>NC_069658.1:405234686-405602186 GCF_027244095.1 Hemicordylus capensis
CCATTACTGAGAACACTGAGAAGAAATATATTACCTTTGGACAAAACAAACAGACACCCTATCTTTCTCCTCCATATAAACATGCACCAACCTAGTCACACGCCTGTAATTTATTTCTCACATTTACACCACATTCTTCTTCAAAGAACTTAGGACAGTTCAGGCCTGCTCAACTTTGGCCCCTCAATTGTTTCTGGACTTCAACTCCCACAATCCCAAACCACAGGGATTATGGGAGTTGTAGGCCAGCATCTTCAGGAGGGCCGAAGTTGAGCAGACCTGGCGAATGGTTCCTCCCCACAACCTTCCCCCAAACCCTGTAAGTTTTATCCTACCAATAACCCTGTGAGTTAGATGAGGCTGAGGAAGTGACCGGCCTAGAGTTACCCTATGGGCTTCATTGCCAAGGAGGGCATATGAACTCGGGTCCCACAGTCCAAGTCTGGCACTAACCAGTACACCACACTGGCATATGTGCAGAATGGCTTTGTCACCTCCCGCTGAGAAGGAGGGGAAACTGCCACAAATATTTCTGTCACCACTCGCCTCCAGTATTGTATGAGGTTCTCCTTCTCTGTCTGCCCTGAGCTGAATGGCACCACCTGGTATGATTCTCCTTCAATAGGTGCTTGCATTGTGAAACCATGCCTGCCCCGAAGCTTATAATCAGTTTTGTCCATGTCAATAATGCCACTACCTCACACCAGCAAAGACAAATTATGGGCTGCAGTGCAGATGTATCTCTGCAGAGTCTTAAAATTGCAAAATACTAGGTGTACATTTGCTCAGAAGCTGCCAAATCCATGCAGACTGACTCTTTCTATGTGGAGCTTCCCAGCCTTCCAAAGTTCCAGTAATATTTGTCTCTGCAGACAAATGCTGTAAGCATATTCAGCACAAGGGTGAGGTTTTTGAGCGTGTCAGTGCTGGGGCTCTCAGGATGCTGTACGCAGGTAAAAGAGTCCCCACTTTTGACAGCCTCTGAAGAGGGCTAAACAGGGGCAGCCCAAAGTAATGTGGCACCTGAAGTGGGGTGCTACCCCTTGTCCATGGTGGGGGCCATTCCCCCTTTCAAAACAGACCCTTGCAAGCTCTGAAAATGGCTCTGGGGCAAGGAGGAGGGAAGGTGGTCAGCAACCTCCTCTTCTTTCCTTGTGCTTCTTGTAAGCTTTGCTAGGAATGTGAGGCGAGGCACTCCATGCAAAGCTTGTGATGGTTGGGTGAGTACTGAAGAGAAGGTATTTTGCTGCTTTGCTGGTGCCCAGTAATTTCCTGCCTGTTGTAACCACCTGACCTCGCCTCATGTCCACCCCTGGGGGTAAAGATTAATTAGATAATCCCGAAATCCTTATCAGTCCTACAGACAGGCTCAAATTATGGTTCCACAGAAGTGTGGGATGACAACCCTCCTAGTGAATCCAGAGACCAGAAACACAAAATTATGTTCAAGGTATGCACTTGGTCCAGTGATGATAGTCTGGATTTGGTGGTTCAAGTAACTCAGGTAAGGAAGGATAATCTCTAACTCCTACTAAAAACCAAGATGTGGATAGCAGGAAAAGCTAGAGTGGAACCCAGAAGGGCTGGAGATGGTGTGAACACTATGGCATTTGTTTCTAGCGCGATCCTTGTTTCTGCGTTGCATAGGAAATGATAATGGTAAGCATGGCATTTTCCCTCCAACCGCTTGTTTTTCCTTTTTATTTCTGCTCTTGACAATGTCAAGAAAGAGGGCAGCATGGTATTGATTTAACTTCCAGGGGTTTTTTTGGTAGGTGTCTCAGACATCAGATCAATATGGCAGCTCCGCCTTCATTACAAACCCAGCAAGAGCTAGGAATTATCCCCACCAAGCACCCATAGGTCTGGAGGTCACTCTTCCAGAAACGAACACAACTTTGATGCGTAGGTGGTGGTGGTCATGGAGGAGGAGGAGAAAGAGGAGGCTGTGTTGTGTTTTAAAGGTATGAAGCTGTCAGGAAAACCCAAAGCCAACAACCTATTTCCAACCTCGGAGAAAATTACAACGTTATCTGCAGAATGTGCACAATCAGCTTTTTGAAAAATGTGATTCCAATGCCACAAAGAGCAGGGAGGTTGAACAGGCAGCTCCCACTGCCCCCTTCCTTTCAGATTCTCCGCTGAACCATGCTGCACTATGTATGGCTCCGCTGGAGCATGCTCTGCTTCCTGACTTTCAATTTCGACAAAATTGGGGGAATGGGCAAGTGAGGCATGACCCTTCAGGAATAAATGATGTACCAGAGGGATCTTGAGAAGCGTGGACTGACCCAACCCTGCAGCTGCAGAGATTAAATCCACAGTCCTGGAACAGCAGCAGTGCAAAGCATGTGGTTGGTTTTCCTGCTCACTGGCCAAACCCAAGGTTCATTTCACACAGAAGCTGAGCCAGAAAGATTTTGAAATTGTGCCTGTGAGTGATACAGATCACAACACTAGACATTAGGGCAGCTCCAAAGTGACAGAAAAGGTGACACTACACCTACGTAGGGTGAAAAGGCCTGCTAATCCCAAGAAAATTAGGCAGTCCAGAATGGTGATTTGGATGAGTCGGAGTAAAAGTGGACTCAGGCATATTGAAATAATGCGGCTGAAGTAAAGTTTTGCAGCGTTCTGAGTGCTGGTGGATATAGAAATAAGAAGGAGAATTCTATTTTCAGTATCACAACTACTTCCAAATTTGTCTGAATATTTTGGAAAATCATCTGAATGGTATAGTCTGAGCTACTGTAGTGACTAAGAGGCTGAACTGTGAATTAGAAGTCCCAGGTTTGAATCTCACCTCTGCCCTGAACCAGGTAGCTTTAGGCAAGCCATGTCTCACAATCCACCCCATCTCACCTCCAGCTGCAAGGGGGAGATAATACCACTAAGCTATGTTATAGGGCTCTTTTGAGAATCGATTAGATAATAAACACTCATGTTAAATAACATTATTATTATTATTATTATTATTATTATTATTATTATTCCTAAGAGCAATCTCAGGTGCCTATCAGTATGGAAGTGAAACATGGTCACCTAAAGGGGGGGGGCAGGGAGCATAATGGCTACTACTACTAATATGAATATTTATATACCACTCTTCAACAAAATTCTCAAAGCCATTTACATAGAAAAATAAATAATAAATAAGATGGCTCCCTGTCCCCAAAGGGCTCACAGTCTCAAACAAAACATAAGATAGACACCAGCGCCAGTCACTGGAGGGATGCTGTGCTGGGGTTGGGTAGGGCCAGTTGCTCTCCCCCTGCTAAATATAAGAGAAATCACCACTTTAAAAGGTGTCTCTTTGCTCAGTTAGCAGGGGTAACTGAGTGTTTAGAAAAAAATGTTCACCTTGTAGCCTCATAGAGCACTATCTTCTCATGACTGAGGGCAAAACCCCAAATGGGTGCCCCAATAATTGCCGAGGTAGCTGAGGGGCAGCAACAAGAGGTACCTTTAAAAAGTCATTACTGGTGATACTGCGGGCACCTACAAGCTGCCGGGAGCAGCGGTGGCCCACCCAGCATCCCACACGGTGGCTGGCATGGCTACGGCACTCACCTGGCCTCTGCGCATGTACAGAGGCCATTTGCATGGTCAGTATGGTGTTGACCTGGCCCCACATGCTCGGAGGCCAGGTGAGTGCCGTAGCTGTGCCAGCAACCATGTGTGATGCCGGCTGGGGGTGCTACTGCTTCCAGCAGCTGCAGATGCCAGCAATTTTATTATTATTATCTTGTTTACACAGTCAGACAGGTGTTATTGACTGGTTTGTTTTATCCAGACATCGAGTCCTTCCCAAGGACCTGGGATGCCAGAATTTTATTGCCAATTGTTATAGATATCATCGCAGAATATAGGCTGTTCCCAGTAAAGCTGCTTTTTGTAATTGTCTGATGGTGATTTCTGTGACCCCTATGGTGTTGAGGTGCTCTTCAAGGTCTTTTGGAACTGCACCCAGGGTGCCAGTTACCACTGGGATTATTTTGGTTTTCTTCTGCCACAGCCTTTCAATTTCAATTTGTAGATCTTTGTATTTGGTGATTTTTTCTATTTCTTTTTCTTCTATTCTGCTATCCCCTGGTATTGCTATGTCGATTATTTTGACTTGTTTTTCTTTCTTCTCGACTACAGTTATATCTGGTGTATTGTGTGGCAGATGTTTGTTTGTTTGTAGTCGGAAGTCCCATAATATTTTTACATCTTCATTTTCTTCAACTTTTTCAGTTGTATGGTCCCACCAATTTTTGGCTACAGGTAGTTTGTATTTTTTGCAGATGTTCCAGTGTATCATCCCTGCTACCTTGTCATGCCTTTGTTTGTAGTCAGTCTGTGCGATCTTTTTACAACAGCTGATTAGGTGGTCCATTGTTTCATCTGCTTCTTTACAAAGGCGGCACTTGCTGTTTGTTGTTGATTTTTCGACTTTTGCTCTTATTACATTTGTTCTTAGTGCCTGTTCTTGCGCAGCCAGTATTAAACCCTCTGTTTCTTTCTTCAAGTAACCATTCTTAAGCCATTGCCAGGTCTTGGTGATGTCTGATTTTCCACTTATATTGTGCAAATATTGACCATGCAGGGGCTTATTTTTCCATTTTTCTGCTCGGTTCTTGACTTGTTCTTTCTTGTAGGCCTGCTTGGTTTCATTGGTGTGAATAGTTTCTCATTATTGACCATTTGAAGTGCATCTTCTTCACTGTCCTTGATATATTCTTCAAGGCCTCTTTTCTCCTCTACTGTTTGATGGACTTGCAACATTCCTCTTCCACCTGAGCTGCGAGGGAGGTAGAGCCTATTTACATCACTGCGGGGGTGCAGAGCATGATTGATGGTCATGATTTTCCTGGTCTTACAATCTAGCGTCTCTAGCTCTGCCTGCGTCCAGTCTATTATTCCTGCAGTGTATCTGATAACAGGTATAGCCCAGGTGTTTATGGCTTGTATGGTGTTCCCGCCATTGAGTTTGGACTTGAGGATTTTTCGAACTCTCCTGATGTATTCACTTCCAATTTTTCTTTTAACTTCAGTATGTGCGATGTTATCAGCCTGGAGAATGCCCAAGTATTTGTAAGGTTCTTTCTCTTCCAGGTTCTTGATGTTGCTTCCATTGGGCAGTTCTATTCCTTCTGTTTTTGTTATTTTCCCTCTGTTAATTATTAATGCAGCACACTTGTCTAGTCCAAACTCCATTGCTATATCGCTACTGAATGTTTAGAGAGTGTTTAGCAGTGATTCGATTTCTGACTGGGACTTTCCATACAACTCCAGATCGTCCATGAACAGCAAATGGTTGATTTTACTTGATGTTTTAGATGTTTGGTATCCGAGGCCTGTTTTGTTTAGTATTTGTGAAAGTGGGGTCGTGGCGATTACAAACAACAGAGGGGATAGTGAGTCCCCTTGGAAAATGCCTCTTCTAATGCTGACCTGTCCAAGTGTCTCGCCATTGATTGTTAACTGTGTACTCCACATGCTCATTGCTTTTTAAATAAATATCTGAATGTTTTTTCTGACACCTGTTGTTTCTAAACATTTTAGTATCCATGTGTGAGGCAATGAATCGAAGGCTTTCTGTAGTCAATCCATGCAATGCTTAGATTTGTTTTTCTTCTCTTGCAATTTTCTAAAATCATTTTGTCAGTCAGCAGCTGGTCTTTTGTGCCTCTGGTGTTTTGGCAATTTCCTTTCTGTTCAACGGGGAGCTGTTTGTTAGTTAATAAGTGTTGCATCACTTCATCTGCTATTATTCCAGTTAATAATTTGAACATGGTTGGCAGGCAGGTTATCAGTCTATAATTACTTGGAACTGCACCTTTTGCTGGGTCTTTCATGATGAGATGAGTTTTCCCAGTTGTTAGCCATTGTTCAACATCACCTCCTTGCAAAATGTGATTGAACTGTTTTGATAGTAGTTTATGGAGGCTTGTTAGGTGTTTAAGCCAAAAGCCATGCAGTTCATCGTCACCTGGAGCAGTCCAATTTTTAATTTGCTTTGCTCTTTCACTTATTAATTCTGGTGTTATTATTAGATCTTGCATTTGTTGGTTACATTTTTCGACCTCTTTCACCCAGCCTGCTTTTTTATTATAATCTATTGGATTGTCCCATAATTTCCCCCAGAATTGCACTGGCCCCTTCAGCAGTCAAGCTGCTTCTCCCGAACGGAGCCTCAAGGAAATTGGGGGAAATTCATGTTAAGAACATAAGAACGGCCCTGCTAGATCAGGACCATCTAGTCCAACAGAGATAGCCCAAGTCCTATCTAGTCCTGTTTCACACAGTAGCCCACCAGATGCCTCTGAGAAGCCCATAGGCAAGAGGTGAGGGCATGCCCTCTCTCTTACCGCTGTTGCTCCCTGCAGCTGGTATTTAGAGGCATCTTGCCTTTGAGGCTGGAGGTTTGCTACTACAAGACCAGCTTTCCTCCCCAAGAAGTCAAACACTTCTATCACTCACCCTAACATCTCACATGGAAAAGGAGGGAATCTGCATGCTGCTCTAAGCTCCTTGGAGAAGAAGTGGGATAAAATAAAAACTGGCCCAGTAGCAGTCCATCCAATACTGCCCACTGAACAGATATCTCCAATATCCCCATTTCCCATAAATTTTCTATAGCCACAGTGATGCCACGGTCTTCTTGCTCCTGCCCCCCACACAAGATGTTTCTAGAAATAGTTATGGTTATATGGACACCAAGATCTTGTGGAGAAGAATCTGGTCTCTTCCAAAAGTGATTGACTGGGTTCAGCCAAACTACCTGCTGCTATGGGAGTGATATGATAGGATTTGCTGAATCTCCCTTGCCTTCAGCAAAGAAATCTGATAATTCATTGCTCACTTCTGATAGCCCCATCAGCTTGCCTATTACATTCAGCAATCTTTGCTTTAGACTGAATGCAGGCAAGAGAAGCTGACTAGCAAATTCAATGACAGAGACACCTCCTGTGTTACAGAGGTGGGAAGTATTTCACTGAGTAGTGTGAGAGACATGATCAAACACTAATTAAACTGGCCTATTGGTTTGTGCTATGTTAGGGAATGGTTAGTTAGCCAAGCTACTTGCTCCATGAAAAGAAACTATCCATCTGTTGTGACAATGGGAAATATATGGGTGTGGACAGACAGATGGACGGACAGACACAGCATGTTGGGGTAACCTGCATTAGCCAAACCTTTTAGCATTAGCAAAATAATCCTCAAGCCTAGTATAACAACCACTGAATAAAGAAAAACAGGTTTCTACATTTGTTGCTGTTTTACGGTAAAACATAAACATTGGGCCGGTTCAGATGAATACATGCATATACCTGCACACGCAATAATGTCAGGACTGCATCAAGAATGCATGTACCCCTCCCCCAATGTCATCAGCGGACATGATCTTGGCATGTCCTTTAATAATGCGAGAGGGATGTTCATCTGGATCTCCCCCTACATACACTCCAAAACTCTCTACACATGCTCCAAATACTAGTTTAAACAACTTCTCAGCTGTCAGATCTCTCCTTCCTACAGAGAATTAGGGCTGCCTTCTGCTGTGCCACAGGATTGGAACTTGGGGTGTGTTGTGCGTGTGTGTGTTGTGTGTGTGCATGTGTGTGTAATGCACACATGTAAGCCTCTCAGTGATTGAGGATAAGAGGAATTAGAAGGATTGGTGTTTAGCTGAATCCTTTATGACCAAGAAGTTGCTTTAATATATTATACACTCCAATTTCAAACATTTTATACAAAATAAATGTTGACATTTTTTGATGCTGTTAAAAAGAGAAAGGTGGGGGGAAGAGTATTTTGAGTATTGTTCTAATGTCCGAGTTGACTTATTTTTCTAGATGCCACAGTGAAATAACTGCAGACAAATTTATTGAAACATGGTTTTTATTTGTTGTCTTCTGTAGTAGTAAATTTTGGAGATTTGTACAGTTGTTTGTTTTCTTGTCATTATTATAAGATAGAATTGTATATTAGACTATAGAGCCACTGATATTAAATGTTTTTATGAGACAATGCAGATTATCTTAATATTTATGTATACAAATAAGTATTTGAATAACATCTTCATGGCAGTGATTATATAATAGTGATTGGATTGTAATTTGTATTTGATACTCTCTCTTCTATCATTTTGTAGAAAAATAATTTTTTTAAAAATTAACAGTACTGCAAATAGAAAAGTAGCACAACAGAGAGCAGACTGTACTGGAACTGTCTCCCTAATGTACTAGGTGCTGTTGTTTCACTAGCAGCACATTTTTTAATGGAGGAGGCACCACTTGAAAAAATGAAATCCTCTACCTGAAATCCAAAGCCGTGCTACCACCTCCACCTACCAGGAGAAATTTCTACTCCCCTCTCTTCATCCTTTCACAGGTGTAGACTGTCTTCAGGATGTAGCTTGTCAGACATCCTGACAGTCTGTGGTCACCAGTTGTTCCTCCATGCTGGGTAATGGTTAGCTGACCTTCTCCTAATAATTTCCTCCGGGCACCCTTCCATGTCCTTTCTAATCTTTGCTCCCCTTCCCTACTAGGTCAGTGTGGCGGCCAGGGGGTGTCCCCCCCCCCAAAAAAAATTATCCCTCCCCCCCCCCCGCCCACAGGCAAGCCCGGTGGTGGCATGAGGAGGCAAGCCAGCCAACAAGCAGCCTGCAGCCAGCCTCCCGCTGCCAAAAGGACGAGGAAGACGTCGACGGGGAGTCGGCATGGCGTCTGCACTACTTACCCTTTGATTAGTGTTGAGTAACTACTCCCCTATTTATTCACATACTGCGGGATCCTTCATTTGCATACCGAAATTGTTCACAAGCATAGCTTGCTTCAGATAAGCCAGCCCAGGCTCAAGTCAATTGTTCGCTTTTTAAACCAATAAGAACAAGGACAAGAGAGTAACTGTGGTTCGCATTACAAATAAACAAAAGGGGGAGCCTTGGGGCTAGGTTGGGGCAGACATACAAGATTGGGCAAACACATAGGCAGGAGCGGGAGGGGATAGATAGATAGATGAAGATACGGCTGTTTATTTGTGCAGCCTCTTCTGAGATGATATCTCTGGCCGCGTTCACTGAGTGGCAAGAAGAGAGAGCATGCACACCTTGGCTACTCAAAGTGGGGTTTGAGCAGGAATTATGAGAGCATCTACTTTGGAACTGGGTGCTGCTGCAGATGAAGGCCTTCCTGGGGAAGTCCTCAGTGGCTGTTCCAAATTTCTTTCTGAAGACCTAGCACCCCATCTCTCTCTCTCTCTCTCTCTCTCTCTCTCTCTCTCACACACACACACACACATACACACACTCCTTTGCTCACACACAGGTTTGGCAGGCACAGATGGCTGCGGTGTGGGCAGAAGTCACTCACACACACTTTGCTCTAAACCTGGATTTGCCCTCCAGAGTGAGCTGCAATTCTGGGCTGCTGCTGGAGTGGGGCAGGAGTTGCTGGGTGTTTTTGTTTGTTTGTTTGTTTTAAACTATCAGGGCAGACTATAGACCTTTCACTCAGGAATAAAATGATATGAGCATTGTAATGGTGGTTGGTTAAGTCAGAGTGTTTGCTCAACACTTCTTTCAAAGGCTTTATGTTTCCCCCTACTAGTAGCAGATCCCTGAGACAATAGGGGGTCCCCCATTTGCATTTTGGGTACTTAAAAACATTTTGAGTCTTTTCCTCGAAATGGAGGCCTGTGGAGGTTAACTGATTCACAATAGACTAGTGCAAGACACAAAATACACAGAACAGCCAGGCCAGGCCAAAATGGCCTTTAAAATTAAGGGAAGTTCTGCTATGAACCTCAAATGAGTTTCGGGGCTGAACAAAGGCCCATTCTGTTGCCTTGACTAAATAGTAGCCTTCCATGATGGCCACATATTTACATGGAGGTCGCATTTGCATGTAATGCAGAAATTTGGGTCCCCACTTTGAGTTTCACTCCCCAACCCCACTGCTGCTCTCCTGTCTGAATTCAGACGTCACGGAGAGCACTCTCTCTGTAGTCAGTGAGACTACAGAGAGGAGGGGGAACTGGCTGTGCAGGCTTACTTCTTACATGAAGGACTGCCCAGACAGCCAACCACAGCCTGAGTTGAGGAAGGAGCTTCCTCCATCAATTCCAGTTGAAGGGGATGCAGTCTGCAGTTCCGAATTTGGACACAATGCAGGCTGCGTCTAACTTTGGGTTGCGGCGACAAAACTCACTACAACCTGAGGGTTCAGAATGAAGTTTAAAAAACAGAATCTCGTGTTGATCACCATGTGGAACCGGAGTTGCATGCATTCACACATTGCGGTAGGACAACCGCTGACCCCATTCAACTCCAGTTCCACGTTATGTCCAAATGCGGCTGGAGTGTTATTTGTGCATAGCATCCACTCAAAGAATTTTCCATCCATACCCAACCAGAAATTTGGGGAAGCAAGGAACTATCAAATGATTGAATCACACAGGCAGATTGTGAAGATATACTGCCTCTCATTTAGTTGTATGCTTACTGCCCTCAGTTACCATTTTGGCAAATAATTGTCTGTATCGTATTCACTCTCAGAGCAAAACTGACCTAAGTCAAGTTCATAGACTGCACTATCCATTAGATCCTCAACAAAACAAAAATATCGTTGGCAGACAAGTCCCCTTTGTAAAGGGTTTAGGGAAGCGCTGGCTTACTATTCTCAGTGACTTACGTAATATCACATTTGCATGATCTCCTTCTTTCCAGATTCCTCTGATAAAGATGTATTTAATATTTGTATAATGCACTAAAGCAACTTCTTGGTTCTAAAGGATTTAATAACCCCTGGTTCCAGGTAGAAAGGAAACTCATTTGTTTAATAGACCACTGTTTGGCTTTGTCATGTTCATTTAGTTTTTAATGATGCACCGTTGTGCCAATATTGATTTTAGCTTACAGGGAATTTACTATCTGGGATTATCTGAAATTTAACCATTTTATCTTCCAGTCAGGAAGATGGATTGCCTCCTGCTCGTACTCTGAGTTACAGGCTGTGTACCATGGTTTATGATGGAGTCCGAATAACCCTCTTCTTCTGCTCGCCTAATTCGTTAAATATCACCCCATCAGGTACTGCTGAGGCTGCTGGAGGGGAGGGGTGGTAGTTGATGTGTTTTTCATCTGGCAAAGAATAATGGAATTCTGTCAAGAATAGAAGAAAGGAAAGTGAATTTCCTCTGTTCTCTTTCCTCCACTGCGTGTGCTGTTTTAATCTCTCTCCCTATATATAATTCTCTTCACTTCTGTCTCTCGACGGGATGCTTCTTTCCCTTTATTGCTTTCTTGGTGTGTACACAGAACGCAGATGCACCTGATGTTTTGACTCTGAAGCCCCTAGCAACCCTCTGGCATGACTCAAATTCTCCATTCCATGTAAGGAGATACTCCTTTGAGTGAAGGATCTAAAATATACATAGGACTCAAGAATCACCCTGAAGGCTACTCTTGCCTCTGATTCAGACAGCATAGCCCCACAAAAGTGCTAATAACAATAATCCTCGCCCAGATTTTTTTGTATCAAAGTTCCATTGATTGAATGGGGAGTGGTTAGTGATTTCAGGTGTTCTGCAGCTTTCCTGTGCGGACATTGTATTGGTTGAGACTCACTAAAGAACACAGACCCATGCAATTAACCCACCAATCAATGCAATCAATAGGAGCCAGCGTGGTGTAGTGGTTAGAGTGCTGGACTAGCACCGGGGAGACCTGAGTTCAAATCCCCATTCAGCCATGAAACTAGCTGGGTGACTCTGGGCCAGTCACTTCTCTCTCAGCCTAACCTACATCACAGGGTTGTTGTGAAAGAGAAACTCAAGTATGTAGTACACCGCTCTGGGCTCCTTGGAGGAAGAGCAGGATATAAATGTAATAATAATAATAATAATAATAACAACAACCCCAGTGGACAGATTAAGTGCACTGAATCATGCATACATTTTCCTATCTATGCACCTGCTGGTGCATCCAATTTGTGCAGTGCTAAGCTGTGGGAGACCTACGTTTCAGGATCTGGAAGGAGATAAGGGGTGTGCATTCATTATATAACAAAGGAAAAATTGAAAGAAATGGGATAGATTAAGTTCATTCATTACTAGTAAAGAAATAAGTGCCAGAGGCATGAATGAATTCAGAGTGGTCATATATTCATCCATTTCATTCATTTTCCCTCAGCAGCCCAGCCAAAACAGGTCAAATGGAGGTTACAGAGAATGGGGGGGGGGAGAGCGTAGAAAGGGAAATTGACACTGTCCAATCTTCAATTGGACTTTAGCAAAAAGTGTCCAACATTAGGATAGGTCCTGTTTAATTTCCACAGATAATGCCCTATTAATAGTGGCAACAAAAGAACTGCCAGTCTGCAAAAAAGTAAGCCAAAGGCATGAAGGATCTTACTTTAGAGATTTTACCTACCTGTCTCCCATGCCAAAGTCTGCTGCTGAAGCATGGTGCCCAACTCTTCCTGCCAGGTCATTCCTCTGCCATGATAAAGTCTGCTGCTGAAGCCTGGTGCCCAGCTGTGTCCACTTGGCTGCCTTCTTTCATGCATGCAGTTTTTAGTTCTATTTATAATTAGTTTAGATCAGGATTGCACCACTTATTCCCTCCAGCTGTTGTTAGACTACAGCACCCATCATCCCTGGCTATTGGCCACTGTGGCTGGGGATGATGGGGGTTGTAGTCCAACAACAGCTGGCAGGACAAAGCTGTGCAGCTTTGTGGTTTAGATCAGGGATTCTCAAAGGTGGTTCCCCAGATGTGATTGGATTTCAATTCCCATGCTAATTTGGGCCCCCTGCTAATTTGGCAAAGAGGCATCTTTGAACGTGGTGATTCTCTTTATTTAGCAGGGGGAGAGTAACTGGCCCTATCCACCCACCAGCACAGTACCTCCAGTGACTGTTGCTGCTGGTGTCTATTTTATGTTTCTTTTTAGATTGTGAGCCCTTTGGGGACAGGGATCCATCTTATTTATTTACTTCTTATTTCTCTGTGTAAACTGCCCTGAGCCATTTTTGGAAGGGTGGTGTAGAAATCAAATAAATAAACAAACAAACAAATAAATAAATAAATAAATAAACCCCAGCCACAGTGATCTTCGGTTGGGGATTATGAGTTGAAGTCCTATAACATCTGGGGAGGGACCCACCGTTGAGCACATCTCTTGTTTAAACAATAGATAGGCTGTTCACACTTGCAGCCAAGAGGCAAGCCCGCCCTGGCCTGTGCGTATGAATCCATGTTAGCTGAGCAGCTTCTGTTGGCGCCATGGTGGCAAACTCGCAAGCACTCCCTTAGCCCCATTTCTGTAATCGTATGCAGCTCTGGCTGCCTTTAGCTAGCACTGCAACATGGATGGGCGCCCCCCCCCCCCGCCGGTTGTGGTGGAGATCCCCACAATCCACTGCACACTGGCAGTGTTCCTGGGTGTGTGGGAGTTCTGGGGCCAGCACCACTCATCCCAGCTCCCAAACCTCTGTGCTGCCGGGGGCAGCCAGCAATCATCTGAGTGCGCAGTCCGCATGCCCAGGAACAATGGAGGAGTCGTCTGTGGGGGAGGCCCATTTGAGCAGCCTTCCCATCCGCTTGCCGCCAAGCCGTTCTCATGGACCATGAGAAAGGGCTCTGTGTGCCTGCTTTAATCACCTAGAAAATGAGGTCTCTTTTCCCTGTTTAAAATTTAGCAAGTGTGATTCTTTGGGTTAGTAGTAGACATGCCGATTGAATGGAAAACACAGAAGTTTCAGGCAGCAGAAGAGTAGTTAGGTCTCCCTTTGAAAGCAGTGGGAAGAGAAGATTAATGGGAAGAATGGAAATGAATGAAATAATTATGAAAACAAATGCAGTTTTAATGAAAATGTTTTTCATAGTGAATGAAATAATAATTAAAAATGTTCTCGCACATTCCTAGAAGGAGACTAAACTGTGACTAAACTCTTTATCTAAAGTGTGTTGTTTTCTCACAGTTTAATTCAGGGTTATTTGGATGCAGTGATTCTGTGTAAGAATCCATACAGAGCTTGATGCCTTTTATGAGCATAAGAAAATGCCTTACCACACATTTGTCCCTCTACCTCTAAACTAATTACTTTGTCTGGCAGTGCTTCTGTGAGGTCTCAAGTGGTGGGTCTTTCCTTGCCTTGCTACCCTCAATCTTTTTAAACAGGAGATGCCTGGGACTGAACCTGTTTCTGCATGCAAATCATATACTTAGGTATGGCCCCTCCCCTTTTTATTGTGTTAGCTTTCATTAGATTTTAAAGCAAGTTTCTAGCCCTCCTGGCTGCAAAGGTATGCATGAAAGTGTGCTGGCAATGCCTGCTGGATCACAGAGGCAGAGCGGTATCTGAAATGTTTCCCACTCACTGGGCCAAAGTTCCACTACTCCTCCCTATGATTAGTATGCAAAAATAAATTGTGCAAACTAGGAAAATCCCAAAATAAATTATGCAACATTTTGATCAATCTGAATAATTTATACAGGTCACAGAATTTGGCTTTTCTTGGTGTTGGATTTTTATTCCCCCATTTCATTGTAAATTCTGATCAAAACACTTCTGTGGGACTGTTGAACCAAAGTATACCCAATTCCTCCTCTCAGAAGGAAAATAAAGGCTGATTCAGCTACTGTTTCTAGAGGTGTTGGAAGTACTTGTTATTTAGCAGGCCTGTGAAATCTTAAAAAACAGTGGAGCCAATCTAGTCCAATCCCAGCCAACAGAGAAATTGTCAGGAGAGCTGGCATGCCCCATCCCCCACCCCAATTGTCAGGGGTGGCGGGAAATCCAACATTTCCCAAAATTGTTGGATGCCATTTAAAAGTTAAAGGGGTTTTTGTTTAACTGGTTTAGGAGGCAGGCTACCTAGGAGGGCTCGCTGCCGTGCTGCCACCAGGAGCCACATGGCTCCCGGCAGTTCTCACAAGCAGCAAAAACCGGGCTGGGCTTCCCTAGCCCCAGTTTTTGCTGCTCATGAGAATAGCTTCAGTCTTTGCTGAAGAGACAAACTTGTGGAGAGACTATTTCCATAACTGGAATACTGGCATGCCCCGATTACAGGAAGCATTATCTCTCCATAAGTAGGGTTGTGCATTTAGTTTTTTTTCCCCTTGTTTTGTTTTTGGCCCGAATCCTGAACACCCCCATTTTGTTCTTTGTCCGAAATCAGCCAATCCAAAAGACCGCAATTTTGTTCTTTCTTTGAAATTGCAAAATCCAAATCTGAAACGTTTTGGATTTTAAAGAATGGCCCCAGGGAAAAATTAGTGGGTGGGGGTGGTAGGGCCCAATGGGTGGAAACTACCACCCAAATTTCAGAGGAATTGGGCAAAGGGCTGGTTTTTGGTGGATTTTTGAAGTATAGGATTTTTCCCATAGGGAAGAATGGAGGTTTTAGCAAAAGTATAGCTTCATGTTGGGGGGAAAGGGGTGGCCCAGAGCAGAGTAGGGTGGGTGGTAGTGCCCAGTGGGTGCAAGGAAGCTGCCAGAATTATTTCAAAGGAATTGGGCAGAAGGCTGATTTTTAAAGATGTAATGGAGTTTGTGTGTCTGTAAAGATCTTCCCCATAGGGAATGATGGACCTCCATCATTCCTGCCCCATAACTGCACTTGGGGGGCACCAGGGTGGCCCAGAGCAAGTGGTGGTGTAGAGCACATAGGGTACCAACCACCCCGATGGGTTGCTAACCCATGGGGTACTGGGTTCTGTTGTTTCTAAGATGTTTTGAGTGTAGATTCAGATTCTCTGGTAGCATATGAGAGTGGATTCATGGTTTGTCATTGAAAATCTCATATGCTACCAGAGAATCTACACTCCGAACACCTCAGAAACAACAGAAACCAGCACCCCATGGGTTAGCAACCCATGGGGGTGGTTGGCACCCTATGTGCACTACACCACCACTCACTCCTGGCCAAACCAGTGCCCCCCAGGTGGAGTTATGGGTCTGCTGAAACCTCCATTATTCCCTGGGGGGGTGGGGGACCTTAAAGAAGCATAAACTTCCAACAATTTCTAAGAAATCAGCCCTTTGCCCTATTCCTTTGGAATCTGGGTTGTGGCAGGCACCCCTTGGGGCACTGCCACCCAACCCACTGTTTTCCCTCTCAGGCCCCCTTTCTGCCCTGAATCTGCACCAAAGACATTTCAACTTCAGAAATCCACCTGAACCACTCTTCTGCCCCTAAAGCCCCCTTTCTGCCCCCAATCCATCCCAAATAACATCAACATCACACATCAACAAAAGCAGAGCTTTGGAAAAAAATCAGGCAGATTTCCAAAGGTCATGCACATCCACATCCCCCCTGCCCGAAATGCAATTGATCTACACACAACAGTGTGAACCTACAACAATGAAACGCACACTGCCCCACTACCCAATGAGGGTAAAATTTACCCTTAAATTTGCTTAAAAAGAATAAGGAGGCAATTGCCAGCAGATCAGCCCATGCTTTCACTGGCCAATCTGCGGGCTGGAAATTCAAACAGATGTCAAAACTCAAAATGGAGACTGAAGGAGAAAGACTTTCTGCAATTGCAAAATGGAGTTCCAAAACAGCCGAAACAACAAAACGTTTTGTATCTGAAACAGGGGCTTTTTGTTTTGGCTACAAAATCTTCTGTTTTGAGCATTGGGTGTTTTGTTTTGGCTACAAAACAGCCAAAATGGCCTGTTTTGTGCACAAAATGTTTTGTATCCGAAACGAAACGCACATCCCTATCCATAAGTCGTGTGTGTCTCTTCAGACAATTGCTATAATCATGGAGAGTGGTGGGGCAGGAATGGGGCAGGCTTAAGGAGTGCATCCCCTTCCCTCAGGAACAAGGCTTACAGTAGCGCTCTTGTGAATGCTGTATTCAGGTACAGCATATTTGTGGAGAAGAATGCCTGGACAGAGCCCTGGTTATACCAGAATCCAGGAAGAATGGAGCACAGAGAAAAAATAGAGAAAATCCTATCTTGCCTACATCTGAAATGGCAGTCCCTTCTTCTTTAAATGCACTACGTACCTCTTGCTCCCTCTCCTTCCTTGTTGAGTCTTGAGTCACAGCAAGTCTAAGGGAACAATAATAAATAAAAGGTGCATACTCCAGGTGATAATGGCTTTGCTTCTCCTTGGAGTGAATTGACCAACACTGAGTAGTGTTCATTTCCTGCCACCATACTGGGTATTCTGAACAGTATAACTAAAAGAAACAAAAAGGCAGTCTGTGAACCCATCAGGATGACAGGTCTGTTTTCAAACAGAATCTGTGATTCATTCAAAACGTGGGGGTGCTGAATGCGTGAGACAATGGGGCTAGGAGAAAAGATGTTGTGCCTGTTCCATACTAATGTTTTCAGAGCATCCGCAGGTTTCAAGGATTTTAAGACTGAAGACTGACATCACTTTTTAAGAGTGATATAGTGAGCCTATTTACATGATGAGAGAAAATCGAGCTAGTGGAGGCTAGCCCAATTTTCTCCCATCGTGAGAACCACCGGGCTCGGCTGCGAGCCTGGTGGTTCTTAAGCGGGTCACCCACTTAAGTAGCCCTGCCCTTAAACTGGGTTTTTGGAGTGAGTGCTCTGCAAACCTGGTTTTTCTAATCATGTGTTGCTATGGTGTGGCTCCGCAGCACAGCAACTCATGTGTAGACCCCCGACCGGGAGGCTCAAAAGCAGCATCCCCGCTTGGGGGTCTCTCCAGCGTGCCCTGCATGCTCACGCAGGGCATGCTGGAACTTCCGGGTACCGCTTGGCCCCCGATCCCCCCCAGCCCCCGCCAGCTCTGTAATGGAGCCGGCAGTCGTGTGGGCGGCCGGTTTGGCCGCCCAGAGCAGACTGACTGCTCATGTGTGGGGAGAGCGGGCTAAGCCCACTCTCCCCGCTAACCCTCCCAAGGCAGGTCCCCTTGATCGTGAGACCCGCCTCAGTATCATGGCTGGCTACTGATGTAGTACCATGGTTTTAAGAGTGATGTGGTATCATGGCTGGCTACCATATATTGAGACTGTTCTCACACACGGACGAAACTGGGCTGAGGAAGCTCAGACCAGTTTCGCCCGCATGTGAGAACCGCCCAGAGCCATTCAGCACCCGGCAGTGGCGTGTCAACAAGCTCACTGGAGCCTGCCTACAAAATGAAGTTACGGGAGCAGGCACTCCCGTAACCTCATTTTGGTGATCACCTGCCAGCTGGAAGACTGTGGGGCTCCTGGCTGGCATCGGCGGGGGGATCCCTCGGGATTTCCCGGAAGGGGCAATGTCCCCGCTGGACTGCCAGGTGGGGGCGGCGGGGCTCAAGCCCTTCTCCAGATTTCCACAATACCCACGTACCCACTCACCCCCAGCTGCCAGGTAGCATCGGCAACTTCTCATGCTCAAATTCATCAGTTAGTTGAACAACACAGTCAGTCCTGTGTAGTCTTTGTAGCAACTCAGTAAGTTCTTAGATGGCATGGCTGCCTCTTGGGGCCCTTTCACTCTATGATTCTCTGATTAGTAATATAACAAGGAGAAAAGCTAGTGGTGTTCTATGCATGCAAGTGCTCTGCCCAGAATGACCCCATTCCCGAAGGGGAATATCTTATAGTGCTCACATGTAGTCTCCCATTCAAATGCAAATGAGGGTGGGCCCTGCTTGAATTCATGCTTGCTACCACAAGACGTCTCCTCCCATCTGCCCCTTGCTGTCCCCCTGCCCCGCCCCAGGAAACTGAGAAGTCTACGCTCTTGTTGGCTGGCATCCTTTTTTATCTCAAAAATTTAACTTTAAAATACTTTAAAGAGAAAACCTGCCATGAAGGTAGAAAACCAGCAGTGATATGAGAACAGTGGTTTGGAGAGTGTTACATGTATGACTGTCTGCTTGCTGGGCAGAAGTGGTGAGTGTGGGCTTGGTGCAATAAGCTCCTGGCTCTAAGGGAACACATTGCTTCCCTTGAGGTTAAGGCGGCTAACCTCAAGAAGCTGAGAGAGAAGCAGAGAGGTATGTGGATGAGACCCAGAGAGGCTCCATTCCCATGTTGACAGCTCTTCTGCTGGTGTAGAATGTTGTACTGAGGAACAGGAAAGCAGTCCCTTAGAAGTGGATCATTTCCTGGGTGACTGATACCCTTTTCCTCATGCTGAGTCTGCAGGGAACCTGTGCAGGAGGGTTCGGATATTAGAATATTACCTACTCTCTCCATTTTCCATGCTACAGTAACACTGGGAGTAGACTACTGCAGTGCATTATACATAGGCTGCCTATGAAGACTACTCAGAAAGTGCAGTTGATGCAAAATGCAGCAGCAAGAAACTAGTTGGTTGGAGCATCTCTTGCAAATTTTAAAACATTGGCTGTCTGTTCATTTTGGGGCACAAATAAAAGCGTTGGTTGGAAACTTTGAAGCCTTATATAGCTTGGAACCTGGGTACCTGAAGAGTCAACTTCTTCCATATAAACCTGTGCATGAATTGTTAGGCAGATAGCAACTAGGATGGTCTTGTTTCCTCTCCTCTATTTCAGTGGGCTGTTCGAGTTCAGTCTAGAATTTGCTTTGCTCAGCCTGTGCCTGCTCCACTCACATGCATATGATGGAACACTGTATGGATTCTCCCCCCACATCCCATGCCTCAATCTCGATGCCCTCAGCAGCACACATGAACAATGCTCAGCCTGTTCTGGAGGACCTTGGTCCTCATCTGTCCACCACCACTCTCTTCACAGCAGCCAACCAGGGAAGAAACTGTGAATGAGTGTGGGAGATTTGTGCAAATCCTGCCAGAGTGAAGAGAGGTTCCGTTTCTGCCGATGTTTCTTGTCATGGCAATTGAGATCAAAGTCATAATGTGGCCAGCAGCTCAGGTCTAAAGCAGAATTGGATCTAGACATGAATGATGGATCCAATGGCAGCTCAGGCATGAGTTCAAGGAATGGTTCACAGAGGGGACAGTGCAAGGAGGCAGAGATCCAGCAGCAGAGCAGTTAGGTTCAGGGGGACAGAGTTTTTTTGTGGCGGCATTGAGGCTACGCTGCCTTGTATAGAAGACTGGGTGATGTGCACAGAGAAATTGTAAGCAAGCTTTGGGAACTCAGGTGGGTCATAGGACCAGGGGAAACAGCCAGAAATGGAGCCATGGTAGATTTCAAGTTGAACTGAGGATTACTTGTACCAGTTCTCCATCCCCTATGTTTTTTGAAAACATCGACTCTAGGGCACATGCAACCAATATTCAGTGCACATACGATCTGTGTACAAAGCATGCATGTAGAAACATGTATGCATGTTCAGTTCAGTTACACTTACTATCTGTACACTACGTTTGAGGGGGTCTGTATACAGGTTCACCTTTAAAATGGGCACATATTCATTTTAATCAATGTACGTTCATACAAAAACACATACGTGTGTACGGATGGCTGTGCACATGTATAGAATAATTTTTACCTTATTAACTTAAAGTCAGCATTCTGCCCTCTATTTTGGTGATGTGCACCTGGCTGCCCTAGTGGTAACTGGGGGGAAAGCTTTGGAGGTAGTGGCTCTGAATGCACAACACTCTCCCCTGAGTGGCCATCTGTTGCCCTGCCTGTGTTAGGTGCCAGACCAAGAACTTTTTAAAAATTTGCTCAGGGGACCTTCTGGTTTTTAACTGCTGTTTTATGGTATGTCTCTGTTTGAACTGGCTGTTAATTCTTTTATTAACAGATCACACATATGTTCCACAGACTAGAGAGGATTTGCGGGGCCCCAGGGGGTGTGGAGGCCCTGGACTTCCAGCCAGAGGTCCAGGGGGAAGAGCACCTCTGCTAGGGCTGACTTGAAATGGCCTCCCTATTCATGGGCAGTAAAGTTGGGAGGTAGGATTTTGGTCATTTTTCAGGAGGTGCTGAAATGGAGATGAAAAGGGCTAAAATGGCAGTCTTACCTGTGCTGGGAGCAGTGGTGTTTCTCCTAGCAGCTGCTGGTTGGCAATTTCCTCCACTTGGAATGATGCCAAATCTATATATTATTCTAGGAGATTCTGCCGTTACAGGCACTTTGGTAACAAAAGTGGATTACATATTTTTCCCAAACTCCCCAAGATATACTAATGTGCTAAGGTTAGCAATTGTAAATGTTCCACTTTTCACACTGGGGCACATTCACATTGGGTGTTAATGTGTGCTTGTACTGTGGTATTTTCCACCTGCCCTAAGCATGTGAGTGTTTGCAGCACAACCACAAGCAGGATCAGAAGCAGCTATGCAGTCTGCCTGATCAGTTCTGTGGAGAGTGCAGGGAGTATCCACAAAAGAGACATGCGCCTTACCAAGGGAATGCTTCCTGTGCTTTTGTGTTATGGAGATAAAAGCACAAGCACTGCCTTTCTGGATTAGACAAAGGTCAATATAGTCTGAATTCTGTCCCCAGCAGTGGCCACCTGCCAGATCCTCCTAGGGAGCCTGCAAGAAGGGCATGATGGTAATGGTGGTCCCCTGTCATTTGTCTGCAGCATCTCATCTGGTTAACTTTTGCAGCTTTTGAACCTTGGAGCTACTAGTTTAGCTGTCAAAACTAATAACCCCTGATAAATCTAGCTCACATGAATTTGTCCATGGTAATATCCATTATAAACCCACATTAGAGAGTCATCTGTTAAAGTAGCCATCACAAGCTGCTATAGCAATGAATGTCATAAGTTAATTACGTATAGCAAGAAAGAGTACTTCTTTGGTTGGTCCTGAAAATATTTCCTGTGAATGTCATTGGATGACCTTTAGTCCTAGTACTTTAAGAGAAAATCATATCTTTGTCCTCTTTACAGATAGTTCATAATTTTATAAACAGCAATCATATCTCCCCCACCACCCCGCCACAGATCAACCCTTAATGTCTTTACTTGGAAGTAAGTCCCATTTCTTTCTGTGGGACTCGCTTCCAAAGAAGGCTTAACACAGCAACTTTGGGTAGTTCTCTGCTTAATTAAGATGCTGAATGTCTTTGGTATGGTTTGGGCTGTAGATATCTAGAGGAAAGCCTTCTCCCAAATGTTTCTGTCTGCCATTATTAATACATTATTGGTGAATGTGGGTATTGTGTAGAATGGACAGATGATTGGAAAAGACCTATGGATTCCCACTGTACTCATCATCCAACATAAAAACAATAGAAAGACATTACTGCTGATATTTATTGAAGATTAATTGAACTTCTTGGACACTTGAAAAAGACACATTGAAACAGTGTATGTTGTTGTTTTATGTCTTTTTAACATTTACTGTTTTCCTGTACACCACCTTGGGATATGCTTTTATGAAAGGTGGTATATAAATATAACTATATATAAAATAAAATAAAGCACAGAAAAGAGAGTACATAAAGCTGCCAAACAGAAATACCATTCAGCCAGTTTCACTCACGTTTGGTCTCTGTATCTCCAAAGTGTATCCTATATAATAAAACCCTAAGGTACCTGCGTCCGTGTCTCTTGCAGGTGCGCGCATAGTTACCGTCTCTGCGTCGTAGGTCCGCGTAGCAACCCATTACACCTGAGGCAAACCTGCGTCCGTGTCTCTTGCAGGTGTTCTGCGCATGCGTGGCGCGCGCGGACGCACCAACGGAAACTACGCACACAACTGCGTGCGCGTGTAGTTACCGTCTCTGCGTCGTACGTCCGCGTAGCAACCCATTAAACCTGAGGCAACAAGCACAAGGAGGTCCACATCCCTTGCCCTTGAAGAAAGACTGTTCTCTACACAACTCTTCTAGCGCCCATTAATGTAACGGGCTTAATGTCTAGTCTGATTATAAGGTGCATCCCACATGTCCAAAGATCTGATCCCATAGAGTTCTTAACAAAACTCCCATTGAATAAGTGGGTCAAGTCTGCACCCCAAGCATGGAGCAGTTCAAAGGTATCTGCAGAATAACCTTTGCCTGACCAATGGCAGAAGCAGATGGCTTTGGAGGCAACTAATATGGAGTGAGGCAACTAATATGGGCTGCTTCTTACAGTGAGGTATACTTGAAACGTTTACTTGTCACCCACCATTATGTGAGGGGGAAAGAAAGGGACTGGGATTAACTGTCTCAACTAAATTTTAAAAGGGAGCAAATTAAGAGATTATGGCAACTGTGTTCCTTCTGATCCCAAAGAAGTTTTTCACACCGGGCTTTTAAAGCCCTTTAGCTCACATCTCCTCTGGAATGGAGGGTGTGCATTCACATATCGGGTAGATTTACCCTGAAGTCCCTGTGAGCTATCAAGGAGCACTTCACACACAATTTGGGGTTTTCTTCACGTGTTAGAGTACAGCCCGATTTATATCAGGGTAAAAAAAAATCCACTTTTTACATCAGGTTTTTGGGATAACTTTTGAGTTTGCTGTAAAGCCTCGCAGAAAACCTGAGGTAAAGCCTGCTGTGTGGAGAACTCTAAGGAGTCATTTACTTTAGCAGCCTTTCTTTTGTGTCGCTTGGTTTTGAAATATTGTCAGGAAACTTTAACACATTTAATGCAAGCTGTGTTTGGGGGATATTTTGGGAACTAATATGTGCAGAATAAGATGACTTTAGCAGATTGTGTTTTTATAGATTGTGTTTTAGTATACACTTTCCCCCACATTAACCTTATCACTTTTCTGTTGTTTTTAATTATTGTATGTGTAATCCACACAGCTTTCATCATATAACGAAATTATATATTGAAACAAGTAGAACTTAAAAGAACAAGGTTCTATTTTGTGGGATGAACTCAGAGGTCAACCATATGCTTTGCATGCAGGAAATCTCCAGTTCAATACCTGGCATCTCCATTTGAAAGGTTGTAGACCTGGGCAAGATCCCTTAATTGGAGAGCCACCGTCAGTCAGAGTAGAAAGTACCAAACTCATGATCTGACTTAAGCTCAGAGTAGGTGAGGTGCACAAGATCTGTGATAGGATCTCTCAATGTCTTTCCCCCCAAAGCATTTCAAGTCTTTTTTGCAGTTTGTGGGAGGAGCAATTTTTGCCAGGGATGCAAATCAGGGGGGAGGGTTTATACCCCCTCCCTCAACACTGTGGTGGTCTTCCTGAGCTAATTTTGGTGCCACACACTGATTGACTTATACATTTTGAAAAACATGGGGGATCTGTTATTGGATCTCCCACCATGTTTTGTCTAGTTGGACTCTCATTCTAAGGCAGTGTCACATGTTCATAAAAGAGTCAAACTACACATTAAATCCAGTCATAGGTAGTGAGTCATTTTGGCAGTCATTTTAGGGAGGGGCAGAACACACATTATTTGGGTGGGACAAGTTCGGGAGCTGTGCATGCTCCCGTTTTGTGATCATGTGCTTGTAAAAAGCAAGGTAGGGGGTGGGGAAGTGATAGTCTGTGAGGCTTCCACTGGAGGACTTTCCCTACCCCTTTAAACAGCTAGGTACAGCTGCTGGGTGGGACAGAGCCCTCCAGTGGGAGCCTTGTAGGAAATTACTTCCCTCGCCTCCTGCCTTGCTTTTTATGAACATGGGGTCACAAAGTGCACACAGCTCCCAAACTTGGGTAGGCTGCTTGTCCTACCCTTTTGATGAGAACCAGCCTTTCATGAGAACCAGCCTATTGTGCGTGAAGCAGGTCTCAGGTTCAATCCCCATTAAAAAGACCCCAGTTAGCTGGAATTATCTACTTTAGAGCTGCTGCCACTCAGAATAGATGATATTGGGCTAGATGAAACAACGATCTCCAGTCTCCAACCTCCCTTTTCTTGTGAAGGTTTTGGAGAAGGTTGTAGGTGCCCAACTTGAGAGAGTTCTGGATGAAGCTGATTTTCTAGATCCTTATTAATTGGGTTTCAGGCTATGACATAGCACAGAAACAGCACTGGTTGCTCTGGTTGATGACTTGTATCGTGAACTTGATGAAGGTAGCACCCCTCTCTTGGTCCTTTTAGATCTCTCAGTGGCTTTCAATACCAGTGGCCATGGTATCCTTCTGGAATCCCTGCACAGGTGGGGTACCAGAGGCACTGTTTTGCAGTGGTTCCATTCCTTCTTTAGTGGGTGCTTTCAGTTGGTGTGTATTGGTGGCGAGTGCTCTGCCCTGTGGCCACTCTTTTGTGGGGTGCCTCAGGGCTTGGTTCTCACACCCATTCTTTTTAACATCTACATGAAACTGCTGGGGCAGGTCATCCATCAGTTTGGGGTGAGATTCCATCAATATTTCAAATACCCATTTCAAACTGGCTTTTGAGCGGGCTATGGGGTGGAGACTGCCTGGGTCGGCCTGATGGATGATCTCCAATTGGGAATTGACAGAGGAAGCGTAACTCTGTTGTTCCTTTTGGACCTCTCGGCAACTTTTGATACTATCAACCATAGTATCCTTCTAGAACATCTGAGGGTGCACTGGGAGACACTGAGGCTATTCCCACGATCAGGTGAAATCGGGCTAGGGGAGCCTAGCCCATTTTTACCTGACTGTGAGAATCACCAGGCTCGCAGGTGAGCCCGGTGGCCTCCAGGAGGTTAACCTGCCAAACTACCCCTCCCCTTAAACCGGGTTTGCGGAGCAAGCACTCCGCAAAGCCAGTTTTTCTGCTCATGAGTTGCCATGGCGTGGCTCCGCAGTGTGGCTACTCATGAGGAGACCCCCCAACCGGGAGGCTGAAAAGCATCTCCAGCATGCCCTGCACGCTCACGTAGGGCATGCTGGAGCTTCCAGGGGCTATGTGGCCCCCGATCCCCATAGCCCCCACCGGCTCTGTAATGGAGCTGGCAGTCATGTGGGCAGCCAATCTGGCCACCCAGGGCTGCCTCCCTGCTTGTCTGCTAAGCCCGCTCTCCCCGCTAACCCCCTCATGGCTCTTCTCACTAATCGTGAGAAGAGCCTCACTGCTTTACAGTGGTTCCACTCCTACCTCTCAGATAGATTCCAGGCGGTGTTGATTGGAAACTGTTGCTCTTCGAAATCTGAGCTTATGTATGGCATCCATCAAGGCTATATACTCTACCCAATGCTCTTTAACATCTACATGAAACTGCTGGGAGATATCATCAGGGGATTTGGTGCAGAGTGTTGTCAGTATGCTGATGACATTCAGATCGACTTCTCCATGTTATCTTCATCAGGAGATGGCATAACCTCCCTAAATGCCTGCCTGGAAGTAATAATGGGCTGAACGAGGGAGAATAAACTGAGACTGAATCCAGATAAGATGGAGGTATTTATTGTGCGGGGTCAGAACTCCAGAGACAATTTTGATCTGCCTGTTCTAGATGGGGTCACACTTCCCCAAAAGAAACAGGTTCGCAGTCTGGGAGTACTTCTGGATCCACTCCTCTCCCTGGTATCTCAGGTTGAGGCGGTGGCCAGAGGGACTTCTTATCAACTTCGGCTGATACTCCAGCTGCATCCGTTTCTTGAGAGGAATGACCTCAAAACAGTGGTACATATGTTGGTAACCTCCAAACTTGACTTCTGCAATGCACTCTATGTGGGACTGCCTTTGTATGTAGTCTAAAAACTCCAGTTGGTACTGAATGCGGCGGCCAGGTTGATCTCTGGGTCATCTCGGAGAGACCACATCACTCCTTTGCTGATAGAGGTACATGGCTGCCAATAGATTTCCAGGTTAAATACAAAGTGCTAGTTATAACCTATAAAGCCCTAAATGGCTTAGGCCCTGGGTATTTAAGAGAACATCTTCTTCATTATGAGCTCCACCGCCCATTGAGGTCGTCTGGAGAGGCCCATCTCTAGTTGCCACCAGCTTGGCTGGTGGCCACATGGGGACGGGCCTTCTCGGTTGCTACCTTGAGATTCTGGAATGCACTCCCTACTGAAATATGATCCTCCCCATCTCTGACAACTTTAAAAAAGCATTTGAAGACCCACCTCTTCACCCAAGCTTTTTCAGCTTTTTAAATTTTTAGGTTCTAATATGTGGTCGATTTTTGAATTGTTAAATTGTTTAAGTTTTTGTATAAGTTTTAACTTGTTTTATGCTGTTAACCACCAAGAGAAGAAAGTTTTGGGTGGTGTACAAATTTGATAAATAAATAAATAAAATAAAATAAAATATGTCGATGATACTCAGATGTACATTTCCACCCCAGGCCAGTCTAGAGTTGCTGTTTCTGTGCTTGCCCAGTGTCTGGAAGCTGTCAGGGTCTGAATGGGCCAAAACAAGCTCAGACTTAATCCTTCCAAGACTGAGTTGCTTTTGTTACTCCTCAGTCTGGCCAATTGCCGTGTCTGAGTCTCTCCCTGGACGGGGTTGCTCTGCCCCTGAAGGAAGTGGTCTGTGACTTGGGGGTCCTCTTGGACTCGCGGCTCCTGCTTGAACAGCAGATGGAGGCCATGGACAGAGGTGCCTTTGCACAGCTTCAGCTGGTTCGCCAGTTGCAGCCCTATCTTGACCGGCAGGCCCTGGCAACGGTAACCCATGCCCTCATAATCTCTCGTTTGGATTACTGCAATGCACTCTACCTGGGGTTGCCTTTGAAGACAACCCGGAAGCCTCAGTTGGTCCAGAATGTGGTGGCCCACCTGCTTATGGGTGCTAGGAGATAAGATAGTGTGACATCTTTCTTGTGGTCGCGACACTGGTTACCTATTTGCTTCCGGGTCCAATTCAAAGTGCTGGTTCTCACCTTTAAAATCCTTCAGGGCTTAGTGCCTGTTTACCTTCAGGACCGCCTCTCCTGACCAGTCCTGTCCCGTCCTGTGAGATCTTCTCAGGTTGTCCTTCTTTCGGTCCCTGGTCTCAGAGAGGTCCATAGTACTAGGGCCCGTGGAAGGGCTTTCTCTGTTGCTGCCCCTTCACTTTGGAATTATCTCACCACCACCACCCTGATTCAGTCTGTCTCCTCCCTTTCAACCTTTGCAACCTTATTGAAGACTTAAGCTGGTCTAAGGACTGTAATACAATTACTTACTTACTTATTGAAGACATTTATTTTCCACCAGGAAAAATGTTCTCTTTCTGCCCTTTAATTAAAAAAAAAAATTTTTTTTCTCGGATGCTATTCGTGTTTTGTACACCACCCGAGTCTGTGGATTGGGCAGTATATTAAATCTTTAAATAAATAAATAAATAAATAAATAAATAAATAAATAAATAAGATCTGATGCAGCTCCATGTGTCCATTTGCACACTCTTTCTCTTTCTCCCTGTTGCTATGACAGACCACAACATTTCTTATTTATTAAATGCCTGTACTGCTTTGGAAAAGTGATGTACAGTAAAGCCGAGTAAGATGACTAACATTAAATAAAATAGAATTTAAAATAAAAATATTAGCACAGAACACAAAAATACATAGCAGGGAACTTAGCAGCAGTGATCAACAATAAGCTAATCAGAAAGCAAATGCCTGCCTAAAAAGAAACGTTTTAGCCCGACTGCAGAAAAGAGCCAGTGAAGGTGCTGCTGGGCCTCCAGTGGGAGGGCATTCCATAGCCTAGGCACCAGCACGGAAAAGGCCTTGTCCCACATCTCAGCCAGACACATCTCTGATGGAGGCAGACTCTGAGCAGGGGACCACTCTGAAGATGTCAGGCTTTGTACACGTTCATATGGAAGAAGGCAACCCTGCTAACTGAGCAAAGAGACACCTTTTAAAAGTGGTGATTCTCTTGTATTTGGCAAGGGGAGAGCAACTGGCTCTATCCAGCCCCAAATAAGATATAAATAAGATACAAATAAGATATAAATCTACTCTTCGACTGGCAGATGTCACATATATGCATATAGTACACCACATATATTTGTATTTCTTTGAGGGATGGAATTCACAGAACTTGCTTCATGTGGTATTCTCATCCAGGACCACACACATCATGCATCAAGTACATAGGAACATAGGAAGCTGCCTGAGTCAGGCCATTGGTCTATCTAGCTCACTATTGTCTTCACAGACTGGCAGCACCTTCTCCAAGGTTGCAGACAGGAATCTCTCTCAGCCCTATCTTGGAGAAGCCAGGGAGGGAACTTGAAACCTTCTGCTCTTCCCAGAGCGGCTCCATCCCCTGAGGGGAATATCTTACAGTGCTCACACTTCTAGTCTCCCTTTCATATGCAACCAGGGCAGACCCTGTTTAACTAAGGGGACAGATCATGCTTGCTACCACAAGACCAGGTCTCCATATTTGTGGGGTGTACACAAGTACAGCCTTGTGACACAGACTTATCTATCTATATCTGCATACCATTCTTCATCAAAAGGATGCCAAGACTACAGAATCCAACAATAAAATACCATCAGATAAACTGTTTCAGAAAGTAAAAGCCTCAAAATGGATTATCAGCCTTGGGTTCCTAAATGTTGTTAGACTAAAACTCCCATAATCCCTAGCCACAATGGCTGGGGATGATGAGAGATGTAGTCCAACAACATCTAGGGGCCCAAAGTTAAGAACCCCTGCCTGGAAATATTAAAAAGCCCAGGAGAACAGGAAAGCATGAAGATGGCAGGCCAGCCTTTTTCAGTAGAGAGTTCCACAGGTGGGGCATCATGGCCAAAGAAGCTATCTTGCTTATAGCCACCTGCCTCAGTTCGAAAGGCAGGGGGACCCAAAGGAAAACATTGGCAGATGACCCCAGAGTCTGGACAAGTTGGTGCAGGAGGCAGCTAAGTAGCAATATCTAGTTTAGTTTGGCCTTCAGCGTGCCTTTATACCTAACATCAAGTCAGCTTTCAAAATGAGCTCTGGGGTGCATACAGCACCATTTAAGATATAAAAGATGCCTCCATAAGGGCCACATGTCAAAGCTCAGAAAGCTGATTCCCAATAAGCATAGTCTCAATGTGAGTGGTTTTCAAAACCACTAGATTCAGAATCCTGCCCCTCCATTTTATGTTGCAAATGCATCAAATATAGTGGAGACAGAAGGCTTCCAGGTGAATAACATGGCTTTAGCATAGTGTTCCGGTCTCACATCCATAAGGAAGGGATATAAGGTGGCAGTACCATAGATGCTAATCTTCATTCCAGGTAGTATAGGTACTCTATGAACTTTATGTATTAGGTAACTCAGATTCAACCTATCTCATTTTTCTTCTCAGCAGAAAGATGTCTCTTGTAAGTTAATTGTTTTTAATTGACATGCTTGTTGCATTATTAAAAGCCTTTCCCCCCCCAAAAAATGTGAAGAAAACCAACATCCTCTGATGCTGTATAACTATTTTAGTTTCCTGGGATTTGCTGTGAAACATTCATTTAAACAATGTTAAACCTAACTCCCCCCCCCCCCAAAAAACCCAAATGATAAATGGTTCCTGCTTCTTTTGTGTCTCTCTTCTTTTTTAAAAAAGTAAATCAGCACTTTCCACATCAATCCATTCCCCATACCTGAACCCATTAGAGTTGAGATTGTACAAAGTGACAATTGATGGCAAATTTTATTGATAGAGCCTCAATGAACATAATTACTCAACAAGAACCATCCAGAATCCATTAGCCAGAGTAGAAGTCAGCAGTAATTTTGTGACACCCTTGATGCTCAGACAATAGACACAGGGTCACAGGGCTTTGATTATAGCCCCCTATCCACCACTTATTAAAATCCACAGGACGTTGGATAGAAGTCACCTCTCTGCAATGGCATAGCCAATCCTATGCATCACTCCATTGCCACTTAGGGGTGAATTACTTTATACACATTCCCTCATGTTACCCAAACTTTTTTCTCATGTCTTTGATGCTGCCATGTGATGCTACCTTGGATATGGAAATCTAGAATTTTAGATCCTCCATATTCAAACACCCCTACGAAATTAATTCCCATCTTTCAGATCATGGTACACCCCAAACAGAGAGAAGAAGCACAGTGCAACATATCAAAGATGTTTCATTAAACTTCTTCCTCTTGTACAGAAAAAACCCCAAATGGTTCATGTAAGCAGGACATGCCATGTGCTTTAAGAAATAGCAAAATGGCCTTGAATCTCAATCAACCAAGTGGAAGACGCTATTAGGAAGTGAGGCTGAACAGTTGCTGCTTCAGTGGTGTAGTCTTGCAGACATTTATAAGTGTGTACAAGATTGCATATATGCCAAGACTGAAATATACGCTTGTGTGGCTACAAAGCCGTTGGGAAGAACAGAAGTGAAAAAGAGTATGTGCATGTGCCTACAGATATGCATATGTGTATGGTGGTTACAATAATGCACAGTGTTATGTCTCTGTAATGCTGTGCCCCATTGTGAGACTTCTAAAGCAGCCCCCATTGCTGTTCAGAAGCAGCAGTAATATTTCCACAGGTTTCCCCACTTGTGGCAACAAGGAAACCTGCTGAAATGCTGCTTCCACAACTGCTGCTTCAGTTAACATGTGCTTCTGAACAGCGCCAGGGCTGCTGCCTGCTTCCCACACATGATCTCCCTCCATATTCTGCTCTGCTGCTCACCGTGGGACATGAGCAGCACTGCGGCAGAGCAGGGAGCTGGAAGAGAACGTTGGTGCACTGAGGGATCCTGCCTCAGCCAGGCACTGACACTCTAGCTGCTTGGCTCAGTGTATGCTTGGGCTGCTGGGGTTAAGGCTGCACGACTACCCTTATCCCTAACTAAAGGCTGGGGTAAAAAGTAGGGTCAAGCTGGCCGGGAGCACCAGGATTGGGAGTGATCCCGGCACTCCACTCAAGCAACCTAACCCAGGCTGGGTTGCCACAGCCTGGGTAAGGCTGCTCTTGTGAATAGGCTTAATGTTTGAATAGGGCTCCACCCAAAGCTAGACCTGCAATGTTAACCCCCATCCATGTGACCACTTGGACATTTCACTTCCTTGACAGGGTGAGGACTAGTTATATTCTTAGGAGATCTATCTTCCCAGTCCCTGACAGGTAGCTTATTCATCAGTCTTTCCCCTGTGTTTTAGCTTGACATGTAGAAAGAATCACATGAATAAAGAATCTTCCAGTTGGGAACTGAATGTAGTGGCAAGGATGGAAGAAGTTCACCAACAGAAGAGCAAACTTTCAGAATTCTGAACGATCTCCCCTTCCAATGTGTTTGCAACCCTATGACCAGATGGCCATAGAATTGGTATGCAAGTTAATATTAAGATGATACAAATACAACAAATATTTATATACCACTTTTCAACAAAAGTTCCCACAGTGGTTTACAGAGATATAAATAAATAAATAAGATGGCTCCCTGTCCCCAAATGCAATTCAAATGCAATTACCCACAAACCATTTCAGTGTCACTGAAGCCTCAGTCAGAGTCTTCCTCGAAAGAGTTTCACACTTGGCTGAAAGGGTCTCTTCACACATTGTGGCTCTTCTCACAAGCAGCCCTATTTGGGCTTGCACAGTCCTACCCGGTTCGGGCTGCTCATGTGGAGTGCCGTAACTGGGCCCAGTCCCGGTGATGCCCCGCCAGGTAGCCCGAGTTTTTTATTCTGGGTTTTACTGAGGTAGAAGGGCACAAGTGCACCCTTCAACCTCAGATCCTGGTCGTGTGGCTGCTAGAGCTTCTTGCAGCCCGAGTAGGCACAGAGCTGGGCGCCTAGAGTGCCTGGCACTCCTCGCATGGGGCATTGTGAGGTTTCTGGAGGCTGGGCTGTGTTTCCCCAGCCTCCAAATGTCCACTCCACTTCCAGCACTTCAGCTCATGTGGGCACATGTGCAGTGGACACAAGGAAGAAGAGGATCAGCTGGGGAGAAAGTAGGTGTGATCCTGCCTTCCCCTGCCCTCCCCAGCCTCACACCATTAGGTTGTGTGAACCATCATATTGTTTTCTTTTAAAATGTACAGCTAAAAAATATACATACATGTAGACCCAGCCCAAGTCTGCACCCCCATTGTAAGATACACCCCAACCTTCCACTCGCCAGCTCTTCCCCTCATTTTCCCAGTGGCAAAGCATGCCGCTCTCCCTGCCCCTCCACCCCACTGTATCGTGACTCTTCCCTCCCCTCTCCACCAGGGGGGAAACTACAATAGGGCAAGGGGAGGCAGTTGTCTGGGGGCCCACTGCCTTGTGGGGCCTTGCAGAGGCAAGTCACATGACTGACTCCCCCAGCCGTGTACCCGCCCAGGATTCCTTCGGTTGTATTCATCCTCCAAAAATGATGTGAGTGTTAAGACCTGGAGCTACCAGAACATTATGTCTTTCTCTAGTACCTTTAAATGACTTACATCATCCACAATTTACAAAAACTTTTAAAAAATAATTTTGGATGATGTTCTATTGTGGCACTTAGGGGTGTGTGTGTGTGTGTGTGTGTGTGTGTGTGTGTGTGTGTGTGTGTGTTGGCTGGAGTGGCACTCTACTCTCTTCCTACACACTTCCTCTTCTACACCCTTCCCTTGGCTAGCAAGCAGTTCGGGGTGTGCACGAATCAATTTTTTCGTTTTGATTTGTACTCGAATTGAAACACCCCCAATTTGTTTTGGGTCCAAATCTGACCCCCACCCCCACCCCGAATCACCCCAGATTCAATTTGTACCCAAATTTTCCTAATCCAAACCCAAATTAGGCATGGATAGTGATTGTCTGTTGTGCGTCATCAGCAAGCTAGGAGGGTTTTCCCTCCTCCCTCGCTCACCAGCTGGGTACAGCTCTGGGTAGGACAAAGCCCTCCTACCCACCTGATGCGCTGCTTAGCAGATTTTCCCTGCCCAAGCCTCCTACTTTGTTTTTTACTTATACCAGAGGAGAAAATACGAGGGCACAGAGCTCCCATGCTAGGGAGAAGGATGCTTCTCTTACCCTTTTTATCCATGTGTGAACTGCCTGATTGTCTATCATGTAGGTGCACATGTCAGAGAGCTGCGTCTGGGTGTGGCTTTTTAGAGATGTTTACAGTGCTAAACATCCCTAAAAATATACACGTCTGGAATATACAATATAACAGTCTGGCTTTGCTTGTTACTGGCCTTAATATGGACAGAAGGTGGAAGCGAGCCATTTTAAATGTAAATGTACGTTCTTGTCAGAATAGGTTCCCCCCTCTGATTTATGATTTGCTTGACTTAGTGGTTTTACTGCAGAAGAAATCTGCTGTTTCTCAGCTCTACAAGCATTGTGAATCAGTAAATATATAATTTACTATTATCTATTATTTATTGCCTAATTCTATCACTAAAAATCTGGGTGGTGATGGGAAGACAAGATGCAGCAAAAAATAAAAAATAAAAAGTGCATTATTAATACGAGCCATGAATGACATTTAACGAAGGAAAGGACTATAGTTTATACCTGGTGCCTCTCCATGTTGCCCTCCTCCAATGCACTGTATTCACACTGTTTTTGTTACAACAGAGACGGAAGGCCTGAGTCAAGACAGGGCCCAGGAAGCAATAAAGCAGATTCATTTAGAGCAGTGTCCAAAGGCTTCAGAGAGGAACATGGGAGCTCTGTTTTGTCAGGTTTGGGTTCACCGACAGTAAGACAGATAGGATCCCAAACTGGTGCATCCAATATACCCCTTTAATTAGGTCCATTGTGCTGGTAGAGTAGTAAGCTTGTTGCTCATTCACTCTTCTTCATGCAATACTCCTTTTCTCCTCTGCCGCCAAAGTAAAATGGTTGAAGGCTGCCCCCACCTCCCAGTACCAGAATTTCCATATTTCTCTCTAAGCAGAAAATGCACAAGAGAATGAAGCAACAGAGAAGGAGTGGCTGGCCCCAGGTCACATAGTAGGCCCATCCCATGCATTATCCACCTCCATCAGACAAGTGATCACGTGTAATAACAGCAAAGTGTTGAGGAAAGGGACTCAATCCCCATACGTGGGTTTGGCCCCAGCCACACTCAAGGATGCACTTGATTGATTGATTGATTGATTGTCAAATTTAGATACTGCCTTTCATGAAAACAATCCCAAGGCGGTTTACAGCAAAATTTAAAAACAAGATTGTAAAAAAAAAAGACACAATTAAAATACTAAGCTAAAAAATATATAACAAATCTGATTAAAAATTTAACACACAAACATAAAAGCAATACAGAGTACAAATCGCAGCAGCAGAGACAATCATATAAAAGTCTGGGTAAAAAGCCACGATTTAACATGCTTTCTAAAAGTTGTGATGGAGACTGAGGAGCGAATAGCCACTGGGAGAGCATTCCAGAGTCTGGGGGCAGCAACAGAGAAGGCCCTGTGCACGGCAACCAAGCCTCCCTCATTTTCGGCACCTGGAGCAGAGCCCCCTCAGATGACCTTGTCAAGCGGGCAGCAACCCTTGGGAGCAGGCGGTCCCTCAGGTATCCCGGGCCCAAACCGTTAAGGGCTCTAAAGGTCAAAACCAGTACCTTGAATTGGACCCGGAAACACACTGGTAACGAGTGCAGCTCTTTCAAAATGGGTGTGATGTGCTCCAGATAAAACCCTAGCTGCTGCATTTTGCACTAGCTGCAGTTTCCGGATATTCTTCAAGGGCAGCCCCATGTAGAGCACATTACAGTAATCCAGCCGTGACGTGACTAGGCATGGGTTCTCTGTATGCACTCAACTGAACCCTGATCTCTGTCTTCTCTGCTCCTCTGATCCTCATCATATTCAACCTTGATTCTCCCAGTGTTCCCTTCCATAAATCCCTTATAACACCATCAACTTCTCAAGTCAGGCAATCTTACTTCTCCTGAAGCATTTTGAATGAAAAGAAATAGCAGATGATAGGGATGGCATATAGGTCTGAAGCCCTATTCTTACCTTATATCTACATGTTGAGAGGGAACACAGAGAGAATGGGATTGGGCCCACAGGCCTTTGCCACCTGTACCTACTAATTCAGCTGGAGATAAGAACACAGCTATAAACATATGTGTGCAGTTCCCGTAGTTACAATTCAGAATTCTGACCATGCCAGGGTCCCCAACTGCCTGCACAGACCCTAGGTGCATATGGTTGTATAGGCAAAGCTCCTGTTCTCAACTTCTTCCATTGAATATGCAGAGGTTAGGAGGCAGCAGATTTGCGGAGGTCAGGAGGAGAGGAAAAACTGATGGGATCCTGCTCCTCTTCCATGCATTCATCAACATATCAATATGAAGATGAGAACAGGGCTACTGTCTCCAAAGACAGAAGCAATTAGAGTTATTTTATGCCTCCTTGGTTTCTACCACTGAGCTCTTTTGGGCAGACTCCTGTCCCTTTTGTAGCTGCATGGCAGGCAGACATTCAACAGATACAAACTTTCCTGGCATGGAGATGCAGTGATGGGAAAGCTTTTCTTATTGAATTTGAAACTTGTCATGCTGACATTGAAGGTACATGAGCCCTGCCATTAAAAACAAGGTGGTGAATCTAAATAATAACAGTAACTATTGACTCGCCCCACCCCAGATCTTTAGCAATACCACAGAGGCCACTGGAGCCTCTAGCGACAGTGCTGGATCAACAAGTACCCCCAAATTGCAAAACTGGTCCTTTAGGGGGATTGCAACCCCATCTAGAACAGGCTGAACATCGCAGAGGAACCACCAACCAATCGTAATTTTGTCTTGTCTGGATTGAATCTCAGTTTGTTCACCCTCATCCAGTCCGTGACTGCATCCAGGGACTGAATCAAGATTCTTATCACCTCATCTGTGTCTGATGAAAAAGAGAGATACAACTGCCATCCTCATACTGATGACACCTCAGGCCAAATCTCCAGATGACCTCTTCCAGTAGTTTCATGTAGATGTTAAACAGCACAGGGGAAAGAATGGAACCTTGCAGAGCCCCAAAGCATAACTGCCAAGGGGTTGAGCAGTAATCCCCCAGCACCACCTTTTGAGAATGGGTCTCAAGGTAGGAGCGGAACCACCTCCAAATCACATCCAAACAGTGCCTCCCACACCCAACCTGGCCAGCCTATCCAAAAGGATACTATGGTCAATGGTATTGAGTTGCACTCCCCTATCTCTCTCTACACAGGCCATTCTACAGTTTCTGTTCCAAAGCCAAGCCTGAAGCCTGATTGAATAACTTCAATATATCTGGTGTGTTTGAGGGGGCGGGTTAATGTTCAGGGATTTTGCAGGGGGGCATTCAGTCTCATGAGCCTCCACCTACAATCTTGAAGTGGTACAGTCAGAAACAGATTCACTACCTCATCATCCTCCCTCTGCAAGAACCAGGCCACAGCTTCCAGCTTGTTCCTGCTGTTATCCCATGCTCGTAATTACTTGCTTTTGATTTGTGTGGCATGCCTAGCTGGGATTCCACGGTTACTTCCTAACCAGAGGCTCTTCAGCACATAGCAGCTCCCAAACACATTAGTGCCATTGCCACTGCTGGAAGGAATAATAATGATGATGATAATGATGATGATAAAGAGACCGCAAATAGCACACTGTAATCCAGCAGATTTGTTTTGTTAACAGAAAGATAAGAGGAGACCACAGAGGCATAAGCAGCAGCTCAGCAAGCAAAGCATCGTTTCCTCTGTGCATTCTCCCTGCCCCCACCAATATCTTAGGGGACATGGAATGCTTTTCTTAATATGAGACATTTCTATTGCACCCAAAAGAATATATGGTGCTAGTGACGGCCACGCAAGGTGAAAGCCAGGTGTTGGGTAGAATTTCCCTGTGATTATTGTATTGATTTCTTAATGGTAATCACAGGGAACCTGCATAACCACACCTGCATAATTGGCCTCCTCCCTTTCCCATTCCACCACAGAGCCCCCAACACATTGAATGCTGACCTGGAGACTTGCCACCTTTTGAGGGGAAAGGGCACTGAGCGAAAGATTTAGTTTATTTACAAATATCCAAATAGAACAGGGGGCAAAGAGCAGGCACACTCCTGCAAGGAAGCAGGTCTGCTCTTCATATCAAATTCCCAGAAAAAGGCCCTGCACCCCAAGGTGTCTTCTGTTCTCGGCTTTCTTTCTCTCTGTCCCTCTATCAGTCTGTCCCTCCAGAAATTGCAAACTGCTTTTTCTTTACACTCACATTGTAAATCAGCCCCTTCCCTGAGCTTGAGGGGGTTACCTCTTCCAAGCTCTGGTGGCTTTCCACATTCTAGACCTGAGCTGGCCCAAGGATTTTTAGTGCCCCAGGTGAAGCCTGGCTTTGCTGCCCTCTGCCCCAGAGCCCCCCTGCCCCCCCATCTAGGCTATATCTGTCCCTTTCATGGAAGTACCTGTCTTTGCCAAGCAGTTGCTCACCTGCCTGCAACTCCCACTGCTAGCACTGCCTCTTGCCTGCCCGCGCTTGTGACTACCACACCCGTTGTGCCTGCTGCCGGCACCTCTGGCCTGGGCCTTGAAGCACTGCAGCACATTATAATGGCATCACCATGGCATGTCCTTACCACATGTTGTGGCACTTCATGGTGTGCAGTTATGTCATTATAATGGGCTGCAGCCCTTTGAGGCCTAGCAAGGCCCAGCAGTACAGGACTAAGCAGTCACAGTGTGAGTAGGTGAGTGAGCAGGCAGGAAGGAGGTGGTGGCAGCAGCAAGGGCTGTGGGCAGGCGAGCAATTGGGTGGTGGGGCTGGAGCTGAAGGCAGCCACATGGTGAGCTACTGGTGGGTGCATGCCACCCACAGCTTGGCACCCTAGGCAATGGCCTAGGTGTGTCTATTAAAAGGCCAGACTTTTTCTAGACATTCCAGAGGAACCTTTGGACCCATAGACTCCCACTAGGAGACATCTGCCAAGCATCCTGGACTGTTAACCAGGAATCGCTCTGACAAAAATAAATGGCTGGTCAGTAGCTCATAAAGGTTCCACCTTTGAATCCAAGAGAATCCCTACTGTGACTTCCATAACTTATCAAAATTATTGAGTTGGAAAGTAGGTGGACACCTGGCAAACTGGATAATGCATTACCAAATAGGTTCCAAACAGACTGTTGAAGAGTAGTCGTACACAAAACAATGAAAGTACTATTGACAACCTATTGCTATGATTAAAGAAGGCACATGGACAGAAGGTATTCAAATACGGGCAGTCATCCATTCTTATACTATCCATTGTTTTGCCCTTTAGACCATGCTTTAGACATGTGCGTTTCAGTTTTTAGAAGTTGGCAAATGAGAGAATGTTTGGAAAACTTTGATGTATGAAGAGGAATTATTGAAAGAGAACAAGGCATATTCATCCTACTGAAGAAAAGATTAGATAGGACATGACAGCTTTCAAATACTAAAGTGATTATAACAGAAACATCAGATCACAGTAGTTCTCCCTGGCCAATGACAGGAGGACAGGACAGAGCAGGCTTTCAGGTTTTTTGCAAATTTAGTTTTAGTTACAAACTTTACTATGATGATAATTGGACAGGAGAGTGCTTTTTCCCAGGGGTACTGAATCCCCATAACTTGGCCATTTTGAAACTAGTTTGAATAAATTTGTCTAAGAGTTTGAACAATTCCTGCTTCAGCTCTGAAGTACAGACTGAACAAGTTCTAGGAATATCACTTGATAATATGATGATATAATATGATTCTATGCCTTTCTTTCAAGACTCTGTTGTTTTTCCTCTTTAAACGAGCATTTTATTCTGTCAAAGGGAGTTCAGGCTTGGGAACGTCAATAGTTAATAATGCATGAAAATGTCTGGCCTCAGTGTGTGGTGCAGTGAGGTGTGAGGTGGTGTGTGAGAGAGGGGAGATTCCCTGGTATTATATATGCATATTTTGTTTTTTGTTTTTAAATGGATATTTTTTAATTGTTAATTGATTTTAATTGTTTTTATTTTGATGTAAACCACCCTGAGCCATTTTTGGAAGGGCGGTATATAAATTGAATAAATAAACACACAAATAATCTGAGAATAAATACAGCTCACCACTGTGAAGCTGATGACCAGGTTTGCTGAATGCCTGCTCAGTCTGCTGTCTAGGTGCAGAGTTCTCCAGGCCCCTACTTCTTAACCGTAAATTCATCTCCTGGTCAGGTTTTCCACACACACAGTCCTCTGTCCTCCTCCTCACAGGTCACCCGGCCTGCTCTCCCCAGCCAGACCAGCAATTTCACCTCTTGGCTCTAGGTGGGGTAGCCAGCTTGCTACCGAGCCAGCCTCTTTGCATGCTGGCACAGTGGTGCGTACACGGTCTCCCACTCGCTTGCTGTTCTCTCTATGACTACAAACATTTATAGATGCCTTTTCAACAGAAGGTTCACAGTGGTTTTCAAAGAAAAATAAATCATAAGATGGTCCCCTTGTTCCTTAAAGGCTCACAAAGTAACACCAGCATCAGCCACTGAAGGAATGCTGTGCTGGGGTTGGATAGGGCCAGTTGCTCTCCCCATGATAAATATAAGAGATTCACCACTTTATAGATGCCTTTTTACTTAGCAGGAGTTAGCTAACTGCTAACTGCTAACTTCTCTCTGCCACCCCATGAAGGAAGGAAGCTGCACCTGCCGGTCCCAGCCATCCATGCTCCTACATCACGTGGCTCTATAACCTGCCACTGAAGCAGAACCTCCACTCTGGCTTCCCCACTGGATGGATGGCCAGTATGAAAGGGAAGGAGGCAGAAGAAGAGAAGCTGCTCATGAGAGCAAAGTGTGCTGAGAGAACAAAATGTCCCAGCTACCCTCCAGAAGTTCGGGCCCCCCAACACATACAAAAAAAGTTGTTTGATCTCCAAAATAGCCACATGTCCTCTATAAGAGTCCCTAGTTGGCAATCCTAGAGTTATTTGGTGAAATGGCTTTCAGCAGTCCCATCAAGAACTCAGTCTTTGAATAACAGGGGAAAAATCACGCTCAGATATTCTGGCATTATAAGCGGCAGAAGCAGGATTGCCTAAAGAAATAAAGCACTAATGAACTGACGCCACCCCCCTTGACCTGTAGGCCCCTTCCTCTGCATCAATGACCCTCAAATTTATGAACCTCTTGCTTTTATTTTACTATTGGACTTCAGCTCCCATAATACCCAACCAAAGGCCACTGAGGCTGGGGATTATGGGAGTTGAAGTCCAATAGCATCTGGAGACCCAACGTAGAGAATCCCTGATCTGGAGTATCAGGAGCCCTCCAGTCCCAGCTGCTCCAGACCTGAGCAGACCGGCTTCTGTACCCAGATCTTTACCAAATTAGAACGAAACTACTGTTCGTCCCACTATTATTATCTATCTGTTTGTTTGTTTGTTTGTTTATATGCTTCCCCTCCAGTACACTACTGCTTGGGAAAGCTCACAACAATGAAACAGATACAATGTAAAATAAAACTAATAAAATTAACCAAATTAAGTAAGCAAGTCCAGGCTAAAACCACACTCAGAATTATGTTTCAAATTAAAAGTTACTTTAAAAGCTAAAAATTGAGAATTTAAAAAACTAAAAACTAAAGAACCTACCAGGTATAACCAAAGATGGAGCATGGAGTGACATAACTAGAGATGTGCAAACAGAGGTGCTTTTACCCCTGGACTTCCGGGCCAAGGTCCAGGGCCTCCACACCCCCTGGGGCCCCCAAATCTTCTTTTGTCTGTCCTGGGTGGAGCAGTTGCCATGCCACTCTGTGCCATGCGGATGAGCGTGACTGTGACCTGCGCCAGGCAGCTGAGCATGACCTCTGCTTTAGAAACAAAGCAGGGAGTGGGGAAAGAGATACATGGGATGGGAATATATTAAGTTGTGTATTGAAATGTTTCTGCTAATGCATATTTGGATAAATATACCTGTTTTATATCCATACATTATTGTGAGACCAGTTGTTGTTTGTGTCCTAAAGAACACACATGTTAAAAATACTATGTGTGTCACGGTGTGTGTGTGGGTGTGTGTGTGGGGGGGGGGTGAAGCTTAACTTGCAGGGATGGGGGGGGGGCTCCAAAAGCCTTTAGGTCCAGGCTCCTAGATGCACCTTTGTGTGCAAAACAATTAGATTCAAATCGATTCAAGCTCGAAATGAGCCATTTCACGTGATTTGGGCTCGAAATGAAACTCCCTTGAAATAAAGGGCCTGTTTTGAGTTTGAATTGAAACTACCCCATTTCTAGCTCAAATTAATTCTAGTGTTTCGAGTGCCATTTTGAGTCCTGTTTTTCCATTTCTGGTTGGTTTTCTGGCACTGGCATCTGATTGGCTTGAGATCTCCTTGCTTCTTGGTTGGCTTGTTATTCAAATCAAGTGTTGCCATGGGCAACTGCACCTGCAATGGGTGGGGGGAGGGAGCAGTGATGGTGGAGGCCAATATAGGGAGTTTCAAGAAGTATTTAAGGGCCTGGGAGGCAAAAAGCCCTTACAGTGTGCTGGTGCGCCTTCAACCTCTTGAAGAGGAAGGCTACATCAGGAGAGAGGAAGGACAGTAGGAATGTGCACAAAAGAGATGTTGCTATAAGTTTAGAACTCAAAATGAATTGCAAAATCCTCAAATCTATTTGTCGAAACAGCAGCCAAAGCCGGCTATTTTGATTACCCCTGCTAACTTGGCAAAGAGGCACCTTCTAATATGGTGATTCTCTTTATTTAGCAGGGGGAGAGTAACTGGTCCTATCCACCCCCAGCACAGTACCTCCAGTGACTGTTGCTGGTGTCTGTCTTATGTTTCTTTTTCGATTGTGAGCCCTTTGGGGACAGGGAGCCATCTTATTTATTTATTATATCTCTGTGTAAACTGCCCTGAGCCATTTTTGGAAGGGCGGTATAGAAATCGAATAATTTATTATTATTATTATTATTATTATTATTATTATTATTATTATTATTAATCAACCTTGAAATATTCAAAATGTTTTGCGTGTTTCGAGCACCATTTTGAGGCCTGTTTTTCTAAGGAGAACCAGTATAATTGGGGTTAGTGGGTAGACCAGTCCTTGGAGGCCGGCTGATGTGCTAAATCCAGGACGGAGGCCTGGTCTACCTGCCGCACATTGTTTTTCTGGGGAGAGCTGGTCTACCGATTGGGGTCGATGAGTAGAACAGCCCTCCCCTCCGGACTTCGTGCATTGGCCCATCCTGGAGAACTGGTTTACACACCGATCCCAACTGTCGACCAGTTCTCCCCAGAAAAACAGGCCTCAAAATGGCACTCAAAGCACCCAAAATGTTTCCTGTCAAAATGGGGCTGTTTCGTTTCGAGCTCAAAACAGGTCTTTTGTTTTAAGGCTGTCTGGAGCTCAAAATGGCCTGCTTTGAGATTGACACTGCAACAGCACAGCAGCAGAGAAAAGCAGAGTGGGCTTATCTGTCTCTCTCCCCTCCACTTCCTTTTAATTTGAAGTGCCAACAACAACAACTGCTTTCCTTCCCCGCCCCTCCCTTTAAAAAAAATTTGTACCAGCAGCCCCAGTTATTATGGCTTTAATAACTGGGTGCTGTGCTGACTGTTTGTTTGAAATGATTCATTAAAACAGCAGCCAACGCCAGCTGTTTTGACAAATCATCCTTGAAATGATTCAAGTGATAGGGAACAAAAGGGAATTCAAAACACCCCATTGTTCTCCAGTGGTAGGCATGATGGGTGCTACCTACCACCCAATCCACAAAATAAGTGGGCAACTGGACAATTTTTTTTAACCTTTCCACAAAACCCCCATAAGATCCTATGGGGAATTAGGGGAAAGGTTAAACATTTGTTTAAAACTGCCCGGTTGCTCACTTATTTTGTGGAATGGGTGGTAGGTAGCACCCATCATGCCCTACCACCGAACCCACTTTGGTGTCCCTAGGAGCTACCCATGGGCAACAATGGGGTGTTTTGAGTTCCCCATTGTTCCCTATCACTTGAATTGTTTCAGGGTTGATTTGTCAAAATGGCTGGCATTGGCCACTGTTTTGATGAATCATCTCAAAGATTTTGAGATTCATTTCGTGCTTCAAACGAATAGCAAAATCCATTTGTGCACACCCCTACATCCTACCTCAGTAGCCGATCATGAGCATGATCACCCTGAACAGCTGGGCTCCAAACCGGTTGGCCACTATTATAGGCAGCGAGCTGGTGGGGGGCAGGGAGGAAAAGCTGCACAGAGCAGAGTGGTTGTAATACTTAGAGCAGCTGCTCTGCTGCTTGCGCTCTGTATTCTTGGTCCCTGGAAGACCTAGCATGTGTACTCTCCCTCCAGTCGGAGCTCTGGGCTCTACAGCCATGCTGGTCATCTGGGCGTGCGAGCGACAGAGCCCAGAGGGGCAACAATCATCTGAATTGCCCCTGCACCAAACTGGCCTTGGGTTTTCCCAAGCCCGGGATAATCGTGTGTATACCCTTAAAGTATTTTAGAAGATGAAAAACACTGTTCAGGAATGATCATAATGATGCATTTTGGCATCCTTTCTAGCATATTCCAACACTTTCAACTTTTGTAGCCTCAAACTCACTCTTAGGGTATATTTCAGGCTCTTAGATTAAATGATAGTACATTACAGTTTTGCCATGATAATTGTAACTCAATTATAATTGAATTGCCTGAATGCATGAAAGGTCTGCTCTCTTATTAAGTCAGCTTACTACATCGCCATGGAAGGCAATGTGGAAACGATAAGAGAGAATATGTGACTGATGAATTTTAATAGGACTTTTGCTTGTTCAGACAATCATACACTAACTACTGGTACAGAATTGCCGATGCTATTACAACAGGGCTGTCAACTTCTTCTTGGCCCCTGTTCCTGAACATTTAACAACAGTGTGATCTGCAGAATTTAGAGGGTGAAAATGCTCATCTCCATGCCATGAAAAAAGCAGCTTCACCTGCTGTCTTCTGTTTTAAAAGAGTGTGTAGCTATGTCAGTTAGCACTGCAAACTTGACAAGATTGACATGGCTCCTCTGGGGTGTCAAATGGAAGATGCTAGCATGCCAGGAAAGTTAATGATGATACATAGACATCCCAAGCCTGTTGAGGAATTGCTGGGATATGGGGTTGCTCGGTAGGATACTGGGAAATGTGTGTGTGCACGCACACATGCACACATATTCTTAGAAGTTTTATTGTGTAGGTGTATTAGCAATAGTTATTGATAAGGAAAGCTTTGGCTTGAACAAACTTTGCATTGGCTTAATAGAGCTGTAGGCGTCTTCTCCTTAAAAGTGACCTTACAGAAATTTGTGAATAAAATGTTGTCGCATGTTATGAAACTAGGAAATTTCATAAGTAGAGTAAACAGGTAGTTAAGTAAGGGGGCTTACAACATGGCTCCTAATAGCTAAGGACTGGGGGAATTTCAACATTGATACCGGGGGGGGGGGAACTGCAGACAACCTGCAAGTAAACAGCTTAGGTCCAGGGTATAAAGCCCTTAATGGCTTAGGTCCAGGGTATTTAAGAGACCGCCTTCTCTGTCATGAACCCTGTTGCCTATTAAGATCATCGGGAGGTCTGGTTACAGTTGCCGCAAACCCATTTGGTGGCAGCTCGGTACCGGGCCTTTCTTGTGGATGCACCAAGGCTTTGGAACATGCTCCCTGCTAAAATAAGAGCATCTCCTTCTCTGTTTGCTTTTAGGAAGACCCTGAAGATGTACCTGTTATCCCAGGCCTTCAACTGAGACTCAATTTTTAAATTGTAATGTGTTTTTAATGTGTTCTTATCTTTTACGATTTTTATCTTTTTATGAATTTTAAATGTGTTATATTTTATGTTTTAATTTTGTACACCGCCTAGAGATTTTTATACTAGGCGGTATATAAATTCCATAAATAAGAATAAATAAATAAGTTGACGTAGTGGAACACAACATATCTGGAAAATTCTGGGGGGCTGGTCACATAAGTTGCTTGTGATCAGGTAAGAGGGCCAATGAGAAAAGAGTCAACAGCTATGACCATAGAAGGGATATAAAATTAATTATATCAGAATGTGAGAGGTACTTCTTCAGGTCTTACTGGAAGTCTGGTTGGTTCTCCTGGTTGAATAAGCATTGCACTATTTTGCTACTTTCTGCTCTGGATTTGTTGTGAGTTTCTGAAAAAATGGTTGTAAACTTCAATCGTTTCCTTGGAAGCCAAAGGGGAACATTCCTGAGCCAAATCAGACTTCTGAACTTTGGTGCTTCTGCTGAGGCTCAAGCCAAGCCCAGAGAGAACCAGGCCCATAGCCAGATGGTGGCATGGTGTCTACCTGCCACACCAAAACATTTTTTTCCTCCCCAGCCTCACTTATTGTTTTACTGAACATTTTATAACCCGCCTCCCCTGACTTCTGCAATCCCCACCACCACTACAAAATTTTGAGGCTGGCTACCAAGAGAACCACCCAAACTGGACAATTAAATTTTCTTCAGTGTGACCTGGTTGTCATGAACAAATTTGAGAGATGCCATGGCTATTTCAGGTGGGACATGGTGTTCCAGTCACAACATCAGGAGGACCAAAATGTGTCCTGGAAAATTGCTTAGATAGTGCTTGCTTTCTTCTCTGAATTAAGTTCTTTTTCCATACCTACCTCTTAATCAGAGGCGTAACTGGGGAAAACGGTGCCCAGGGCAACCTCTGCCCCTGAAATTGTGCCCCCCCCCACATACCTGCGCCCTGGCCGGAGTGAGCGCGGCAGTGGCAGGTGGCGGCAGATCGCGCAGCAGTGGCAGGCGGCGGCGGATCGTGCGGCGGCGGTGGGAGTGAGTGCGGCGGTGGCGGGCGGCGGTGGATTGCACAGCGGTGGCAGGCGGTGGCGGATCATGTGCCCCTGGGATGGCTTGTGGTGGCGTGGGAGTGAGCGCGGCGGTGGCGGGCAGCGGCGGATCGCCGAGTGCAGAGCGACGCCGAGGCCTGCCATCTGGCCCGGCATCGCTAACTGCGCAGGTGCGCCTCACAGTTGGGAAGCGACGCCGGGCCAGATGGCAGGCCTCGGCGTCGCTCTGCACTCGGCGATCCGCCGCCGCCCGCCACCACCGTGCTCACTTCCGCTGGCCACCGCCACATGATCCGCCGCCTGCCACCGCCGCGCTCACTCCCACGCCGCCACAAGCCATGGGGCACACGATCCGCCACCACTCGCTACTGCTGTGAGATCCAGGGGGGAATCGGGGGGGTCATGGCACTTTTTGGCGCCCCCCACGTGACCCACCAAAGTGGCGCCCAGGGCACGTGCCCTGCCTGCCCCCCCTATAGTTACGCATCTGCTCTTAATACATCCATTTGATGGAGCACAATGGTGAACTGTGTTCACCAGCAGAAAAGCAAGAAAGGGTGAAGTCTCTCCCCCCACCCCTTTCATAACACGGGAAAAGATTGCTTTATGCCAGTCCCCTTGGAGTCGACCACCTAGGTGTGACAACTGCCTTAGGTAATAGCTACCGGAGAGGGCTGTTTTTAGAACAAGCAAGTGACTATAAACAGCCACTCCACCCCTGGAGAGAGGGGCTGAGAACATTTCCACTTTGGGTCCTGTGGGTGACTAAGTAACCTATAGGGTTGCCAGCTCCTTCAGGGAAGCATTCATCAGATCCCTTGCTTCTCCCATCTGAATGGTTTAGCCAGACACACACCTCTGCCATGCCAATGCTTCACCAGAGAAGTCATGAAAATTTCACATTTAGAGCAAAAAGGCAAGATATGAGAGCAGGGGGGAGAGTGCAAATTCTGGAATTAACATTGTCATTTCTTTCATTTCATTTTCTAAAAGTGACATACAGAGAGAGTCTGGAGGCTGAAGAATGGTACCTCCCTTGGCATCTGCTGCCTGAGCTGACTGTCAAACACCATGTCCTTGCTGGGTTGCTTTGCTTTTGTTTGCTACTTTTTCTTAAAACAGTGGTGCTCCCACACACAAGTTCTTCCGCGGAGGAGTGCACAGTTGCCACACAGCTACAAGTATTGACAGGTACTGCTCAAAATGCTTCAAAATATGGTTTGCCAGTAACTACAATACAGTGCAGCAAAACAGAACAAAATATCACCCACACCCCAAAAACCCACCCCACATTTATTGCATGAAAAAAACCCAGGGACAATGGGATGACTAAGTCTCTGTAAATGTATCATGAGTCTGAACGAATGAACTCTCATTGGAAGGGTGAAGTCTGTTGCAGGCCAGCATTGCCAAGAGGCTTCCTGTGGTGGGATTATATGGCATTGTTGATGCTGAAAAATGGCCCTTATGGGGTTATTGCACTGTGGCGAACATGTAGCTGGGCATGCTTTGAGGGAATGATCTTTACATCAAGCCCCGCACAGCCCTCCAAGACCTTTGCAGCGTTGTACTGAGAACTGTATATTGCTCCCCTCTCCCAGAGTACAGTGTCATGTGTTTCAAAACAAAAACCCAACATCAAATGTCTTTTGGAGCTGTGATAACTCTCTCACCATGAGTGAGCCTTTGCTTTCTTATAATAAAAGCTTATGAACTTGGGTCCTGACCTTATTAGAATCAATAAATTGCATTCCTAGCCAAATTCCCCAGCCTGCAATCTCAAGCTAATTCCTCCACTGCCCTCTGACTTCTAACAGGACTCGCTCACTTTCCATTCCCCACCTTAGGTCAGCTTCCGTTTTTCAAAACACACTTTATAAAAAACATGCAACAAAGGGTCTCTTTAAGGGCATGGATCTAGCAGCAGGAGTGTGATTCTTGTGTGTGATTTCAAGATTTGCTCATCCAAGTGGAAGCAATTCATAAAGCGAACAAACATCCTTCTTCATCCATGCAGAGGAGTAGCTTTTTTGAAGGACCTTTCTTCCCAATATACACAAAATGTACCAGTTTCAGGGGTAAAGAAAGAGCCAGTCCAGAGCCCACTGTGAAAATGCTCTTACCCACTGAAAAGTCTCATTGTCTGAGTAAAGTATTTGTGGGCCTCTAACCTGATTCCTGTTGCCTTTTTGGTGGGAGCTGAATGAATAAGTAGGTGTTCTGTGCCCCAGAACCTACAAGTGAGTTGAACCATGCCACCAAGCCGGTTTAAATGTTCAGGCATGACCTGACGGAGCAGAGAAAGAAGTGTCCATTGTTTTGCATACAGTGACTGTGTTCTCACAATCAGAAGGATCCTGGTTAAAAAATTAATCAGGATCAGTGTGCCCCATGGAGCTGATTGTGAGAACACAGCCATTGTAGGGGCATATTCTCATGAACAGCAGCTGGGTAGGAGGAACATCCAGCCAGACCCCAAGCCCCGTTCATGCTCCCAAAAAGCAGTCATGTGTCAGCAAACATCAAGATGGGAGGACAGGGAAGTGATCATCTGCTAACCTTGATCTGGGTAGGGTGACTCAGGGCATGCTTTCCCTCCACCTTCATTACTGTGCTGGGTACATTAAATCAAGGTTTGCAGACAATCACTTCCCCCTCCTCAAACCTCAATGTTTGCTGGCACAAAACCATTCATCATGAGCGGGCACAGAGCTTGGAGCCTGACTGGATGTTCCTCCTACTCTGGTTTGGAGTAGGCCTTCCTTGCTCACTCCCTTATTCAGAAGATCAGGGAGTGAGCAAGGAGAGGAGGAGGGCTCCTTCCTATGAGAAATTAGGAACATAGGAACCTGCCATATATGGAGTCAGACCATTGGTCTATCTAGCCCAGTATTGTCTTCACAGACTGGCAGTAGCTTCTCCAATGTTGCAGGCAGGACTCTCCTCACAGCCCTATTTTGGAGAAGCCAGGGAGGGAACTTGAAACCTTCTGCTCTTCCCAGAGCGGCTCTATCCCTTGAGGGGAAAATCTTACAGTGCTCACACTTCTAGTCTCCCATTCATATGCAACCAGGGCAGACCCTGCTTAGCTAAGGGGACAAGTCATGCTTGCTACCACAAGACCTTCTCTTGTGGTAGCATCTCTTCTCCTGGGATTCTGGGATATCATCATCGGGATCAAATTCTGGGATATCATCATTGGGATTGACTTGCCCTTCCTTCAAAGGGGTGGGGGAATAGATAGCCATCACTGTAGATGAAAAGCAGGTCAAACATTGAGAGGTAAACTACTTGAGTTCTACACAAGAACAAAATGTGAGGCAGTGCTCAGAAACTACAGGAGTTATATTGCAAGAACCCAAAGCAGATTTCCTTCTGTTTATAAACTAACTTGTGTAAACCAACTTCGGGCCATATTGATTGAGAAGGTGGGAGACTCTCCCAGCTCTCAGTCTAGCTGCATGTCAATTGCAAGAGCAGATAAACTTGCCTTCCATTTTAATTTTTTTAGCAATGTTGTGCTAAGAAGAACTAGCACTTTCCTCCTTCACTTGGCTGCACTCTTGTAATCCTGCAGAGTTGTGGCTTTGGGCTGGTTGTTTAAATGATGGCAATCCTCTTCTTCTCCTCGCCTGCTTATTTATTTTTGCGGGGAGGGGAGGGTGAACTCCTTTTACTGGAAGATGACAGTTGTCTGAAAGAGGGTGCTCTAAAAAGGATTTCTGATGGAGAGAGTTCCCCCTAATTGGAAAAAGACTTCACCAGCTGAAGGGAGCCATCGTAATAGAATTTCGTTTGAACGGATAATGCTTTCCCTGTCTGCAGCAACTTTCATCTGCTGGTCTCAAAGTGCCTCAAATGCACTAATTCCCTTTACTGATGTGCTGCTGTTGTGCAAACTGTGGGTTGCTGCACCATTCCCCACCTGCCAGTCCTCTCAGCTTGTAATAAAATGTTGCGTGCGTTTTGTGTAAACCCATGCAGGAGAGACACGCAAGCCCAGCAATTGGCAAGTGAAATACTCCAAGAGAGGAGAAAGAGAAAATGCCTAAAGTCACCTTTTCCATTCCAGGTCTTCACTCATCACGAAGTTGAGTCACTAGAGCTACTTCTGTTCTTCTACTTACATAGGAAAAATCCTGCTGGACGGGGCCAATTTGTCCATATGGGCAACCTAGGTGGTCACCTAGTGCAGGGATTCTCAACGTTGGGTCCTCAGATGTTAGTGGACTTCAACGCCCATAATCCCCAGCCCCAGTGGCTTTTGGTTGGGGATTATGGGAGTTGAAGTCCAAGAACATCTGGAGACCAAATGTTGAGGATCCCTGGCCTAGTGCACAGACCTTTAAGAGGCAGTAGCCAGCTGATGGTTGAGGTAGGTAGGATGGAAATCTCTCCTAGCCAGCGGCTGCTTCCCACACAGTCACTTCCTCCCCTTCTGGTCTTGGTTTTAAGCGGCAATGATTGGCAAATGGAAGCATGCTCTGCTCCCAATTTAGGATCGGAGTCTTCTCCTATCCTATTTATACCTGTGTGGACAAGCCTAGTAAGTTGTACTTAGCGTTGCCTGAGTGGCTGGAGAGAGAACAAGAAATCGGACTGATATTTTTAGCAGCAGCCATGCATAGAAGATAGCATTTACTTTGGTCCAGAAGGGCATCTATATAATACTAGTTCTGCCCAAAATGAGTTTGTCATATCCGTACTTTATATGTTTAGGTGTATATCTAAAGCGTCTTAGGGATACATTCCAAAAAAGTAATGTGTGGAGAAGTCCTGTGGACACTAGGTTTTATAACCTGTGGAAATCCTTCCCTACCTGATGATTCTAGATACTAAAGAAGATTCTTTTCACTGCCTGCTAGCACACAGCCGTGTGTGTGTGTGTGTGTGTGTGTGTGTGTGTGTGTGTGTGCGCGCGCGCATCTGTCTCAGGGGACTGAGTGCTGAATGCGCCGCAGGGAGTGTTTGTTGCACTGCTAATACTCTTATTGTCTTCTGCGTCCCCAGGGAAGGGATCACCATGCGATTTAATGTGTCTTGTGTTTCTCTCTTTCAATCGGCTGCTGCCTTAGCAATCTGCAGCCTGTTCTGCAGGAGTCTGGAACATCATTGCCTGCGTGTGGTCTGATTAAAGGTATTTTGCTTTTGGTGCATGGAGAATATCATCCATGTGAAGCATGATGCATATGCGGAGGATTAATTTCTGTTTAAACATTGGAATACATCCTTGCATAGTCATCAGCAGCAAAGGATTTCCATCCCTTTTCTTCACAAAGACTTTAGCAACATAACACAAGCACACCAGGCAGGAGACTCCCCACCAGGCAGACTCCACTAACACAAACATGACACTGTTTCTTCCATTCCCTAACTTCTCCAACATGCTGTACTATTTCCTCAAATTGTGGCATGCCCAATATAAAATCCCTCCCCTCTTTCCTTTCAGTGCCCTTTTACTTCTCCCTCTGATACTACAAGGTGCTTGTTTACTATCATTATCCAAATCTCTCATTTTCACCTCTTCTGTTCCTCTTGCTACTGCTTGGTTCAGCATTAGCTCCCCATTGGCTTCAGCTTTCCCCACAAATTCACTCTGATTTCTCACCTTGCCAAAGTCCTCACTATTTCTGCAGATGCAGGATGCCTCTATCACAAGTGCAATTTCAGAGGTCACCAGTCCTCCACACCACCGAGTTCAGTGGCCAGACTGGCCTTTGAAGGCTGTCTCTGCAGTCACCATTTTGAAGGTAATCTAAGATTATTATTTTTCAGATGACCACATTCTGCATGAATGCATGCCCTAACCACATTCTGGTCTTTGTGTATTAATCCACCTGCAAGATCCTATGCAAAGAAGATTGTGCTAAATCTTGTCCTCACATAAGTGAGGAGCAGAACTATTCTCCCATCACCACTTGTAAAAATACAGTATAGATGCATCAAGTGGAATACAAGTGTGCAGTTGTTAAAACAAACTTAAAACCAAACTTAAAACAAACCATCTAGAAATGCCCTAATTTTTCTAGGAGGTCATTTTCTCACGTACCCAATATCTTCTAGGTGTACCCCGCCCCCAACAGTTGGCTCATCCCTCCTCTATTTTTGGAGGAGGCAGCAGTGAGGTCAGCAAGACATACATTCCTGCTGCAAATATGCTTGTCCTCTGAGAAGCCAATTGGGCTTCGGAGTCATCGATTTCCATTTTCAGCTCTTATCAAGATTTATTTATCATTCCCACAGGTAAAAATAGTGACCTTGGGCTTGCTTCATTTGATATTCACAGTGTGGGTCAGTGCATCTTCATACAGACCTCGGTGTTTGTCGATACCAGCTTATTGTTGATCTCTCAAAGTCAATATAAGATCCTTTCTGTGTGTGGGAGGGGCTGGGAGAGAGGGATGGGGAGAGAGAAGAGGCCTGTTCACTAGACTAGATCCCCTTCTGCTGTGGAAAGAAAAGCCAATCCCTTCCTCAAACAAAGCTTTAGCCTGAAAAATCACAGTTTAAAACCAATTAAGCTCCCAGCAAACAGGGAGTGATAACTGTAAAACACAGTAAATTACATAAATGCAGCGGTCGGCTATTAAAGGGGGCTTATTAAAAAGCGATGTTCACCCACCCACACTCCCCATGCTGAGCCAGTGCTTTACAATATATGCCTACCACATGTTTGCTTGAAGCAGAAGTGTGTGTTTTTCAGGATACCCCCACTAGGACAGACAGGGGTTCCCAAGCTTTCTGTGTGCTTTTTAAAACTGCTTTTCAGAGGTCAAGGCATTATGCATCCCCCACCTGCTAGTGGTGAAGAGGCACATCTCCCCTTCAGGGCTTGCTCTGCATGCATAGCACTGAATGATCCCTGGTACCCTAGTCCCCTAAGAGCCTAGAAATCCATGACTGGAACAGCAAGTTATGAGGGAGAGGGAGAAAAACTGGGGTGTGTGATGTAATAACAGACAGAGACTGGGCGACCTGGAGTGGAGAGATCTGAGTTCAAAACAGCCATGTGCAGCCATGAAGCTTGCTAGGTGGTGGCTTGGCCCATTCACAAGAAAGTGGTGTCTCTGTCACTCATGACTGAAAGCTGCAGAAAGAACGGCACCGTTGAAGTAGGAGGATGGCCTAAAAAGAGTTGCCTAGAGTATTCAAGAAACCATTATATGCACATGATGTAGTAAAATCTTAGGGAATTGTGAGATGGGCCCATCGCTCAGTGGTAGAGCATCTGAGGTCCCAGGTTCACGCCCTGGCAGCATCTCCCAGTTGGGCTGGGAGAGACTCCTGCCTGGAACCTTGGAGAGCCACTACCAGTCAGTGTAGACAGTCCTGAGCTAGATGGACCAGTGGCCTGACTTGGTAGAAGACAAGTCCCTATCCTCCTATGTTTGAACAGAAAATAGAGGCTATTTTCTTAGAAAGGTAAGGACTGCTGTGTCCCTCCCTCCTGCAGCTCTTTCCCCAGGTGTTGTGGAAGCCAGAAGTTACCTTTTTCTGACTTTCAGTCCAAACCAGCTGTTCCCACTTGTTGCGATTAATGCATAGCCAGATGGAAACTGGCCAGGCAGTAAAGCCTCTAGTCTGCACAAACATCTGATGTGACGGCTGCTTTGCATTTGCTTTGTTATTGTGTTGTTTACTAGTCATAAAGACAATATGGATCTTTGAAGTAGCTTCTCATCAGCCACCCTAGTTGCCCAACTGCCACCTGGTTCCTCTCTTCTTGGACGCCATTAAGGGCTATCGGCAGTTTAACAGAGGGAGAGGAGGAGGACAAGGAAGAGGAGAGAGACCCTTTCCATTGGCTTGCCTGGCTCAAATGCCACCTCCCCCTCCCCTCTCAGACTCTGTAGCTTCGCAGGGTAGACAGGGGAAACTCTGCACCTGGAGAGAATTTCTCCCTGTGTTTTGGAATAGTTTTGGAACCCACCCACCAGTGTTCCCTCTAACTTTTTTCATCTGTGTATGGAATGAGTTTTGTTCTGGGCGGCAGTATCAAGGCAATGTGTGCGCATATGCACTCAGAGTGGGGCCTTCCTGATTCAACCTGAGCAGGATCTAAACTTAACCGAGTGGCCATCAAAAAAGCTTGTGAACACATGCACACACCTAAGAAGGAACACTGCCACTCTCCACTGCTGTGCCTCTGCCATTTTCTTCTTTCTTTCATGGAAGGCACCGCCTTGGAAACCAACACTGCATTCCAGGGCAGTAGGAGTATTCAAGATGGTGCCTGCCAGGATACAGCTGTGCTTTGCAACTTCTGCCACTGCTGACACAGGTGGTGTTGTGCGGGGGGGGGGGGGCGTAAAAGTAAGCTTTTTAACACAAAAAAGGAAAGGGATTCTTAAAATGAATCAGCACCCTCTGAAATGATCCTCAAATGAACAATGCAAAGCCTAAATGGGCCCAAAACAAAGAGGACTCTGAAACAATTGTGTGGTGTTATTGTTTTGAAGGCACACCTTAACCATCTGCCTACTTATCTTTTCACCCATAAGGGCTAGAAACTTCAGTTTCTTTAAATGCTGAGTTGGTTGTTGCTGAATCCTGTGGCCAGTAACATGTCTTGAACTTCTGTAGAGCAGCATCTTATAGCAGGATGTCCCAAACTTGGGTCTCCAGATGTTGTTGGACTGTAACTCCTAATCATCTGCAGCCACCCTGAATGATGGGTACTGTGGTTGCAGATGATGGGAGTTGTAGTCCAACAACATCTGGAAGCCCAAAGTTGAGAATCTCTGTCCTATCGCATACTCAGCCCTGTGTGTAGCAGTAGTAGAGGACACAAATGCTGTAGTTTTTCTCACTTAGGTAGTACAGCTATACAACAAACAGCATCTCCAAAATTCCCCTCTTCTTCTATGAAAGCATTGAATATACAGGAGACTTGTCCTCTTTGCATGTCCCCAAAGCACACTCCAAGATCCTGCATGGCTTGAAGCTATGGCTTTCCTGTTACCATCACACTTCCCTTATCACATTGGGTGAAATATATTAAACAGCCATCTGCAGAGTTCAGTAGGTCACAGACTGGTCTTATTTCAGAGTTGAAGGGTAAATCTTAATTGGCACAAAAGCTGGCATGGATGGAGAGCTCTGGACCGGGGGTGGAGGAAGAGAGAGAGAGAGACTAAAAAAGCAGCAGCTGCTTAGGGCTCAGTTCACTACATGGATCTTTTAAAACCAGTTGCTGTTCCCTTTTTCCTTCCCCTCAGTCTCTCCCCCTTTATTTCATATAAATGTTTAAGCCATCTATTATTTAGCATACGCCTTGGTTTCTAAACAATTAGTTCAGAGGGTTGCCTTCAGGTACACGGAATAGGGCTGCCATCAAATGCCATTCACCACCTGGTACAGCCGTTTCCCCCAGCCAACACACACACGATGGTGCTGATGTTCCTGGCATCACAGTAATGAGAAACACAAAGGCTCACTCCCTCTTATGATTGGGGTGGGTGTCTTTTTTCCCCCCGGTGGAGCATCATATTTTAATTGGGCTTCCTTTGTGCATTTATTTATTTATTTGGCCAGCACATCATTTGGTATGGGTCCGCTAATTTCTGGATGAACATTACACTGTTGCTACGGAAATGCGTATATTGAGACAGGATTCCAACTAGATTCAGGCCAGAATAACATCTTGGAATCAACATTTTGACAAATATTACGGGCTCTAAATACTTCTCTGAATCACTGCCATTGCAGAGAAGTGGGGAGTGGGGAGACTGAATGATGCTTAGTACTAGAGCTGTGTCCTGATTTTGGTTCTGGGTTTTTTGGAACTAAATGTTGATTAGCATTGCCATCTCAAACTTGTAAAATCAGGGTATATATAGATGAGTTGCTTTATAACAGCTGTGTTCATCAGAGGTGCTGCATCTACCCCTATATATGTGAGAGCTAGTGTGGTATAGTAGAGTTTGTGTTGGATTAGGGCCAAGAAATCCTGGGTTCAGATCCCCACTCAGTCCTAAGGCTCATTGGTGAACTTGGGCCAGCCCCTCTCTCTCAGCCAAACTTATGACACAGGCTTGTTGTGTGGGTAAAAGGTGTGTATGTTGGTGTGGGAAGGTGGGGTATCCCATGTATACTGCCCTGAGCTCCTTGACTGAAAGGGAATATACACAAGAGAAATAATGTTTCCCTTGCCTATACATGCTGGAGTGATGCTTTCTTAGGATAATGCTAAAGCACATAATTTCTGCTCCAGAGGTTACGGCTTCAACATCACAGTATATCCCGCCCTCCCAACCCCACCACGGAATTAGATTAACTAGCCGACCCCGCTCAGAGCATCTGTGTGCTCTTCGGGGCCGGCAGTTACCTCTCCTTCCCAGTGCCTTCTCTGCAGACGGGCCCGCCGCGGCTGCCTGCCTCTGCAGCCGGGCCTGCCGCTGCCGCCACTTGCCTCCGCAGCCAGCCCACCACTGGGCCGAGTGCCACCTCCGTGGCCGGGCCCGCTGCCACTGCTGCTTTCCTCCGCGGCCAGGCCCGCCTGCCGCTTGCCTCCCCGGCCATGCCCGCAGCCACCTCTGGTCTCCTGGGTGTGCCAGCGCCCAGCCAATCAGCTGGGAGCTGGGACGCACATTTCATGGCACACTCAGGAGAATTAATATAATAGATAGTCATGCCCTCTCCTAGGAACCCTGAGCACTGTAATTCCATTGGGATGGTGCCGGTGGAATCTTTAACAGAATTCTCAGTACCTCATCAGACCAGAGTTCCCAAGATTTATTAGGTGGAGACCCACAACCATTAAAATGGTATAAAACTATTATATATTTCTGCTGTACCAATTTGGCAGGAAGCAGAAGACATAGTGCCACATCTTCCTTTAGAGAAGAAATTAGTATTGCCATATTATCCCCATACTGCCATTGGGGAGTTGAGACTGATAGGAAGTGGCTTGCCTGAGACCACCTAGTGAGTTAGTGGCAGAGATGAGAGGCCCTGCTTCACAAATCAGTCTCTTTATTGCATGTCCACCATAAATGAAAATAAGAACAACATTTATGCAATAAAGTGAGAGGTTATTGGGACTTAATATATAACAAACTTTAAAAAAATTTCAAAATGACCTTTCCTAAGAGTCCAGAATCAATACTATTAGGTATTGATAACAATGCTCTCCCGAGGAAATATTGGACCCTCTTCATGTACTTAACAGCGGCAGCAAGACTGATATTTGCACGCAAATGGAAAGATAGTCAATGCCCATCTAAAGGGGATTGGATCCTTAAAATACTAGAATTGGCAGAAATGGCGAAATTAACATCATTACTAAGAAATAAATTTGAAGATTTAAAAAAAGAATGGGACCCTCTTCTTGTCTATTTAAAAATACACCATAAAATGGATTTTTCTCAGGCCTTTGAGGGCTATTAACAAATGTGTCAAAAATATTCTTAAGTTTATATGATTATTGGGGAGAGAATGTTTAATCTACAGGCAAGAAATGGTTATTGTCAATAACACTTGTTCCAATGATTGAGATGGAAGTCTTCATCGTATGTCTTCGTGAATGTTTGTATAAGTTGTGTTTGTCCTTTTGTGTTCTGAAACTTGAATAAAAAGTATATTAAAAAAAAATAATCAGTCTCTTAGCCACTATGTTCTACCAAAGATTTTTAACAATGATTTCTTAAAAATTAAATCTCCAGGGCCTGGTGCCATCCACCCAAGAGTTCTTAAAGAACTCATATGTGAAATTGCTGATCTCCTATCAAAAATATGTAATCTGTCCCTACAATCAGACTCTATACCAGAGGACTGAAAAGTAGCCGATGTAACACACATTTTCAGAAAGGGATCCAGGGTGGACCCGGGAAAATACAGGTGGGTTAACTTAACACCTGTGCCAGGTAAATTGATGGAAAGCATACTTAAGGGCAAAATTGTTAAAACATAGAAGAACAGGCCATGCTGAGGGAGAACCAGCATGGCTTCTGCAAGGGTAAGTCTTACCTCACTAGCCTTTTGGAGTTCTTTGAAAGTGTTAACAGGTTGACATAGAGGTGTTTCACACGAGCTTAGCACACAAGCAGGGAGCTGTCCCTGGGCGGCCGGATTGGCTGCCCACATGATTACCAGCTCCGTCACGGAGCCGGTAGGGGCAGCAGGGATCGGGGGGCACTCGACCCCCCAGAAGTCCCAGGATGCCCCACATGAGTGTGTGGAGCATTCCAGGGAGACCCCCGAGGCCAGGAGGTTTGTTGTAGCCTCCCGGCCAGGGGTTTACTCATGTGCTGCTGCGGCGTGACGGCACATGATCAACTAAATGGGATTAGCGGAGCGCTCACTCCAATAACCTCATTTAAGTGGAGGGCTGTTTTGTGGGGTTTGCTGCCAGGAGCTGTGCGGCTCCCATGGCTGTATACAACCAGTAGAAATTGGGCTAGATTCCCTTAGCCCAGTTAGGAACATAGGAACATAGGAAGCTGCCATCAGGGGCGTAGCTATAATTGAGTGAAAGGATTCAAAGAACACAGGCCCCCAGCTCCTGTGGGCCTTCCAGCTCCATCCCTCCCTATTTTCTTCATTATCTCCCTCACTCTGGGGGGCCACCAGAGAGAAGGATGAACACGGACCCCTTCTCTCTTAGCTACACCCTTGGCTGCCATATACTGAGTCAGACTATTGGTCTATTTAGCTCAGTATTGTCTCCACAGACTGGCAGCGGCTTCTCCAAGGTTGCAGGCGGGTATCTCTCTCAGCCCTATCTTGGAGATGCTGCCAGGGAAGGAACTACCTTCTGATCTTCCCAGAGTGGCTCCATCCCCTGAGGGGAATATCTTACAGGGCTCACACTTCTAGTCTCCCATTCATATGCAACCAGGGCAGACCCTGCTTAGCTAAGGGGACAAGTCATGCTTGCTACCACAAGGCTGGCTCTCCAAGGTTCCTCCTGATCATGAGAACAGCCTCATAGTATACTTGGACTTTCAAAAAGTTTTATACAAAGTTCCCCACCAAAGGCTCTTGAGCAAACTTAGTCGTGGGATAACGGGACATGTTGATTGATGGAAAGGAAACAGAAAGCAGGAATAAAATGGACAGCTTTCACAATTGAGGGAAGTAAGAATTGGGGTCTCCCAGGGATCCATACTGGGACCAGTGCTTTTTAATTCATTTATAAATAATTAAAAATTGGGGTAAGTAGTGAGGTTGCCAAATTTTCAGATAACACTAAACTATTCAGGTTAGTAAATCCAAAACAGATTGTGAGAAGCTCCAAAAGGATCTCTCCAAACTGGGTGAGTGGGCGACAAAATGGCAAATATGGTTCAATGTAAGCAAGCGTAAAGTGATGCATATTGGGGCAAAACACCCCAACTTCACAAACACTCTGATGGGGTCTGAGCTATCAGTGACTGACCAGGAGAGAGATCTGGGGATCACGATGGACAGCTAGTTTAAAATGTCAACTCTAGTCAGTTGCAGCTGTGAAAAAAGGCAAGTTCCATGCTAGGGATCATTAAGAAGGGGATTGAAAATAAAAATGCTAATATTAGAATGCCCTTTTACAAATCTGTGGTGTGGCCACATCTGGAGTACTCTGTACAGCTTTGGTCACCGTTTCTTAAGAAATACATTATAGAACTGGAGAAAGTACAGAAGAGGGCAACCAAGATGATCAGAGGGGCCTGGAGCACCTTCCTTATGGTGCAAGGCTACAGCATCTGAGGCTTATTAGTCTGGAAAAGAGGCAACTACGGGGAAACATGATAGAAGTGTTTAAACTTATGCACGGAATAGAGAGAGTGGAGAAAGAAAAATATATTCTCACAACACTAGAACCAGGGGTCATCCAATGAAACGAATGGCCAGGAAATGGCAAGGTGTAGAAATTGCATTATTATTTCTTGTTTGCACAGTCAGACAGGTGCTATTGACTGGTTTGTTTTATCCAGACATCGAGTCCTTCCCAAGGACCTGGGATGGCTGAATTTTATTGTCAATGTTGTTGCTGTTGTTATAGATATCGTCGCAGAATGTAGGCTGTTCCCAGTAAAGCTGCTTTTTGTAATTGGCTGATGGTGATTTCTGTGGCCCCTATGGTGTTGAGGTGCTCTTCAAGGTCTTTTGGAACTTGACCCAGGGTGCCAATTACTACTGGGATTATTTTGGTCTTTTTTTGCCACAGCCTTTCAATTTCCATTTGTAGATCTTTGTATTTGGTGATTTTTTCTATTTCTTTTTCTTCTATTCTACTATCCCCTGGTATTGCTATGTCGATTATTTTCACTTGTTTTTCTTTCTTCTCAACTTCAGTTATATCTGGTGTATTGTGTGGCAGATGTTTGTCTGTTTGTAGTCAGAAGTCCCATAATATTTTGACATCTTCATTTTCTTCAACTTTTTCAATTTTATGGTCCCACCAATTTTTGGCTACAGGTAGTTTGTATTTTTTGCAGATGTACCAGTGTATCATCCCTGCTACCTTGTCATGCCATTGTTTGTAGTCAGTCTGTGCGATATTTTTACAACAGCTGATTAGGTGGTCTATTGTTTCATCTGCTTCTTTACAAAGGCGGCACTTGCTGTTTGTTGTGGATTTTTCGACTTTGGCTCTTATTGCATTTGTTCTTAGTGCCTGTTCTTGTGCAGCCAGTATTAAACCCTCTGTTTCTTTCTTCAAGTTGCCATTCTTAAGCCATTGCCAGGTCTTGGTGATGTCTGATTTTCCACTTATATTGTGCAAATATTGACCATGCAGGGGCTTATTTTTCCATTTTCTGCTCGGTTCTTGACTTGTTCTTTCTTGTAGGCCTGCTTTGTTTCATTGGTGTGAATAGTTTCTCGTTATTGACCATTTGAAGTGCATCTTCTTCACTGTCCTTGATATATTCTTCAAGGCCTCTTTTCTCTTCCTCTGCTGTTTGATGGACTTGCAGCATTCCTCTTCCACCTGAGCTGCGAGGGAGGTAGAGCCTATCTTCATCACTGCGGGGGTGCAGAGCATGATTGATGGTCATGATTTTTCTGTTCTTACGATCTAGCATCTCTAGCTCTGCCTGGGTCCAGTCTATTATTCCTGCAGTGTATCTGATAACAGGTATAGCCCAGGTGTTTATGGCTTGTATGGTGTTTCCGCCATTGAGTTCGGACTTGAGGATTTTTCTAACTCTCATGATGTATTCACTTCCAATTTTTCTTTTAATTTCAGTGTGTGCAATGTTATCAGCCTGGAGAATGCCCAAGTATTTGTAATGTTCTTTCTCTTCCAGGTTCTTGATGTTGCTTCCATTGGTTAGTTCTATCCCTTCTGTTTTTGTTATTTTCCCTCTGTTCATTATTAATGCAGCACACTTGTCTAGTCCAAACTCCATTGCTATATCACTACTGAATATATGGACAGTGTTCAGCAGTGATTCAATTTCTGACTGGGACTTTCCATACAACTTCAGATCATCCATGTACAGCAGATGGTTGATTTTACTTGATGTTTTAGATGTTTGGTATCCGAGGCCTGTTTTGTTGAGTATTTGTGAAAGTGGGGTCATGGCGATTACAAACAACAGAGGGGATAGTGAGTCCCCTTGGAAAATGCCTCTTCTAATGCTAACCTGTCCAAGTGTCTCGCCATTGATTGTTAACTGTGTACTCCATATGCTCATTGCTTTTTTTATAAATATCTGAATGTTTTTGCTGACACCTGTTGTTTCTAAACATTGTAGTATCCATGTGTGAAGCAATGATTTGAAGGCTTTCTTGTCGTCAATCCATGCAACACTTAGATTGGTTTTTCTTCTCTTGCAATTTTCTAAAATCATTTTGTCAATCAGCAGCTGGTCTTTTGTGCCTCTGGTGTTTGGGCAATTTCCTTTGTGTTCAACTGGGAGCTGTTTGTTAGTTAATAAGTTTTGCATGACTTCATCTGCTATTATTCCAGTTAATAATTTGAACATGGTTGGCAGACAGGTTATCGGTCTATAATTACTTGGAACTGCACCTTTTGCTGGGTCTTTCATTGTGAGATGAGTTTTCCCAGTTGTTAGCCATTGTTCAATATCACCTCCTTGCAAAATGTGATTGAACTGTTTTGATAGTTGTTTATGAAGGCTTGTTTGGTGTTTAAGTCAAAGGTCATGCAGTTCATCGTCGCCTGGCGCAGTCCAATTTTTAATTTTCTTTGCTCTTTCACTTATTAATTCTTGTGTTATTATTAGGTCTTGCATTTGTTGGTTACATTTTTTGACCTCCTTCATCCAGCCTGCTTTTTTATTATAATCTATTGGATTGTCCCATAATTCCCCCCAGAATTGCACTGTTTCTTCTTTATTTGGTGTTTCTATGTTTCTTGCAGTTTCTCCTTCTATGCTTTGGTAGAAACGTCTCTGATTCGACTAGAATTGGAGGTTCTGCCTGTGTTGTCTAATTCTGGCTTCGTATCTGCTAATCTTCTTTGACTCTGCTGTTATTTGTTGCTTTATTATTTCCAGGACTTCTCTAATTTTCCTTGAATCGAGGTGGTATATTTGGATCAAATACTGTTTGGTGTTTTCATTCTTCAGCTTCTTGTCTTTCATATCTTTCAATTTACTAGCATCTGATCTAAGCCTGGAGATTTTATTTTCTAATCTAATCTTCCATTTAGGTGATGTACTGCTTTCTTTTTTTACAGGTCTACTGATTTTATATCCGAGCTCTTGTGTTATTGTTGCTGCACTGTACATTAGTTGGTTTGTTTCTTGCAAATTATTGGTTGTTACTTCTGCAAGTGCAGCACTGACATCTTTTAATGCCTGAGCAAGTTGTTTTTTGGCAACTGTTTTTAGAGCTGGAAGTCAAAAGTTGTTTGGTTCAAGTGTTCAGTTATTTTTTGCTTTAGTTCTTGTTGCTTTTCTGTTAAGCGGCATTTGGGTTTTTGAGGTGGAGGCAAAGGGGAGGTTGGCTGGTTTTGATTTTGAAACAGTTCAGCAACAGTGGCATCCTCTATTTCCAACACCTCCTCCACCTGCGCCTGAGCAACTTCTTCAGTTGGTGGTAATTCTTCTTCCATATCTTGAGCCTGTGTTGCTCTCTGCAGTTCTTCCAGCTCAACTCCTGTGAATACTTTATTTCTTATTATGAATCTTCTCTGGTCTGCTAGCCTTTGTTCTGTTATTTCTGTATCTGGATGCTTCTCTTTCCAAATTTGGTACATTCTTTTTAAATAGCCTCTTCTAGTTGGACTAGACTTGTAATAGCAGATCATTATTTCCTTGTTTGCATTTTTTGTATATTTTTTCCGGTGAAGCGATGTTTCTTCCAGGAACCTTGCAGTCTCCAGCCCTGGTTGCTCAACTGAAGATCCTGAGTCCTGTTGCCCACTTGCCACCAGATGTCCAGGGACTCCAGCACCTGGCGCGGTCCTTGTTGACCCGGGTGACGACCAATCCGGTATAGATTTATTAAAGTTACGTCTCACCATATTGTTGATGGGAGAGGCACTCTTCATCTGGCTCCTCTGGTCAGACCTGTCCAGTATGGTTGGACCTTTGGCATAGCTCTCACCTTCCTCAGGGCACACAAGCCCCACAACCACGCCAAGGTAGTGCCTCACTGGAGGGCATTATTATTATTATTATTATTATTATTATTATTATTATTATAAATAATAAATAATTTAGGACCAACAAAAGGAAGTTCTTTTTCACACAGCACATAATTAATCTATGGAATTCTTTGCCACAGGATGTAGTTATGGCCACTAGCTTAGATGGCTTTAAATGGGGCTTAGACAAATTCATGGAGGAGAGGTCTATTGAAGACTTCTAGTCTGGTGGCTATAGGCCACTTCCAGCCTCAGAAGCAAGATGCCTCTAAATACCAGTTGCAGGAGAGCAACAGCAGGAGAGAGGGCATGTTTCTCAGAGGCATCCGGTGGGTCACTGCAGGAAACAGGGTCCTGGCCTGGATGGGCCTTGGGCCTGATCCAGCAGGACTATTCTTATGTTAATCCAGGCATAATATGGTCCACATGGCTTTGCTTCCTTTCTTGTCCTTTGGTGTGCCTTATTCTGTGCTCAGGATAAAAGGAAGTGCTGCTAGTGAAACCATCTGCCTTTGAAGTTGGGAAGGCTCCATTTTTGTTTTATTTAATTTTTTCCTGGGAAGTCTTGCTGTGATGAAGCCTGAGAATCCCAATTTAAAGCATTTAATTTATTAGAAGAGTAACTAAAAGAAGAGAGACTTTATAATCTCTAATAACTTAGGGTAGTGATGTCTAATTATAGAAAGGAGTTATTAACTGGTTAGAAATAACTCAAAGTAATGTGAAGTGAAATGAAATTCTATTTTTAAAAAGAAAAGAAATAGAATAAGCACCAACTTGTGCTTGTAAAGCAATGCTTGTAAAACAATGCTTGATCAGTATTTAAATAGAAATGATACTAGAGTGAATGGTGGCCCTCTTCTTACAGAAGCTGAGTTGGAATGTATGTATGTGAGAGTGAACAAGTGTGCTTATGTGTCCATAGGAGGTCTGGAGTCCTGGATACATGATGTCACACTTTTCTGAACCACCAATATACCTTTTTATTGCTATTAATACTATTTCTTGCACTTGCAACAGACAAACAGTAGAAGCTTCTCAATTAGTAGTCTATTGTAGAAGTCAGGGGTAGCCAGATGGCTGACCATGATCCTCTCTGGTGGACCACTGGTCAGCTTCTGGGGGACCTCCAAGCACCTGCGGGATGCTGAGATTGTTGCAGAGAATGCTGCATTGCGTAGACCTTGATCTAATCCAGTCAGGTCCTTCTTAAACAGGCATGTCTACTCAGGATCACTCAATACAGATTAGTGATGCCAGATTAAAAGATCATAAGTATGCACTCTTGCTTAACCAACTTAAAACACATCAATGGACTATAGGGATTCTGGTGAAAATAAAAATAGACAAAGGTAGCCTGTACAATTCTGAAATCAGCCCATAGCATTCTATGCCACGAAGAATATCTAAGGCCAGAAGACTGTGTAATCAAAGCAGGCAAGTGTAGTCTGCTGGTGATGCTTTGGATTTGCCTCTCCCACCTGTACAGTGCAGTGTGGATACAACTATGCAGTTTATTGGAATATATGGCTGTTCCAACCTGCTGATTACCCCCTTGCTGAATGCAGCAAATTGATGGAGATCGCCAGTTTTCTGGGAGCCCAATTCTTGACAATAGTACACATAACAAAGGGGAATCTCCTGGGCTTGTCTTCCAAATGGAACTCGAGTTTCCATGCACACCTAGGATACAGCATGAGCATGTCCAATAGGCAGAAAATGGCTTTTAAACAAGTTGAGTAGGGAGAAGCAGTCTGCTGGGGTACACTGAGCAGGTGCAATCCATGAGGACAGGGCAGCCACCCCCACTGCAGAACCCATAATGGAGATGGTTTTCCCCTGTCTGCCCCCATGTACAAACCTGTGCACATTCGGTGAAAGCAAGCTTCAGCTTTTTGCTGCGTGCAATGAGATGAGGATCACCTGGTCTTTCTGGGCTCAACTACTGACAGCAGGAAAGAGAAGTGGCCTGCACACAAGTTGTGACCAGCATAGCTAAGCTCAGCCAAGTAGGCAACAACAAGAGATGCAGCAAGTCCATGGTGGACTTTCATACATGTCTGGCAGGGCTACATTTGATGGGTTGTGTAAACCCTTGGAGCAGAACTAAGTTCCCATATAAAGCTGCCATAAATGCTTTAAATGTCAGACCATTTAGCTCAGCATTGTCTGCACTGACTAGCAGGAACAGCAGCTCTCTAAGGTTTCAGAGAGAGGTGGCTTTCTCAGTTCTACCTGAAGATGCTGAGGATTGAACCCAGGACCTTTTCCATGCAAAGCAGGCACTCTACCACTGAGCTATTACCCCATCCCCAAAGGGGGTGGGTAGATCTGCATCCAGTGTCCAGAAATTCCAAAAGTCTGGGCTGCCATTGAATTTATACTTGTTCTTCTAGAATAGGGCTGCACAGCTTCGGCCCTCCAGCTGCTGTTGGACTACAAGTTCCATCTCCCCCAGCACAGTGGCTAATAGTCAGGGATGATGGGCATTGTAGTCCCACAACAGTTGGAGGGCTGATACTGTGTGTCTCTGTTCTAGAGAAAATAGAGTCTATTCACCAAAGTAAGGGAGGAATAGCACTGGTGACACTTGAATTCTTGTGGGAAATGGAAGTATGGTAGTTATTGCCTTCCCTGGAATAATAGCTGCATGGCCAGGATGGCAATCACAATGGAAAGCATCTCATTTTCCCTCCCTGGCCTTTTCTTGAGCATCCCCGAAAAGTTTTGAATGACTCAAAGCTGGCATCCTGTATTTTAAACAAGAATCGTTCCAAATAGAAGACGTTGTCCCACTTGCCCTGTTTTATTGCTTTGCTTTTGTTCTGTGTGACCATGACACTTTGATCTATGTGAAGGCCAATGGAATCTGCAATACCCAACAGAATCCTGAGAGGTTTTGAGTTCCGTATATAAAACAGGTTTCTATCTGTCATCATGGCTGAAGAGAAAAGCTGGAGTTGCAAAGATGTGAGCTTTAATAACTCAGAAGATTGAGAGGATGTGAGCTGGGTTTCCAGTCTTCAGGGCCAGTCTTATTCATTGTGTACAGCTCTTTATCAGTCTCGATAGATTCCATGCACTGCTCCCCAATCCTATGCCCACCAATGCCCATTGATTGCCATCCTTCCCCCCCACCCGCCCTTGGTCACTCCCTCTCAGGGAAGTTCCAAATTCTGAAAAACACACCAAAGTTTGTAGCTGGACTAGAGCATGGAGCCAATTTATTGTAGAATGTGGGTTTTGAGAGTCCTAGAAGGTATAGACACTTTAGGACAAATGGGGTGTGGCAAGGCTGGAGTACACAAATTGTGAAGATGGAACCCTCCACCCCACCTTCTTCTTAGGAGAGAAGGAAGGGGGAGAGTGAAGAGTTAGCTGATGCCCAGCTGGAGCTTTCGGTGTGTTCCTGCCCTCTTCACATGTGCTGAGAGCTGCTGGGGCCAGTATCATCTGAACCAGCCCGGTCATAACCACAGTACAGTAGTAGCTGGTCTGATACAAATACCTCTAAACATTCCTTGAGCACCCACGTGTCTGCTAGAATTGTTCTCAAGAAATGGGGGTGTACAGTTGGCCTCAAAGATGTATCTTCTTTTTCAACACTGCTTACCTTCCCATCAATGCAAATTACTGGATTGCAGAGTGTAACCAATTTCCCACATCCAAATCAGCTTTAGTCTCATTGTCTAATGACACATGATTTTCCACAAAGCTGGGAAAATGCCAGTCTCTGGGTTGCCTGGCACTTAGAAATACAATGAGGGTACCCAAGAGCCTGAGGTTTTTATTTATTTCTCCATTGGCCTGGCTCCTCAAAATTCAACATATTTTGCCAGCCCAGCTTCTATTCACCTTTCCCAGACTAGTCGTTCCATCCCCTTTTGTGTGTGTTTTTTAAGTAGAGTCATCAAGGTACACTTCAGAATGATCATCACACAATCACCGTCCCCGAATTTGTCTTTTTCCATGGTGCCAGTATTAAGAGAGGGGATAAAAAAGGCTCTAATGTAGCATACCAGTTCTCCCTCCCCAATCCATTTGGAGTATCTGCACTATAGAGTGCTTACGTGTGTGTGTGTGTGTGTGTGTGTGTGTGTGTGTGTGTTTGAGTTGGACAAAGCCTCATTATTCCCCAGCATCTCCCCTGCCATTTAATTTCATGCTGACTGCAAGAGAAGATTGAGCTTTGAATGGTTTCCCCCCCACACCTCAAAAAAGAAAAAACCCTAAAAGTTGCACATGAGAAATGCCAGGGGGGAAATGGGAGGGGGTATTATTGATATCCCAAAGGCCTCTGCCAAACCTTTTTCCAGCCCCATTTGAACAGCTTGGAAGTACTGGTGAGCAGGGCTGCTGTGCCTCAGAGCTAGAAAAAGTTGCCAACTTCACCATGCTGGAGTGTGGGTGGAGTCTGGGACAGGTCAGGACATGGGGTTGCACAGGGATGAGTATGAGATCATTCTAGGGGTGTGCACAGTTTCTATTGATTGCAGACTGAACTGGAGCCGGTTTGATTTCAGACTGAACCAGGACTGGTTAGGTCTGTGATCGAACCCAACCAAGCATGGTTTGAGCGGACCAGTTCTACATCAAAGAGAGCAGGGGCAGGGGCAGCAAAAAAAGTAATGTAAAGTACTCCTTACTGGCTGGTGTGGCTGCTGGTGCCAGTGCTTGCCCCTTCCCTGGTGTTGCCTAAGTGCACAGAGGTCGGTATTTACCAACCCACCCACCCACCATCACGATTGCAGCTTCTGTGCATACCTGGAAGCCACAACTGCGCCATCACCATGAGGGGACTTGGTAAATAGGGACCTCCGTGCTCTTGGGCCGTGCTGGGGAAGGGGTGTGTGCTGGCAGCTGCACCAGCCAGTAAGGAGTACTTTAAATTGGAGTACTTTACATTACTCCCCCCCGCCCCTCCTCTTTGTAGATTTCCCTACTCCTTTACATGTAAAGGGGAATCCTTCCTTTGTCATTTATGTGTAAAGGATTCAGCAGCACATGGTACGGTTTAAATTCTATTCAGATTCAAACCGAACCACAAGTTCTAGTTCATGCACACCCCTAGAGCAGTTCAGACCTCTGCTACTGTCACTTCCCCCTTTTGCTTGGTCACAGCCGACCCTGTGAAGAAAAGAAGGATTGCCAGCTCTCTGAAGAAGTTATTCCAGGAGGTGTTTGTCCCAATAATTTCCACAGAGGTAGCCCTACCATGAAGCAGGCAGGGTGAAATGGGCCACTTCAGGCATCAGACTGTGGTCCAGTTTTCAGGGGCAGCATAACAGACTACCCAACATAGGTGGCCTGCAGAGGAAGGAAGGCAAAATGGTGCCATGCTTCTCTTCCTCTTCCCTTTCTAATAGCAAATATGTGAAAGAAAGAACTGGGGGTATGACTTATAGGGGACACAGGAAAAGGGAAGAGAGAAGGCACCATTTTGTGCTCTGTTTCAGACTTCTTAAAAGTCCATTTTGTTGCTGGTTTTTGACTTTTATTTGCTTTCCCTCTTGAATGATTTATTCTTATTTATTTATTTATTTATTTATTTATTTATTTATTTATTTATTTATGCTTTTACTCAAAGACTCTGAGTATCTTTTGGTTTCTATATGCACACGGTTGTTGTTTTTTGTTTGTTTTGTTAATTGCTTGGGTTGGTTTGATTTTTTTTTAGGCATGAGTGAGAGGCAGCATGGAAATAAATTGTGTTCTCCTTTGGGATTTAATGCTTGGATCCGCTAATGCTTTGTTGGTGTTGACATTGTGTTTTCACAGCAGGAAGTTGTGGGGCACTGGTTGTGATGGACATTTTACTGAAACAGGTCATAGCATCTGAAAAGAGTGTACAATTCCCTGTCTTAATAGTTCTAATAAAAGCATGATACTCTATTCAGGCTGCAATCATTAACCCTTACCTGGGAGTAAGTCCCATTGAACAGTGGGGTCTACGTTTGAGTAAACATGGATAGATTGGGCTGCTGCAAGTCTCTTTCCAAAGCTGATATTAAATGTTGTGCACATAGTGTTGTATTTTTGTCTATACATACATAAACACGTGCACACCCAAAGAGTTCACACTAGGGTATTTCAAGTAGAAGCAACTTCTGTCAGAGTCAGGTGGAGGGTTTGTGCAGAAGGCCATATGTATTTCAGGCTCAGAACTCTGAAAATTGCTACCTGCATCTGCGGGAATGGAGATGTACAAGCCACAAGTGACTGGGTGACTATGCTGTGTCACAAGGAAGGCTCCTTACATAGCCACAGGATGCCACTTGCAGCCTTCTCTTCAGCTCTTGGCATGATGCTTATTCAAATTGAGACCCCTCTCTTTCTTTGAGTACAGCCTTTCTCCTCATCTTGTTGACAACCCTTTGGGACGCAGTCCTTCACCCCTCCCTGCTTCCATGGACTCGTAGAAGGATGTCTCTCTTCCCTCGTAAATGACATCCAGGAATAGAACCTTGGGGGCTGACCTGACTTTGCTCCATTGAGAGCTATTTTGCTCCTGTTTCCAATACAAACTACAATTACTTTTCTAGAGCTGCTATTCATTGGTGCCTATTTCTCTCATACTTTCTATAATAACTTGCAGTGAGTAAACAAATACAGACGTATCACAAGAACAGGCGGCCATGGCTAGTGGAGTCCTCCTGTCCCTACTTTCCCTGGATTGCCCAAAATAACATAGAATTGCTACAAGAATGCAGTGTCCGTCCTTCCTTCCTTCCTTTTTCTTGCATTTTTATACTGCCTAAATACTTCATCACCATGCAGAAAAGACTCTGTAAACAAGTAGGTGGTTCATATATTTTATTGATGAAGAGACATAAATAAAATCTGTCCTAAAATATTAAATGATTGCTGTGTATATCTCAACCATGTCGTCTTCCTTGATGTCTTCTGTTTTCAAAGAAATAATGTGTCCCAACAACAAAGCTGAGAATTTTATGGATTCTTCCCGGCAGCTGATTAATCTTTAAATGATGACATGTTCCACACCAGGAACAGGAAGTAGCAGAGAAGTTCATAGCTCCAGAATCCTCTATCCTGAGGACTTCCCTTAAGGTAAGGAAGTGGAGTGGTCTGGCATGAGGTGGGGCAGGGAGGGAGAGGGAAACTGGTCCCGATCCCAATTTGATACACCCAGGGTCAAATGGATCCTAAAAAACCAATCGTGACTTCTCATTTTAAACCAATGCTTCAATCAGGATGTGGGGAGTCAGTCTGAATCTGAAACCAGAAATGTGTGGATAGGAAAATCCACAGAGCTCACAGTAGACACAAGCCAGCAATACAGCAGTTCAATACTTAACAGTACTTACATGGGGAAAGGAACTATTAATTACGCCCAGGAAGGGACTTTACCAGCTCAGCCAGCCAACTACTGTTTATTGGAAATCTGCATTTTCACAGCTCTTGCAGTAATGCTTGGAGGAAAATAGGCTAAAGGGGGGTGGGGGGCAGAGGGAGTTATTTTTTGGAATCTAGCCAATATGGCTTTCCTGTAGCTAACAGAAACCAATTATTAATAACATGATAATAAACAAAATACATCTCTGTCACAAACGGGCATCCTGTTCAAAAAGGATACTCTTGCCAAGAATATTTCTGATCAGATCTTCTGTTATTTGTCATCCCAACTGTCTCTTTAGTGCTGGCTCTCCCCGGGCGCTTGGAACAACTTGGAACTTCCCAGGGTAATTAAATCAAATTTAACACTCAATTACCACTGCGAGGTGGTAGTTCCAGCTGTAATCCAGTGGTGCTGGGAGGCATTGCAGCTAAAGGCTGCTGTTTTCCAGACAGAGAAGGAGGGTTAATGGAAAAATAAATTCTCTTTTCGAAACTCTGCTGCCTTTAAGCACGTTCAAGCCTCTGGGAGGAAGAGTATGTGGTTTTTGAGGAGAAGTGTTGGCTTTTCAAATAAACTCTCAATTCCTTTTTCTGTATCTTGTATGTGGCTTTTGAGCAGAAATAAATTCAAACCCAACTAAGTATTCTGAGGGCTGCACAGTGACCCACCTAGGCAAAATGACAGATGAGGAAATCTGCAAATAGCTCTGAGTCAGCCAATGCACCACATGAGACAGAAGAGGATTATGGGTTCAAGAAGAACTAAATGGTCATTATGAAATGTATGTTTTTCTTTTCTCTTATTTTCAAAGCATTCTGTCCAAACAGCTGGAGTACTGTGCAAAATAACCAGGATCCAAGGGAATCATGTGGGACTTCGGAGTTATATTCTGCTGAATATAACTTGGGAGTTATATTCTGTTGTTTTATTCTGTTGATGTCCAAGACTGACAACCACTTCACACATGACATCTTTCTGATATTGTTTGAACCTTCATACAGGGAAAAAGCATAAACTGATGTGTGGAGATCACACAAGTGGTTGATTTTCCTGAATGCAAGGGGGAATGTCATGCTTGAAATAGCTCTGAGGCGGTGTGTTCCCATAGATTGGTGTATTAGAAACCCCAGTCAGGGCAGGAAATGGCAGTTGACCCACTGAAGACAAATATGCTAATCTTCTGGTCTCTACTATGGAGCAATGGAAAGTCCAACGGTATTTCCCTTCAACATCATTCCAATACTAGTGATGGGCAAGCTCTCCAAAGCTTGATTTGGACTAGATTGGATTAAGCTCAGCTATTTCGCCTCTCACTTAAAAAGGAGAAATAGCCCCACTTAATCCGAGTCAATCCAAACTGACCCAGATTAAATTGAACTATTTCCCCATTTGGGGGTGGGAGCTTGAAGTGCTTGATTCAAGCCAATCTGATTCACATCTGGGAGAGCTCATTCATCACTTGTATCCCAAGCCAGGGACTATGGGTCTCAGTGGCATCTATATATATAATTCTCCTGAGTGTGCCTTGGAATGTGCGTCCCAGTGCCCAGCTGATTGGCTGGGCTGCAGACGGGCCTGATTGGCTGAGGCACACCCAGGAGGATTGGTCGCCATGGCAGCGGCAGGCCTGGCTGCAGAGGCCAGAGGCAGCGGTGGGCCCAGCCCAGCCCAGCCGCAGAGGCAAGGCCCAGGGGGAGAAGGGGGGGGCAGAAGTGGTGGTGGGGAGGAGAGGCGGCTGGGCCTGGAAGTGGAGACTGGGGCAGAAGGTGTGTGGGTGGGGAACAGGTAACTGCCGGCCCCAAAGAGCACACAGATGCTCTGTGCGGGGTCGGCTAGTTCCTATCTATTACAGCTATATTTAGTAGCAGTGTATACACAGTAATTTGTTCTGAAAGCAGGAGGCAAGCAAGTTGAGATTTCCATGAAGCAGGCTGCTCGCTAAATATTATTTAGAGCCCATGAATCCAAGTTCACACAACTGGCTTTCCTCACCTTAATCTTATACTTCAGACACTAGTCACTATACCTATGTCTAGGATTCCAATGATCATGATTGCCAGTTCAGAGGAGAAACTTCATGGGATGTGGTGCAATGGCCTTCAGCTCAGATTTTTTTTGAAGGAGTCTAGAGATGTCCACCATCTCAAATCCATTACTGTGACTATCACAATGAGTACCACTATAATTTATATAACAGGTACAAGAACAATGCTGTTTTGTTTTACAATCTTCCGCCCAGGGCAAGTAGCATAAATGTTTATAAAACACTTCCCCCTCCTCCAGGGGTGCCTCTCCATTCTATACTATGCTTATCTTCTGCCTAAGTGGGCCCTGCCTCTGCCAGTCTGTACCATACTAGGAATGTGCAGAAGCAGTTTGATCATGAACTGGACCACTGCAAACTGGGCTGGTTCGAGCAGTTGGATCACAAACCGCTTCGAGCTGGTTCAAGCTGGTTCATCAAACCAACTGGTCCAGCCAATCAGTTCAACCAAACTGGTTCACATACCTGCAGAATTCAGTTTGAATTTGGACAGAACTGTGCCAAATGGTTCATGCACACCCCTGTATCACACCTCTATGCCCCTGTTGCCCCTAGAGGGACAATAACCATGAGCTGCACTGTATACATACTTCATACAGGATGCTGAAGTGGCCAGTGGTGCAGGGTTTTTGCTAGGTGGTTTTTGTGCAGTTTGTAATGCCCCCATTTCTAGAAAGGAGAAGCATGGAATGTATCGGTGTAGATGTTCTCTATAGCCACTCACCTGGTAGCATGTGGCAACAAGAATCATTTCCAGGCTAGGATTTCCAGCCACAAATAGCTACCAAAGGTATGAATCCGGACAGATGTTCTACTAAAAATGTTTATGGACTCATAGCTTTTCTGGACTTACTGGCAAAGCTGCCAGCCAACCATGTCAGCCAACAGCCAACCATGTCAGCCAACCCTGCAACCTGTTACTCCATCACCATCCTCTTCCTAATATGAGGCTTTTATTTTCTTGAGGAAAGAGAGAGGGATTGTCAAGAAGGGCTGAGTACGAGTCCCATTTTGAGTAAAGGCCTGGATCAAAGTGATCTGAAACCTATGCAACATGTTGGTCTTTTTGAACATGGGGAGTTGTCAAGATGAGCTCTTCTCATTTGAAATCTCACACTATCTTTTAAAAAGCATCTGTCCAAAATTATTTTGCTTAAGACATAACCATTAACAAACCCTTACAAATATCCACTAATGTATCTCATCCACAGCTGAAAGTATTCTTATATTCATACTGCATTTATTATACACAAATAAAGAGCACCTGTCCCCATTTAGATCCTTGTTAGACCTCTTGTTCTTCTTGCCTCTGCGTTGGAAAAAAAATCTATTGATTCCTCCCTTTTGTTTTCTACATGTTATCAAATGTTCCAGTTCACAAGGGGATTTAATTTCTCATCTTGGGATCACAAAGTTTCTTCAGAAGTTTTTCCAGGATTTTGCACAAAAGCTTTTTGAAAATCTAATGTGCATTTTGTCCACTGGATCACTCCTGTCTGCACATATGTTACTAGCCATTCTCAGAGAATTCTAAAGATAGCTGAGGTGTGACTTCCCTTTACAGAAGCCCAATGTAAACTTCTGGACACAATGTAAACTCCTGGACATAAGGCCAGCCTTATAATGAGGCAAACTGAGATAGTTGCCTCAGGTGGCAGATTATCATGAGAGTGTCTGCCAGTGTTCCCTCTAACAGGAATTCCCAAATGTTGTTGACTACAACTCCCATAATCCCCAGCCAAAGGCCATTGCAGCTGGGGATGCTGGGAGTTAACAAAAGGTAACAAAATCTGGGAATTCCTATTAGAGGGAGCACTGGTGCCTGCCCACCCTCCCTGGCTGCTGCTTAGCTTGGCAGCATGAGAGCTTCCACTGTCTACCTGCTCACTGCTACCTTGCTCAGTTTTGAAAAGGAAGAGGAGGACAGAGCAGAGAAGAGTAATGGGGGAATATTTTAGCCACCACTCTCCTCTCTTCTCCTCCTCCACTTCCTCTTCCACTCTGTCTCCCTCCTTATTTTCAAATCCAAGCAAGGTGGCAGTGAGCAGGTGGAGGCAGGCAGTCATGCTGCTGAGCCAGGCATTTGGTGCCCCACCTGAGGATCTTGGCGTGGCCCCTGTCTGGGCATGCTCATGTAGTTGTTTGAATTATTCTGGTGTCAACTGGTGTTTTCTGCTCAGAAAGAAACCTATTTGCAGAGAAGCTATTAATTATACTAGCTTGAAAACCCAAGCGTTCTCCTAGGATTAAGTGATTTGACAGATGCAGCCATCGAAGGTAGGGTGATGTTCAGATACCAGGAATGTTTGCCAACTGAGCAGGAAGGAACAGCGTAGCCTGTTCTTGTGCCTTTCATCACAGCTGATGTGCAAAAATCAACAGGTGATGCTTTTCACAGCAAGAAAATAAACATTGTCATCTGCTAATGTCTGCCAGCTACAGTGGTTGGTTGAAAATTTGGCAACCTTGAGTGACAGATTATTGAGTTCTTTACTACAAAAATATAAGGTAGTTAAAGTTTAAGGTGAGCCTTACATGATGAATGTACAATTCCATGATTATACCTTTCCAGATTAGGAAATGACCTGAACTTTAATAATATACACATCTCTGATCTGCACATAAGGAATAGGGGTGTGTCCCGCTCCCCCTTGTACATTTTGCTGGGTGGTCCCACAGAGTGGTCCGTCTGTGTTCAATAAACATTGTTTAACATAATGGGACTTCCAGATAAGCATGCATAGGATTCCACCGTACATTAGAGAACTATAAGAAAAAAATATGCCCCAGGTTAATTGTATGATTAAGCTTATGTGTTTTTAAAAATCAAACAAAAGTTGATATTCCTTTAAAATTGTATCAAACTTAAAAACAAAAAAAAATTTAATACAATTAATCTGGGACAGTATTGTGCTTAGAGATCTCTAGTGTAGAGGGAAATCCTATGCATGTTTATTTGGAAGTAAATCCCACTGTGTTCAGTGGAGTCAACGCCTAGCAAAGTGTGCATTGGATTGCAACCTAAACTAATGAGCTAGTCTCCAACTGGTAGGCTGGGACCTATAAATGGACTGCAGTTTGGCCTAAGGTGGGTCACGCTAGTCACACATCCGCATTTTATTTGGCTTTGTTTTGAGACCAAAAAAATTGAAGTGAGAGACACAAAAAGAAGCCAAGAGAGAAGAGTGTGACTAGATACAAAGAAAGGCCATACTGCTTTATTTCTAATCACTGCACAGAAAAAGAAATATTAGCAGGTACCTATCTGCATGACAACCCACACCTGCCAAAATGCCCTCCTTTGCATCTGGTCACCCTAAAAAGAGAAGAGAAGCTTAAACTGTAAATGTGGGCTCTGTGCTGCATCTTTGGGTTAAAAGTGAGTCTTGGGTATGAAAAGGTTGTAGACTGGTGTGCTATTTTTTTAAAAAAACAACAACAGCATAACATTGTCCACCTTCTGGTCTTGTCATAAACAGGCTGATTTGATTCACATTATAACTCTGCAGTTTCACATTTAAGTTAAGAACTTTCAGGTGAATGCCATCTGGTCCTGGCGATTTGTTACTACAGTATTTAGCTTGCAGATTAGTTCTAAAAATAGTTTGTCATTTCTCTTTGACACTGTTCTGATGTATTGCCCTTAAAAGAAAAAGAAGCTCAGGTGCGGGTATCTCTCCAACATCTTCTGCAGTAAAGTCAGATGTAAAGAATTCATTGACGTGCCTTAGCAATTTCCCTGTCTTCCCTGAGTGCTCCTGTTACATCTTTGTCATCTAACAGCTTACTGCCTGTCTGGCTGGCTTCCTGTTCCTGATATATTTAAAGAATTTTTGTATTATGAGTTTTTATATATCTAGCAATTTGTTCTTCAAAAGCCTTCCTGATCGTAGACTTGCATTTAATTTATCAGGGCTGGTCTCTCTTCTATGTTCTTCATTTGGGCAAAATGTTCAATTTTCAAAAGAATTCATTTCCTTTTCTGCTATTTAACCATGCTGGCATTTGGGGGGTTATGTCTGTAGGGTTTTTTAGTGGTGGCATAACATTCTGTTTTAGCTGTGTTTATCGCATTTTTAATAGTCTCCATACTGCCTAAACTCTGCTTTTCGCTCTCAAATAATATTGGTTTTAGACATTATTTGGATTGAGCAGATTTCCCTTGTTCCATTCTGATATTGTTGTGTGGATTCTCACTCTGCCCTCCCTCCTGTTCTTCCTTCCTTCTGACTTAACATGACTTAAAATTTCTAAATTTAATTCTGGAACTGGTGAATGCACAGTTTGCCACAGTTTTTTAGTCCCTTCTATCAATTCACGTATGAGTTTTCCCCCCACTGCACACAAGTGCCTGTGCACATTAATGAAGCACAATGCAAAGAGGGATCTTGATGCCATTATCTGCATCACCGCATCATTCCTCTTTGTGCTGCATTTCATCTATGTGCACAAGCACTTGTGCACCTCAATAACCTGGATGGGGGAAAAGAACAAGAAGTGAATGAACAGAAGGAAGCAAAGCAGTGGCAAACTGAGTGGCCATCTGGCTAAAGTTTGGAGTTCCCAAATGGAAGAATAAAGCGTTGCTACCACAATGAGCAAGAGGTTGCTGGTTCAAATCCCCAGACTATGGGAAACACCTATATTTGGCAGCAGCGATATAGGAAGATGCTGAAAGGCACCATCTCATACTGCATGGGAGGAGGCAATGGTAAACCCCTCCTGTATTCTACCAAAGAAAAAACACAGGGCTCTGTGGTAGACAGGAGTCGACACCGACTCAATGGCACAACTTTACTTTACTTTACCACAACCATAGAGGTCCACAAATAAGACTAGGTAACTTTCAACCCACAAATCTGGGGAGCAATTCAAATCTGGAGGATTCTTTGAGCATCCCCCTGAATTACAACTAGCTGGCTTATCTTATCATCTGGAAGAGTGCCATGGAAGGGAAGCATAGGACTGGAATCTAGGCTCCCAGGACTGGTGCAAGGGGATACTCCACATACTCTGGAGCCATTGATATTTCTGCAATAAGCTGAGTGGAAGCTCTTATGATGAACAGCTAGACTATGCAAGGAAGAAACTGAGAGGGTGAAGCTGTGGGCAATGCTTTGTGATGCACCCTAAAGGCCACAGGACCCAGCCACGTCCTCCTAATGTAAGCACATATTTCTCCAGCTCAAGAATTTAGTAAGGGGAACTGGAAAGAGACTTGGAGCTTTTCAAGGCCATTTGGAGCAGCTACTTGCTACGGCCCCACTTCTCTGGCAATGGGGTGCTGTTTGAGCTGTAAGAGCACAAGCCTGTGCTTATCTCACAACAACTAATACAGCAGTGTTGGAGTGATGCCACCCCTTGGATTTTTTCTGAATTATTTCCCACCCATGCGTATGCTGAACTTGTCCTAATAGTGTCTTGATCATCAAGGGCAGCCTTTCCATGAGGCATGGTGAGGCAGTTGCCTCAGGAAGCAGATTATTAGGGTGCCAGTGATGTGGCAAGTTGTCGGCCTGCTTTAAAAAGGGGGGGGAAGGGGGAGGGTTGGAGTACGCACAGGGTTGGAGTCAGCATTTGATCACCACCCTGCCCCCCACCTCAGGCACCCAGAGGTTTTGAGTCACCACTGATGGTTGCTGGGTGGTTCAACAGTGCTTACACCAAGACCGCACAAAGCTTATGCCTAAGGTTGCCACCTTTTCTCCAGGAACAGCTTTTGTGCATAATAATTAAATGATGGTTGTTAAACAGCTGCTCAGCAGGTACAGTTATCGATTGTACTGGGGAAGGGGGTTCAAGCTACCTTCCCCCAGATGAACGACTTTTGTTGCTTTGTGCACGAGCTGCATGCCTACCTTCGCTGTCGTCAGCAGCACAGATCAACAGAGGCTGGGACTCGTTTTCCCAGTCTCTGGATATCCCACAAGGCACTGCATGATGAGTGCAGTGCCTTGGGAGATTACCCCATCAGATGGCTGCTCTAGGCACCCATCTCTGTGTCTCCTCGGGCTCCATGGAGCCTGAGGAGACACATGATCTCAGCAGACAGATTAAGGGAGCACTTGCTCCTTTGACCTCAGCTTAGAGCCAGGCTTGGGAGCATGATAGACTGGGCAGGAGCGCCAGGATTCATGCTGATCTCAGCACTCCACAAAAGCAGCCTAACACAGTCTAGGCTGTCCTAGCCTGGGCTAGGTTGCTCGTGAGAACAGCCTCAGAGTGTTGTATTCTATCCAGTAGCTTTTATGTTTTGTTGTTTAGAAGTTTGTCCCAGTGGGGATCCTGTAGAGAGTGAGGGGAATGAAGTGAGAAAGGGAAAGGGGAGGGAAAGGAGAAGGAGAAAATGGAGTCGTTTCTGAATAAATTCTTAGTTAAATCTATATAAGATTCCTTTGTGTTTGCGAGATAAGCAGCTATAAAACACATAGGCACATAGGCAAGGAGAAATGCTCTGGCCTCCTCTGAGGTCACACCAAGGTCAAGCTTCCCAACCTTTTTCTGCAACTATGGAGCTAAAGATTCTGGTGCTGACTGTACACAAACAGCCCATGGGAAAGTCATGAAAACTGTGTGCATATAAAGATTTGCAAGACGGGAGCCTTGGGCTAAAAAAGTGAACGTGCCGGTGACACACTTGTGGTCTCACGGTAAAAAAACCAGAGCGTTTCATACCGGAACAGCTGAGGTGGCAATGTTGCCGGCATAGCGGGGAGCTCTACCCCTGTTCTCTTTGAAGCTCTGTCATTTGTAGGGAGATGCACATCTCTGTTGCTCTAGAGTGGGGGTGGGCAACCTATGGCTCGCACGCCAAAATAGAAATGAAGCAGTGAGTGGCACTATACACTGCTAGGAAGGCCAGCCACTACCATGCCCACTGCCTGCCTCTGGCGGGCGTGTCACTGCTTCCTGTAGAAGGCAGTGGACATCCAGAATAGGTGGCAGAGGTCTCTCTCTCTCTCTCTCTCTCTCTCTCTCTCTCTCTCTCATGCATGCTCTGGGAAAATGAATGCCCACATGTGAGAGCCAGACACCCAGCACAGCCGAGACACCACTGCTGCCACAATCCTGGATGTCCACTGCCTGCTCCAGCAAGGAGTGACACGCCACCCAGAGGTAGGAGTGGGCATTGTAGTGACCAGCCTTCCTCATGTGCGTGTTCTCTCTCTCTGGCAGCAACGAATTTCTTTGCTTTGTCTGTTCTCAAAATAGAGGAGACAAAGAACAAACGTTTGCTGCAGGATAGAGAAACAGACCAACTGTGATGCTTAATTCCAGCTGGGGAACAGTGCTGAACGCTGCTGGGAAGAAAAAAGGTGCCCGTTTGCAGGGGGCTTCCAGCCTGCTAATGGGTTCCAGCAGCTGGGGGGCGTGGCCAGTGATGTCAGGGGTGGGGCAGCATCACAGCCTGGCTGATGCTCACTAGCGTCCCTGGCAGGACCTCTCCTCAGGCTGCTCTTGAAGTCTTGGCACATCACTTGTGAAAGGCTGCCGCTTCTCTAGAGTTTCTTCCTTTGTTTGTTTAAGGCTCTTTAAAAGATTCTACTGCTAATAATATTTATATACCACTTATCAACAAAAGTTCACAAAGCGGTATACATAGAAAAAAACACAGCATCCAAGTTACTACCCCCTGCATGAAACAGAGCGAGGTTTCAAAACAAACTCCTTGATGCTTTCAGGCCGCTTTCCCCAATTCCACCCGTCCAGATTCCACTATTGGCAAATCATTTTCCAGGAAGTGAACAAATTATAATGGACAAGTAGGTTCTCTCTGTTCTTCAAACAGGGTATGTGATAGAATTCTGCTCATGTCCTCAGTTCCTGGGGAATCGGATACACAGCTCCAGCCCCCACCCTGTTGGAAGAAATTATGCCACTCTTGGAAAAAGATGCAATAGAGACCTGCTTACCAGATGAGTGGTTTCTACTCCAGATATTTTCAAGAACCAAAAAAGGATGGTGGAATTCAGCCAATCCTGGTCCTGAGGACCCTAACTGAATTAATTCAGACCACAAAATTTCATAAGATTTCAATAGCATGCACAATCCAACTTCTTGTGGGTGACCGCTGGTTCATTGCAATCAACCTGAAGGAAGCATATTTCCATATTTGGATCTGCCCCAAACACCACAAATGTCGGAACGCGGGTCTTCCAATACAAAATCCTACTGTTTGGAATTTCAATGTCCCGGTGTGTTTTTACAAAGACCATGGCTGTGATCATAGGGCACCTCAGAAATCTCAGAATGCAGGTATACCCATACTTAGACAACTGGCTCCTGAAAGCTCAGTCCAAGGAGAAGCTAGAACAAGACCTTTAGGTGTTGTTGCAGCTATTGGACGATCTGTGCATCAATGTCAACCACAAGAAATCAAAAGTGATTCCTTCAAGGACTATCTTCTGCATTGGTGCCCTTATAGATGCAGAGAGACAAAGAGTGTTTCTGCCAAAGGAACGTATTTACAAGCTAAAGCATCATGTTGCTCAGACCATGACAACACCAGTCTGCATGGCACAACAGGTGCAGGTACTGTTAGGCCTGATGGTGTCTTGTATGTCCATGGTCATGCATGCAAAGTTTTGCATGCACACCCTCCAACTGTGGTTTTTAGGGAACTTCAACCTCCTCATGGGGTCACCTTCGCAAATCCTACAACTCCCTCAAAGGGTTTGCAATTCTCTGCTTTGGTTGTCTAAGGACAAGAACTTGCAAGAGGGTATTCCGTTCCAACCATGTTACCCAGAAATAATTGTAACATCAGATGCTTCGAACAATGGTGCCCATTGCCTCTCACATCATGTGAATGGGACCTGGACAGATAGTCAGAAGCACTTACACATAAATGTACTAGAACTTCTAACTTGTTTCCTCCGACTGAAAGCTTTCAGGCCCCTATAGTGTGGAGAGTGGTCCCATTCGTGATGGACAACACCATGGCTATCGCTTTCGTGAACAATCAGGGAGGCACGGTGTCTCACCCCTTGTGCAGCCTGGCCCTGAAAATTTGGGACTAGTACATACAATACAAGGTTCACCACATCGCAATCCACATCAAGGGTGTGGACAATGTAGAAGCTGATACCTTGAGCAGAGTGACACATCATTCTGATCTGATGCCCATGAGTGGAGCCTATCCATAAAATACCTTCAATCTACCTTCAACTCTTGGGGAGTTGGGCAGGTGCAGGTTCAAGGTCCATGGGAGACACCTTCCTCCTACTGTGGGACCGGGCTTTGTACTATCTCTTTCTGCCCATTCTGCTGATCTCATGGATATTAAACAAGATTATGCACCATGCAACAGATTGTTGCCTTACAAAGATTATTGTATAATAATCACTCTGAATTGGCACTGTCAAGCGTGGTACCTGACAGTTCTAAGACTCTCCAGGGGAAGGAGGAGACCCTTACCACTGAACCTGGAACTTTTCTCAATGTACGATGGGAAGGTTCTCCATTCAGATGTCAGGATGTTGAAACTCACTGCTTGGAGAATAATATCTCTACAACCAGTGAATCCTTTATTAGAACAAATGTTCTTCAATTAAAAAAAGTTCTCTACAACAAAAACCTATACTAAAAATGACAGTGGTTTGCTCTATATGCAGGGGCGTAATCCTTTTCTTCTTTCACAGCTACTATCCTGCAAATTCTTACATATCTATCCAGTCTGAAATTGTCAGGCCTCTCTAACATTTCCCTAAAGGTGCGCCTGGTAGCGATTTCGAGTTGCCATGTGGGGTAGACTCTGGAACTGTTTTTCCCCACTCGCTCTCCAAAACATTTCTGAAGGGTTTGGAAAACTTGTATCCATCAGTTCAGAAACCAGTCAGTCAATGGAGCTTATCCTTAGTCTGGTCTTGTCTTATGAAAAGGCCCTTTGAACCTTTGGCTACTACACCACTTAAATTTCTATCCATTAAGAGGGTTTTCTTGATACCTGTGACTTCTGCAAGTCGAGTCAGTGAACTGTGTGCCTTATGCTCTGATCCACTTTACGTGCATTTCCACAAAGACAAAGTGGTGCTATATCTAAAATCAACACCAACTTCCACATCAGTCAGGACATAGTCCTGCCTGCTTTTCCCCGTGACCCACATTCTGAGCTAGTCATTACATACCTTAGACATGCGGAGGGCCCTAGCTTTTTATCTGAACAGGACACGCGGCTGCGGCAGCAAAGCCCCAAAATGGCAGTAAGTCCAAAGCCCCACAATGGCAGTAAGTCCACCATATTTTTTTTTTTTTGTCAAAATAAACAAAACCATCCCAAACCCATCCCAGTGGGTTTGGCTCAACTTCGAGTTGAACCGATCTGGTTTGAGGGCGAGTCGACTTTGAGCCGGCTCATACCTCCCTACACTCTACTAGAGCTGTGGCTTCTTCTGCCACCAATCTCTCTGGAGTACTTATGGAAGAGATTAGAACTGCTGCCACATGGTCTTCTGCACACCCTTTCATCAAGCACTATGTGTTGGACCCACGGTCCTCCCCTGATGCTAATTCTGGCAGGGGTGCTCTGAAACAAATTCTAACACAATTTCCTCACTAGGTAAACAGGTTGCTTACCTGTTGATTCAGAGTATTCACACATCCCAACTGTCCTCCCCACTTTTTGGGAAGATGAATGTTTGGGCTGCTTGTTGACTGCTTACTTTTACCTACCTATTTTCTCACTTACCTTATCCAGTTCCTCTCACAATGACTGATGAAGAGCAAGCAGTCATCCAGGAACCAAGGACAGTGACGCTCCAATCGCCTTTCCCAACAGACATGCGGTGGGCAGAGTTAGAGTGTCGTGCGGAGGTTTAGAATCACCCCAGTGGTCTACTGCACAGGCATGTATCCAAATTGTGTGAATACCCCAGATCACTCAAGGGTCCTCTGTTACAGATAAGCAACCTGTTTTTATTTGCCCCATGTAAAACCTAACTTCTGGAGGATGGGATTCCGATCCTGCACAGGACCTACACCCCTCCTGGGCATAAACTCTGAAGGGGGCTTCAGAAGCGCTAGGTTGCTAAGAGAAGAAGGCCTCTGTCGCTTATCTTGGTGCGGAAGTTTTATGTACAGTCCTAAACGCTGCCCAGTTGAACCTGATGGCCGTGCTCTGCCAGGAGCCATCCTCCGCAAAGAGCGCCCGTCGTCCGCTCTGGCCAGGGTCTGCCACCAGGTGGCACTGCCGGCCTCTCTCTTTCTCCGCCTACCTCGGGCTGAGGTTGCCGCCGCTCCCGGCTCTGCTGATGCCAGATCTTCGGCTCACTCCGCTACCGAGCGAAGGAGCGGGAGGGTAGCAGCAGCAGACCCGCTGGAGGAGCCGGCGAGCCACCCGAACAGAAGCGCGCCGCGGCTGGCTTTGGAGACCCATCGCCGGCTTGTCGTTTGGATCTCGGGGAGCGTTCGTTATAGAGAAGCAGCCGCTGCCTCTGGCGATGGGGATCGCTCGTCTGACGGGCTGAGAAGAAAGAACCGGGGAGGGGAGAGACCCCCACATCGGATTCCCCCTCCCCAGAACTTTTTTCCCCCCGCTCTCAAGCTAGCTGGAGCGTCCGCCCGCCGAGAGAAAACTTCGTTCCGTCTGGGATCCCGCCCCCGCCCCCCGCGTGTGCGTGCCTCCCTCTCTCTCCGGTTACTCTACGAGTCAGTCTTTGCTTTTGTCGCGATCGATCTCCATCTTCGTCTCCTCGAAGTAGATTCTTTGGAGAAGCCCGGAGCTTTTAGCACCGCTCTGTGGAGCCTTTCCCCTCAAGGTCCCCCTTCTCTTCCCATCCACCCTGTTGAACCTCCACAAGATCAAGTCGGCGGCGACGTTACTCTCTCCGACGCGGCTGCTGGTTCTGCGCCCCAGCCAAGGATAACAGAGCCAGAACTGCGAGACGGGAGGTGGGCAATGTGTCTGCAAAACTCTCGCTTCTCTTAAGCCCGCCCCGCCCCCCGCGCGCAAAAAAACAAAAACAAAAAACCCCAACACAAAACCTCTGGAGAGGATGGAGATGATCGCTCTGTGGCAGGCTTGGCCATTTCCCGTTCCTCCTCAGACTTTTGGGCAGAGTTCGCCGGGGGTGTTTTAATTGGATGTAATTACTCACTCGGCATGTTTATGACTTCTTGGGGGACGAAGTGGCTTTCCTTCAGACCCAGCCAAGAAGACTGTAAAAAGTGAAAGAAGAAACGCCTCCTCTCCAGATCTCCCTGTCTTCTCAGGGATCCGGCAGCAGGAAAAAGGAAAATAAGGGATTATATATTTGAAAAAACCAAACCAAAACCACTCCGGCAGAAGTTGTCCCCTCCCCTCCTTCCCAGCCCGCTCCCTTCCTTCGCTGGTAACCATGGCAGGGGCTGGCCGCTGCTGGGAGATAATGTGTTGCACGATCTTCGCTCTTCTGGGCTCGCCTGCCGTCAGCGCCCAAGGTAAACCTGGGAGGAGGGGGCTCGGCTTAGGAGCCCCCACTTCCGTTTGCATTTGGGGTTCGGGAGTGCTTATGGGACGCTGTAATAGAGTCTTGCACTTGTGCACTTAGTATGCAAATCAATGTACTCATTGCCACTCAGAGATTTAAGCTTCCAGCAACTGCTTAATAGCGGCACGCGGATGTAAACATACTCCGTGTCTGAATGGGAAATTTGAGACTTGAAAGGAAGTTTATCCTTCGTAATCTGTGAATAGGAGCCCGTCGCCTGGGAAAGGGCAGCGTGGGGTGGTGATGGTGGTGGGGAGAGAAATATTCTCAACTTTCTTAGCCTTAATTTTGTCCGATTCGTGCTTTGGTTGGGAAGTGGTGGGAGTAGTAGGCTTGTTGTTTTGCTTAAGGATGCCAGGAGGAGAAGAGCGGTTGTGGAGAAGTTTACGTCTGGTCGCTTTGCGGGACTGAAATATCTATTCAGAAGTAATCAAGAGATCAAAGCCGAGTGGGAAGGAGGGAGAAGAGAGAGACGCAGACTCTGGAGATTGGAGAAAGATAAAAAGGAAAGAGGGAAACGAAGGGGGGACCCCTACTGAACAGAAAGGGCACTATATCTGTTCCACTTGGGAGGAACATTTACACAGCCAATTCTAAGCAGGCTTGCATGGAACTATCAGCTCCATCTTAGGCAGCCTTGCTGAAAGTCCCATTTTCAATGGGACTGGCTTCTAAGCGAGGGTGAATAGGACTGCAGCCCAAGGATCTTTGAACTCCACTGGGCTTACTTCCAAGTAAATATGCACAGGATCGGGCTGCCGGTCTTTCAGGTTGACTGACTAGCTAAAAATAAAGCCGCGAGGCAAGGTCTTGTGAGCGCGTGAGTGTGAGTCCTCTTCAAACGCTGGCTGCATCCCAGTTCTCCTTTGCGAACAGTCAGAACTGAATTCGATGTTCAGGGGCTCTGTGTGTGTCTGTCCTGCGTGTGCCATTGTGGAAAGCTGGGGTTGTGTGTGTGTGTGTGCGCGCGCGCATGCCACTATGGAAAGCTGGCTGCCTGGGATACCAAGAACTTCCCAGGCAGAAGAATGCAACACGTGGGACAGGCCAATGGGTTTGTAGAGGCGAAGAAGAGAGAGCCCTCCCTCTCCCCGCAAAAGAAAAGGCAGCCTTGATAGCAGAATAAACCTAGCCTCAAGCTGGGCTAAGAATCGAGGTGTCCCTGTGAAAAAGGTACCAAGACTTCTCCAGGCGCCCGGTAGCCTTTCAAAAAAGTAGCCGCCGTTGCTGAAAAGGGTGACCTCTTTTCTTCCAAAGTCTGTTGTCTGGCGATAAGGAGCTTTGAAAAAGCTGCTTGCAGGTGGGCAGGGCAGTCCAGAGAAGCGAAGCTGGGTCTAGAAGGCAGCCGGCAAGGGTGTGTGCGTCTGCGTGTTTCCTTCGCCCGAAGGCCATTATTCTCTCTTTCCTCCCACCCGCCTTCACGTCCAGCCTTGTTTGGTGTGTCTGAATCCATTGGCTAAACTCCCGCTCTAGGAAGTCCAGCGGGGCGGGAGGAGAAAGTGGGGGGAGAGAGAGAGAGGCTCGCTTAAGACAATGGCCGCGGCGACGTGCCATTCTCTTGCCAGCCACCCACCTAGCATGAAAGGGTTAATTCTCAAACTCCGGACAATCTGAAGCGGAGGGCTTTCTGTTTTCACTGCAGGCGACCTTTTATTTCTGTCTTTAAAAGCATCAGTTTGTCAAAGCACCTCAAAACGCCTAGGGAGGGGGGCGTGTGTGTGTGTGTGGGGGGGGGGAAGCAGGCGTTTAATTTGATGCCTTGCAAAGAAGGCACCGAATTGGTGCGTGTGGAGAGTTATTGGGGGGATCAAAAAGGGCTGCTCCGAATTTTCCTTTTGTTTTGTTTTTTAAATCATTGTCTATCTGGCATGTAGTAGCTAAAGAATTAAGTTGACTGCACCAAGCAAGGTTGCTCATGCTACTAGTCCCTGGCGGCAGCTCTCTTCTCTCTCTCCCCTCTTTTAGCAGGCTCTCTGGGCTCTTAAAGTTTCAGAAGCTCCCCTCCGCCCTCCTCTCCCATGGTCTGATCCAATGTTTGGTTAGTTATCCAAACAGCCGCTTTAAAATGACTGGAGCAGGTTTTACAGTGCGCGTATATCTCACCCAGGCACCTTCCTCTCTCCTCATTTTCTATCTCTTGACCTGTCAAGATAACAATACAGCCTGAAGAGATTTATAGTAGCCAAGCAGGCGCACTGGCCAGCTGAACCCGTGGGGGCTGTTGATAGCTCCTCGTGGGGGCTGCAAGGGAGTTTGGAAATGGAGGAGGCGGTCGCACGCAGACAGTTCTAGGGTCCAGCTTGATTTATTTCCCCCGGAGGCTGGTGGTTGTCTGATAGCAAAGCCCTGTTCAGAATGTAGAGGCTTTGCAGCAAAGGTAGGACAGTGGGGGTGAATGCAAAGGTACAAGCCACTTGCCTCAGCTCAAGCCAAGCACTGAGTAGATACTGGGGGCGGGGTGGGGAGATTGGCAGAACTCTAAATGCACATAATGGGATGGTGGGATTTGCAGGTGCTGCATAATAATCTCAGGTAGATGGAATGAAAAACCTGCCTGGTATTCCCCCCCCCCTTTGAATTGCTATAATGTTAGACTTCATCTTAACCATCTCTGGGTTGCACTGGACTACCTCCTCCCACTGAAGACCCTGTAACTTAAGAGCTCCTGTGGTTAGGTTGTTCAGCTACCAGTTCAGCTACCTAACACTCCCTCCCACCCACTGCACCTGATACCTTCTGCCCATTTTCCCTCTTCAGAGTTGTTGGAGCCTAGCTGTGAAAAACCCACTAATGTGAGTCAAATGAAGGGTTTGCCATTGAAAAAGGTCACTGGAGAGTGTCCTTCTGTTGACAGCCCACGGTCAGCGATTGCCACAAGCCAATGCAGGACCCGGCGATAAGCTAATTGCCTCCGGGATGCTTATGTGCTGTGCAGACTATTTTCAGCGGCCTCTATTATCTGAATGAGATACATAAATAGACTCCCTCTTTGGGCAGGGAGCATTGATTTGGTTGCCTGAGCCAATGAAGCCTCTTGGAAACTCTACACTACCTGAAAGGGCAGGAGGAGGAGGGGAGTGATGAGAAAGAGAAGAAAGGAAAAGATGCTCTCTTTTTATAGTAGACTTTTGGGATACCAAAAGGGTTTATTTTGTGCAGCCATTCCGAGACATCACATTTACCTTGTGGTGTTGGCATCCTCTGGGAGATAAAACAGTAGTCCAGATGCAAATCTGATTAACAGTTGTACCCCCAAAGTATTAAATCGCCCCCTTGCATAGCTGAGCACCCCATCTCATCTTTGAAGTTGTGGAACACATTAGTGTCAAAGCAAGAATTCAAAGAGTGCTTGTACAACAGTCGTCACATATAAATTGGTCATGTCACTGGGGCACCATTGGATGCCTGCGTGATTGATTGATGGATTGTAGTGTTAAACCAGTTTTAAACAAAAACAAAAAAAACTATCGTCAGAGTGGTTTACCAGCAACAGCTGCTAGAATAATGCTGTATTTGGATTGAAAAGGGAGAGTTGCTCTCCCCTTACTAAATATAAGTTGTCACCACTTTAAATGGTGCCTCTTTGCTCATTTAGCAGGGGTAACACCTGGTAGCAGGGCTGCCAGTTTTTTATTTCAGCCTCTTGTTCCTGTGCTTTCATAGCAGCTTGACCTGAAGACATTAGCTGGTGATAATGCTTATCTTCATGTCATGAAAAGCTTCACCTTCTGATTTCTGCAGGTTAACATGATTTTAAGGGCACTGGAGCAAATGAGGACAGTTGTCTTTTAACCCCTGATCAGTTGGCAACCTGAGTAAGGCATACACTGCTGAAAACATGCTGTCCCTCTCCTTTTCGGAACTAATGTTTTAATATAGTATTGTTTTATCTGTGCACAGTGGCCCAGTTTAGACAAGTCAACAAACCATTGCTTATTGGATTGTGAAAAAGGAAGCAAGGAATGATGAACGCAAGTGTTCCTCCCCTTTCCTCATGTGCTTGGCTAAATGCAAAGCTTCCTTGTTAAACCATATTTTACCATCTGAACTGGAAAGCTGTGATTTAACTGAGCCCTACAAATCATGATATCAAACCACAGTTTGAGCCCATTTAATATCCTGGGTTGTAGGAATCACTTAAAAATATCACTTAAAACTTGTAGGAATAAATGGACAGTTTTCACAAGAGAGGGAAGTGAAAGTGGGGTCCCTCAGGGATCTATACTGGTACAAGTGCTCTTTAACTAGTTCATAAATGATTTAGAAGTTGGGGTAAGCAGCAAAGTGGCCAAATTTGCTGATGACACTAAACTATATAGGGCAGTAAAATCCAAAACATATTGTGAGGAGCTCCAAACTGATCTCTCCAGACTGGGTGAGTGGGTGACAAAATGGCAAATGTGGTTCAATGTAAGCAAGAGTAAAGTGATGCATGTTGGGATGAAAAACCCCAACTTCACGTATACACTGATGGGGGGGGGCAGTCTGAGATGTTAGTGACTGTCTAGGAGAGAGATCTTTGGGTCATGGGCAGCTAGTTATTTATTTATTTATTTATTCGATTTCTATACCGCCCTTCCAAAAATGGTTCAAGGCGGTCTTTGAAAGCATAAAGGTAAATTCCATGCTAGGGATTATTAGGAAGGGGATTGAAAATAAAAATGCCCTTTAGAATTAGAATGCCCTTATACAAATCAATGGTGCAGCCATATATGGAGTACTGTGTACAGTTCTGGTCACTGTATCTTAAGGAGAACATCGTAGAATTGGAAAAGGTGTAGAATTGGGCAGCCAAGATGATCAGGGGCCTGGAGCACCTTTCTTATGAGGCAAGGCTACAACATCTGGGGCTTTTTAGTCTGGAAAAGAGGCGACTATGGGGAAACATGATAGAGGTGTATAAAATTATGCAATGACTAGAGAGAGTGGATAGAGAGAGCTTTTTCTCCCTCTCTCACAATGCTAGAACCAGGGGTCATCTCATGAAACCGAAGCTCAGGAAATTTAGGGCCAACAAAAGGAAGTACTTTTTCACACAGCACATAATTAATCTATGGAATTCTGGCCATGAGATGTAGTGATGGCCACTTGCTTGGATGGCTTTAAAAGAGGCTTCGACAAAGTCATGGTGGACAGATCAATGGCTACTAGTCTGGCGGCTGTAGGCCACTTCCAGCCTTAGAGGCAAGATGCCTCTAAATACCAGTTGCAGGGGAGTCACAGCTGCAGTGAGGGCATGTCCTCATCTCTTGTCTGTGGGCTTCTCAGAGGCATCTGGTTTGCTACTGTGTGAAACAGGATGCTGGATTAGATGGGCCTGATCCAGCAGGGCTGTTTTTATATTATTGTGTTCTTACAGTTTCCTGGTTCAGACATCATGGGAAACTGTGGTTTAAAAAATCAAGAAGCTTTCCTTTTAGCCATGCATGGTGAGAGGAGGAAATGAGAGTGAGAGAGAGCACAGATGTATTGGCTCATTCATGATTTGTTAGATTGTCTGAACTGGGACGATCGTTTTGTAATCTGTCTCCCCAACAGCTTGGTCAGTCATCTTTCCTACAGCTCAGTGATGGAGAGGTGATTTTACTACCCCCATTTCACAGAAGGAGAAAATGAGGCTTAATACTTAACATACATATGCTGGATATGAGCCTTGCTCCTCTTTCTGTGTAGTTTGTTCAGACAAAACAGCTTTCCCAGAGTAAATGATACATGCCACTCCCTCCTTGTACTTGTGTGTAACAATCACCGTGGGAACTTCTAGGGAGAAAGATGGGCAACTTTCAACTCTAGATTTTTGAATGACATAAGCTCAGTTAGGAACTTAATTTCCCTCTCTCTGTATGAGATGTAGGAAGCTCAATTGTTTGGAATGCTAAATACTACAGGAAGGGAGTAGGTTATGTGTGGGAAGGGCAATAGATCTAGTATCTGGGCCTGCAAGGATGTATGCAAAGACATAATAAAGCAGGAAAGGCAGAAGAGGCAAAATGGCTTACTTTAAGGGGTTTCCATAAGGCAATGAATTGTGAGATATGCAAAGCTTTCACACAAATTCAAAATGTGATCTTATTTACCATACAGATGCCCTTGCAGGCATCCACATCCTAGTGTGATCTTACAGTCTGCATACATTCTGTGAGTGCACACACTGAGCAGGGACCTTGTGCAATTTTCGCAGTTCCACCTGCTGGCCAGTTCTTGAATTCTGAGAATAACCCACTTTTTCCATTACTACTTTTCTGGCAGCTGAGGAAAAGGGTGGGTTATTCTTGGAACACAAAAGCAGGCCAGCAGATGGTGCTGTGAAAATCACACAAGATCCCTGCTTAGCATGTGTACAAATGGCATGTGTACAAAGGATAAGATAGAGGAAGCAGCACAGAAGCATCTGTACAGTGAGTAAGATCTCACTTGGAATTTGTGTGAAAGTTTTGTGGATCCTGCTCTCTATTGCCATCTGGAAATCCCCTTAGCTAGATGCCTGGTCCTGCTGTTTGAGCATATATTTGCAACAGTTGGTATGCACATCAGATCTTTCATAGGGATGCCTGTGCCCAGCAGCTGTGTATGCTGCCCCCTCCAGGTTACAGGGGAAGTCTGCTGCATGGAATTTCCATGTTCCTAATGACGAGCCTATGAATTACAGCTGCATCTTGCGATTCTGATTCATTATTTTGTGCCAAGTGGTGCTGCACAGATGCAGAGCAAACGGAAAGCCTGCCTTGAAAGGGTTTGTGAGGGAAAACGAGAGAGGAGAAATCCTGAGAAAGGGAAGAGGTGTGACTAAGGTTGCAAAGTAGTTCTGTCACAAATGCAGGAATACAGTTCAGCTCTGGTGTTGTGGTAATGGGGGCTATGAAGCGGGCCTCAGCATCCATGCTCAGTTGCCCCTAAATGAATAATGAAGGGGCCATTCCAGAGCAGCCTGCTTGGCATGGATAATAGTTCACATATTTATGAATCTGTATCCGTAGGTTTCTAACTATTTCACCATCTTTGGCCCTCTGAACCTGTACAGGAGACCTCAAGCCTCTGGCTAGCACTGCTTCTGTGGAGACATTCCCTGTTGAAGAAGCTAGTTTTGTTATTACGGAGGAGCCTCTGACACTTTCCCTGGGGTTTGTAATAGCCAGGGCACATACCACAATGTACTCTCTCTCTCCTCTAAATTTATGGCCATTGTTTCCAGCAGCTGATGATGCCAGCGCCTTCTCAGTGCCCCTGGCTCTTAACGCTGCCTCTTCTTTGCACCTAGGCTATAATTTCTCCATAATTAAGTCCAGAACATAACAGATAAACTTGCAGTATATTATCCAGAAGGGCCCCTGTGTCAGAAACTGTGACGGTCTCTTTGATTGATTCACTTGCACTCGCTGAGTTCTTCTTCTCCTTGTCTTTGAATTTCTGTCTCCTGGGCTTCCTGGCATTGTGTTTTCTCTCAGGCGTCAGAAGCTATTATGCCCATTTTATGAACTTTTCCCGGTTTATTTTGGAAGCTCCTGCCTCTGTCATCTTTGTTTAAAAGACTGTAGCATTTGTTTCATGGAAATATTGTGTGTTGGCCAATGAAAGGCGTAAGGTACTTCATTTGATTTTCACATTGACTGTTTAATGAATCATGCTTTCTAATAGTAATGCAGTGCTGTTTCATGTTATGTCTCCTGCAACTAAAATATAACAAAAATATGCTTAGGGAACAGGTGAAGAGGAAGTAGCAACAACACCATATTTGAATCCTATTATTTGAAATACAGTAAATTTTCTATTGGATTCTTAAATTGTTTGGAGATTTGAGGACCTATTAGGTATTATTGCTGGCGGGGGGCGGGGGGGGGCGACGTGCATGGCTGTTGCCAACCCAAGTATTCTCCCCTCATGTATATCCTTTGAAACATCTAGTAAAACACAACCTGATATCATCACATTCAGTGTTTCCCTGCCTCTTCTTCAGTTTATTGGCTACTGCTTGCAGGAAATAGGGAAATACAAAGTACAATGATGTCACATTACTATCAGGCTTGCCATAGCACTTGCCTACTGGCAAAGTAAGAATTGCTTCCAGGTGGCCAACTAAGGAAGTTTCTATAAACTGGAAGGAAGTGCGGGCGGGGTTTCTCCTTTGACTTTTGATGTGCCACCATAACATATACAATGGACAGAAAGACTACTATTTTTTTTTCCAGGGCTAGTAGTTTTCATTGACTTATTTGTAAGGCTATACTCATCCCCCTGAATGAGATGCTATGCATGTAAATAAATACGGCATGTGTGATTCTTTACCTAATCCAGCAGCAGTCCTGGTCAGAAAATTGGTGATGGTGCTGAACAGCTGCTTGGGACAGGGAAGGGAGGACTAGACACCCACACCCACACCTGCTCTCTCCTCCCCCAAATAGCCAATTTGTGCTATCACAGTTATCTGACCGAGGCTATCTGTGCACAGTCAGATTGGGGTGAAGGACTCTGTGTTCGTTTTGGAGTAACTAGGCTGCTTTCCTTTCCAGTCTAATGACTGGAACATGGAATCCTATTGAAGAATACTTTTGAATGGTTTTGGAGACAGCTGGGTGAAACAGCCATATGTTGTTTTATGTTTCCATGTTGATTGTAAGAAGTGAAGGCCATGTTGCTCATTCTTGGAACAGAAGAATTAACTCTGTCTAACTTTTCCTGAAAGGTGTTTTTTTTGGGGGGTGGGGTACAGCTAGTTCTTAAAGATCTCTCTTGGGAATATTTTTCTCCCTGACTATCCTCACAGTGTCTCCCCCAGTAATGAAATTAAATTCTGCCTTCCTGCAGCTTCAGCCATTTCCACATATTGGCTTGTTGGTGGCCATGGAGACAGCAGCTCTTCATAATGGTCCTATATGTAGTTGAGTCTCATTACTGTATTCCCCATCCGTCATCTCTAAGCTGAGCATGATCAATGTGTTCACATCTTACTCAAGCCTTGCTTTGAAAATGTTATCTGTCTTGTTCTTCTCCAGACACTTGTTGATTTATCCACTTCATTGCTGCATTCTGAGCTATGTGTGTGCCTTTGGGGCCGGTCCTGTCAGTTTCCCATGGAAAAATAATTTAAGGGCCACTTCACGCATTACATTTTTTAGGTGCACAATGTGATGCCAGACTAAGTGTCAGACTAAGACCCACAGAGGTTCAAATCCCTACTCAGCTATGGAGCTCATTGGGTGAATCTGGACAAGTCACTTTCTCATCTTAATCAATCTCACAGAGATTGTTGTGAGGATAAAGTATGTGAGGAAAGAATCTGGTATGCCCTCCCTAAGCTCCGTGAGGAAAGGGAGGGATAGAAATATTATTAAAAAGGTGTAATAAAGTATGAATATAACACATATGTTTCATACAAGTACACTTGTCAAGTAGCCCTGATCGGCTAGTTTCCTGTTGTGTTTGTACTCTGTTCAAAACTCAGGTTTGTCTCTGTAATGTGTCATATAGTCCTCAGGTGTGGCATTGGTAAATAATAGGTTCCTACTGGTATTGAACTGATATTTAAGAGTACCCTAAATTCTTAGTAACTTGTGACATTTTAAACTTATACTTATAACCTAATTTTTAAAAGAAAACCACCAAAGAAGTGCTTCAAGGCCATTCCTTTGGGAATCTTAAAATATACTTCAGATTTTTGACTTCAGGTTTTTACCTTCTTAAAATCACATGTTTATTAAGCAAATTAAGGAAAAGTTTGAGGCGGACTCAGGCCATCTGTTGAACTCCCTGCACTATTCCAGCGCACCTGGGAAGGGCAGCGAACACTCCTCAAGCTTCACTGCCTACAGCTAGAGCGATGGTGTGAGAAATCTAAAATGCTGCTGCTGCTGCTGCTGCTGCTGCTCTGGCTGCAGACAGCAGTGCTGAAGAATCTGCTCATTGCAGAAGCGCCCTTCCTCCCACCACCGGACACTGGGCGATGGCAGGTTTACCAGACGCTGATAGACACCAATGGCAGTGGCAGAATGCTTTCTTTATTTGCAAGTGCCATTTTAGATTTCCCATCATGCCATGCCATGCTCCCCCCCCCCCCCCGAAACAAAGTCAGGAGGCATGGCATGATGGGGAATCTAAAGTGGTGCCATGGGTAAAGGAGTGCCTTCCATCTTTTGCTGTCACTTCTGCCTTCACAAAAGTGGGTACTGAGGCAGGGGCTTCAGAGGTCGACTGGATGGACTTTTAAAACAAAAAACCACCCTGTTTATTTTCAGATTTTTGGAATAGCAACAAAATTTCAACCAAACAAAAGGCACTGCAATGGACTTAGGCCTGGCTGACCCCTGTTGGCAATTTTTGTTTACGTATGGTGGGGGGAAACAAAGCAATACGTTAAAAAGAGTAATCTGTTGGTATGATGCCTTATATAACCACACATGTAACTAAATGTAGACTTGTCAAAATATTGCAAAAATATAGTTTTTCCTGTGGTGATGGTAAAAGCCTCTTCTAATAAACACCATGCTGGTTTTGTTGTTTTCACTTTGTCTCATTTGTATTAGCAGGTTCCAATTCAGGGAGCTCCATCACGCGCTTATGAGTCTGTGTTTTGGAAGCTGAGGGGGTACAATAGCTTGGCATCTTCCTACAAAGATCTGAGCTGACATCCATCTTTTGTTGCATGATCGATTCAGTCAGCTAAAGAAAGGCTGATCGATAAGAGCTTGAGAAGCAAAGGGGGGCAGAGAGGGGAGACAAAAGAATGAAAGAGAAACAGCAAAAATCCTAAAAGAGAGAAAACCACTGCCCTAATGGTTCCCCTTGAGTAGGAGTGAAAAGTTTTATTACCTGCAGTTGTTGGTTTTTTCTTTAAAAAAAGAAATAAGTCAAAACAACTGTCCTGCAAGGAGTGCTGAAAGTTTAATTATTGCAAGCTACACAATGTAATTATTAATTACCTGGGGCAAAAATAACTTATTGATCAGGGCCGATTGCTAATTATCCACAGTGGAATGTAGCGTTTGTCAGGAGGGTAATATGTTACAGAACTGATGGTCCCCCAAGTCCCACCTGCATCTATCTGCCAGGCTGGGCAAACACTTAAGAGATCATTGCATTAGGCTCCTCTTCATTTTCCCTAGACTAACTTTTCAAAATAGAGGGATGAGCAGAAATGGAATTTCTCCCCTTTTGGTCTTGACCTAACATGGAAATTGCCCACTCATATCCCCGTTGTCCAGTGGGATAAATAAGGGTGCAGTGGCACAGTGGGGAAATGCTTGACTAACAAGCAGAAGGATGCCAGTTCAAATCCCTGCTGATACTATATTGGGCAGCAGCTATATAGGAAGATGCTGAAAGGCATCATCTCATACTGCATGGGAGGAGGCATTGGTAACCCCCTCCTGTATTCTACCAAAGAAAAACCACAGGGCTCTGTGGTCGCCAGGAGTCGACACCCTTTACCTTTATCCCCATTGTGCTGCATTGTCCCAACATTGAGAACTTTGCAATCTACCTGTAGGAATCTTACCTGCCCAAGAACAGACCTGCCCTATGTTTGCTGTTGCAGGGTTTGATCCTTATGCTTGGAAGTCTGAAGGGTGAAATCTGGACTGGCCCATCCTATGGACTGTATAGGTGGATGAGTGGGCTAGCTGAAATCTGGGGACTCCAGGCTAATCAGACTAATCAGGGGCACCTCAATATGCCCCCCCACGCAAAAAAAGCCCTGTGTCTGAGAAATGGAAGCAACTGTTTCCTTTAGTTTTTCTGACTGCAGCTCTTTCCCCCTTACTGCAAACAAGCGAATGGCACAAATAATGTCCATTCACTTATATGGAACAGGGAAAAGAAGCTTCTGGTGCAAAACATTCAAGGGTAGAGCACATGTTCCTCCCCAGACTTTTCTGAAAGGTCCAACATGAGTGTCCTGGGGGCAAGCATCTTCTCACATGATAGCCAGAACTTCCAAACCAGTTAGCTCATGTCAGTCTAGCCTGCGTGACTCTCCAGAAGTGACTCTCCCAGTCTCCCTACTGCAGTCAGAGGGTAGAACAGACTCAAAGGCTAGTGGCACCAATTGAGCAGGAATCCTTTGTGGACTCCCCTGCTTTGGCTCTGATTTTGACACCTGGACCTAAAGTGGAAGGCAATGTTTCAGTTGTTTTCTGTTTTAGTTTTAATTATTCATACACACACACACACGTGCTATTATACATTATTCATCTATCCAGAACCCTTGGAACTGGGGTCCAAGATGAAAGTGGTGATACAGATTCAAATGCCTCTAGACAAAAGAAGATACAGTAGTTGTGATTGATTTCATTGCCCTACAGATCCTCTGCAAGAAGCTTGAACTTTAAACGTCTGCAGGATAAGTTTACTATATTTGAATTAGTGGTCCTGTAATTTCTTAACTTTTACAATAAGGGCTTAATATCCTAAGGAAGAAAGTTGTGCAATATGATTGTTCAGAGGGGGAAATGGTGAAAACTTATTTGGCCTAGAAGGAGGTTGGAGGCGCATCGTCCTCATGAGAATATTGTATGAAAAAGGTCACTGAGGAAGACTGAAAGTCGAAATGCGTCTGCTGTATAAGGAGGTAGAAGGACCTGAATTCGTGAGGAACCACAACAGTATACGAATCAGCCAGCCTGAGGACTTTTTATGATATAGGAATTAATGAATTAATCAGCATATTTTAAAAGAACTCTTTATATATTACAGCTTTTTAAAGTCTTTGTTAACTTTTTGGTGTTTTCATTAGGTACCATCAACTTTTATTATTAAAATATCAATTTATATTTTATTTGTTGTATATGCATTTCAGACAGGAGCCTTTCCCAGTCCTATCTGGAGATGCCATGGATAAAATTTGAGACTTTTGGCTTACAAATTATGTGCTGTGCAACTGACCCCATCTTCAGGCTCCATTCCCTACCACTCAGATTAGCCAGCCATATGCACATTGGTTGTGCTGTGTGTGCAATTCTTAACATTTTAGAACCAGTCCATTTTGTCCTGCCCGCTGTCTTGTCAGTTTTCTCCCAGATGTATGTATGGATGGATGGATGGATGCAAATATAATAACATTAAACACTCCCCTCAAAAAACACAAGAGCAATATAACAATATAAAGAACACTATAGATTGTTCTGTCGAGTTGAATGCTATTGTTTACTGTGATGTATACTGGTCAATGACCTTAATAAAGATTTGATTTGACATAAGAGCAAAACAAATAATGCCCCCAATCTAAAATCCTGTCAGACTGGTGTCAGTCCTTTAAAACCAACAATAACACATGCTGGAAGGCTTAGGCAATTAAAAAGGTCTTCGGCTGATGCTGAAAAGTTAGCAAAACCAGCACCAGGCAGGTGAGCTTCTTTAGGGAGGGCATTCCATAAATGGAGTGCCACAACTCAGAAGACCTCTCTCAGGTCCCTTACCTGCCTCACCTCAGAAGGTGAGAGACTGGGGGGAAATGGGGTATCTGATGAAAAAGACAGCTTTGTTCAGGATTTGTGGCTGCTTTAATGCAGAGTTGTCCCTAGGCACAGCCAACATTTTCTTGGGGAAGCCTACCTTTGAGCTTTAAAATAATCCTGCGGTGGAAGGAAGGTCTTTGCCTAGCTCTGTCTTAGAACCCCATCTCAAAAAGTTCATTGTGGAGCTGGAAAGGATGCAGAAAAGGGCAACCAAAGGGTTCGGAGAATCTTCCCTATGAGGATAGGTTAAAGCACTGGGGGCTTCTTTGCTTAGCAAAAAGAACATGATGAAATTCTGCATGACATGAAGAAAGTGGATAGAGAATCGTTTCTCTCTCCCCCTCTCTTCCATAAAACTAGAACTCATCGAAAGGGTCACCCATGGGCAGCAGTAGGTTCCGGACAGACAAAAACCCTATTCGGACATTGAGGCGATTCCCACGACCTCCAAAAAGTGGGCTAAGGGAGCCTAGCCTGCTTTTTGGTGGTCATGTGTGGCCACGGGAGCTGAGCAGCTCCTGGCAGCAAACCGCCCTAACTACCCCTCCCCTTAGCCCAGGTTAGCGGAGCAAGCGTGTGCTGCCGCAGCACGGCTCCACACCACAGCAGCTCACGGGGAGACCCCCGATCAGGAGGCTAAAAAGCAGCTTCCCAGCTCGGGGGTCTCTCCAGTATGCTCTGCGTGCTTGCACAGAGCATGCTGGAACTTTCGGGGGCTGCGTGCCCCCCAAACTCGCAAGCCCCCACCGGCTCCATAACAGAACTGGCTGTCATGTGGGTGGCCGATCCAGCCGCCCAGGGCAGACTGCAGGATCGTCTGCTGGGAGAGTGGGCTAAGCCCGCTCTCCCCACTTAACCCCATCTGGCAGTTCCCGCTGATCGTGGGAACTGCCTCATTGTGTTGTACGAGTGTACAGATGTCTGTGTACACAGAGGAGAGAGCTTGTCTTGTGGTAGCAAGCATGACTTGTTCCCTTAGCTAAGCAGGGTCTACCCTGGTTGCATATGAATGGGAGACGAGAAGTGTGAGCACTATAGAAGTGTGAGCACTCCATCCCTCGGGGGATGGAGCCGCTCTGGGAGGAGCAGAAGGTTTCAAGTTCCCTCCCTGGCAGCATCTCCAAGATAGGGCTGAGAGAAATTCCTGCCTGCAGCCTTGGAGAAGCCGCTGCCAGTCTGTGAAGACAATACGGTGTTAGATAGACCAATGGTCTGACTCAGTATATGGCAGCTTCCTATGTTCCCATGTTCCTAACTGTATTCTGTATACTTGTCAGAGCATTGGACATGGTTTCTGAATAGGGCTAAAAGCAAGTACTTTCTCACACAGGGCACACGTCATTTACAGAATTTGCTGCCACAAGGAGGGTATGTTTTATGTATGTATGTATTTATGTATTTATTTATTTATTACATTTTATATCCCGCCCTTCCTCCAAGGAGCCCAGAGCGGTGTACAACGTACTTGGGTTTCTCCTCACAACAACCCTGTGAAGTAGGTTAGGCTGAGAGAGAAGTGACTGGCCCAGAGTCACCCAGCTAGTAGCATGGCTGAATGGGGAATTTGAACTTGTGTCTCCCCGGTCCTAGTTCAGCACTCTAACTGCTACACCACGCTGGCTCAATGGAACCTCCATCAGGAGGAACATCAGGCATTATGCCTCTGAATACCAGTTGCTGGGGACTTGGACACCCTATCCTGTGTGCCACATTTGGTTCTGTGCAGCAGTCCGTGGCTTCAGTTTTGAAGGAATGGCCTTCCACTCCCCGCTCCTCTTCTCTCTGCAGCTAGAGCTGGGAACTGCTTTGCCTCTTACTTAAGATTGGCCTGTGCATTAGTTAACGGCCTTATGTGGAACAGCTGAGGCAGGGGGAGGGCTTGTGGGTGAGCAGGTTGGAGGTGGGGGGGATAGAGGGAGATTAAAATTTGATGCTTCTTAGGAAGCCATTAGCGGCCTGGTGCGGCCCTGAAATTTTGATGATACGATAATCGTAAAGGAAGGAAATATTATTTGCTGTAATGCAGGCTGTTAATGACTCTGCCGGGGAACTGAGACCCGGCAAGGAGGCTGGCCTCAAGGGCCGCTCATGTGTGTGGTAATGTAGAACTATTGTCTGTGTAACCTTGAGAAGCAGCTCTGGGACCAATGCACTCTGATCTCTTTCCGTGTATTGGTTTGTGTTCTCCCGACAGCTACTGAAAGCATTAAACCTTTTCTTGGCTTGTAACTACTATAGGCAGCCGCTCAGAGATTGCGCTGGACAAGCAAGCAGCCTTTGCTAACCAAAGCCTGTTTCTTGCATCCAATCCCTGGAAGGCAGATTAAAGCCCAGAGGAAACCACCGAGAGCACCTAGTCTGACTGCCTGGGTAGGAGAACAGCATGGCAGTGTTTGCTCATTTGTTAGGAGAGGAGAGCTGGTCTTGTGGTAGCAAGCATGACGTCCCCATAGCTAAGCAGGGTCTGCCCTGGTTGCATCTGAATGGGAGACTTGATGTGTGAGCACTGCAAGGTATTCCCCTCAGGGGATGGAGCCGCTCTGGGAAGAGCAGAAGGTTTCAAGTTCCCTCCCTGGCTTCTCCAAGATTGTTCAAGATTTTTTTTTAATAGGACAAGATTTTTTTATTGAACCAACAAACTACCAAAGCATACAGTACGTTGCCAAAGCACAATTATATACAAAGTGGTTGTTTGTACATGATATATCTACAAAGATTTACACACAAGGATTTGGAAACCCACAAGGTTATGAAGTATATGGCTGAGAGAGATTCCTGCCTGCAACCTTGGAGAAGTCGCTGCCAGTCTGTGAAGACAATACTGAGCTAGATAGACCAATGGTCTGACTCAGTATATGGCAGTTTCCTATGTTTCCTATGTTCTATTCTATTTTCACTACAGGGAGGGAGGGAGGCTGTTCCTAGATTCAGTGGGTTTTTTTTGTTTTTTTGACAGGGAAGTTGCTGTTAGCTTTGATGTGCATTTTTGACAGAAATATGAAGACAGCTGACACTGGAAACTCTTTGAAAAATGGAAGTGCCAGCTGAAAAGAAAAAGTGGTTCTCATTCTTTTCCCTTATTCTTGGGATCTACCAGAAGAATCGTGTCCCTTTTTCAGAAGTCACACTGGCGAGCACACAGGTCACTTGCTTCTTACTACTTTGCAGAGAATCACTCATTGCAGGCTCCAGTGATCTGCTGATGGGTTTTGACCCACCTTGTCAGAACTACTTTTCCCTTTTTTACTGCTAGATGAATTCTCTCTCTCTCTCTCTCTCTCTCTCTCTCTCTCTCTCTCTCTCTCTCTCTCTCTCTCATACATAATAAAAAGGGAAGAGAGAAGAGTGAGGAGGAATGCTGAAGTAAGAAAAAGGTTAGCCCAGATAAATGTCATTTGAAATTGTCACTAGGGCTTCTCTCATGACGAGGAACAGCTTGTGAAAAGCTGTTCATTCAGATGGGGGCTACTCATTGGCTTGTGGTCCTAGTCATGTTTATTTGGAGGGACCACCTTAAGTGGCGCAGCAGGGAAATGCTTGACTACCAATCACAAGGTTGCTGGTTTGAATCCCTGCTGATACTATTTTGGGCAGCAGCGATATAGGAAGATGCTGAAGGGCATCATCTGAGGAGGCAATGGTAAACCCCTCCTGTATTCTACCAAATAAAACCACAGGGCTCTGTGGGCGCCAGGAGTCGAAATCAACTTGACGACACACTTTACTAGATGAAGTTTGGGAGAACTGGGCACTTTCCAGATTACTCGCTACCACAGTGTCACCACCTGTCCACCAGATGTGCTTCTGTACTGCCTGTGTTTCGACATCACAGTCCCTGCAGTGTCAGCAAGGTGCGGCTTACATTTCCGATGCCTTCTTTCGGGTTTTATTGCTGCGTTGCAGTCCTATAACGTCGCATATGTGTCGCAGAAAATAGCTGTATTTTCCTGTTGCAGGAGAACCTTGCAGAATAATTTATTATTTATGTTTCAATGCGATCTGCCAAGCAGAAGCATGTTACCACTGTTGTAGCGGGTAATCTGGAAAGCGCCCTGGTCCTAAGTTAATGGATTTAGGAGTCGGTGGTAAGCAGAGCACAGTACTTCAAAATCTTCTATCCATCCACTTCCCACCACCTTGATACCATGTGTTAATAATAATAATAATAATAATAATAATAATAATAATAATAATAATAATAATAATTCGATTTCTATACCACCCTTCCAAAAATGGCTCAGGGCGGTTTACATAGAGAAATAATAAAGAAATAAGATGGATCCCTGTCCCCAAAGGGCTCACAATCTAAAAGAAACATAAGGCAGACACCAACAACAGTCACTGGAAGTACTGTGCTGGGGGTCGATAGGGACAGTTACTCTCCCCCTTCTAAATAAAGAGAATTACCACGTTAAAAAGGTGCCTCTTTGCCAAGTTAGCAGGGGGTAGTAAAAGGATGTGTTTTATGCTTTGGCTTAAGGACCCACTTATTTATACATTCAGCTGAATTAAGTGGTAAGGCTTTTCCTGGATTGTACTATTTCAGGCTGTAGGTATGGAGATGATTTCATGTTTGTAAGCCAAGCTGCTTTTGCAAGTACACAAAAGGAAAAACACAACCATTTTCAAGCCAAACAGAGGAATGCACACCTGTCCCTATAGTTAGAGTTCTGTCCCATGGGGAAAAAGAAATGGAAAAACAGAACATCAGGAAGAAGTCAAAGGTGAACCTTTTCCCTAGATTAGCTAGTTTTATATGTGGATGTAGTAGTTTGTTATAGGTGAACATTCAAACATTCAGACTGCAATTCTGTGCATGCTTACTTGGAAGTAAATCCCAATGAATACGGTGGGACTTATTTCCAAAGAATCACCACCACCACCACCATCATCTTTATTTGTTATCCGCTCCATAACAAATTGGGGCGGATAACAAAACAAAGGATTAAAACATACAATAAAAACATATAACACATTAAATCATAACAGACCAAAAAGGAAAAAAAGAAAATATAAAATACAACACAAAGGAGCTTAAAAATTCATTTTTAAATTAGTTAAAAATCAGATCAAATCAGGAAACCAAAATTTAAAAGGCCTGGGTGAACAAAAAGGTCTTTAACTCATGTCTAAAAGAGCAAAGTGACGAAGCCAGGTGAACCTCACTGGGAAGGCTATTCCATAAATGAGGGGCAGCCACCGAAAAGGCCCTCTCCCTGGTAGACACCTGCCTCACTTTGGCAAGGGGCATCCAGAAGAGGGCCTCCAAAGAAGATCTTAAGGTTTGGTAGGGACATATGGAGCAAGGTCGGAGTCTGTCGGAGAGAAGGCGGCGCCTGCGCAGAAACCAAGTCGGCCCACCTGCCTGATTTGGAGGAAGGCGGGGCCAAGGAAGGCAGTCTCTCGCCAGGCGTCACCTTCTCTCCAACAGACTCCGACCCTCCCCTCCCCTCCCTCTGCTCGGTGGTCAGTCTGACTCACTCACTCACTGGTGAGTGCTTTGCTTTGGGTTCAGTGAAGTCAGTGTCAGTTGCTCAGCACACCGGGCCCTCCCAGCGAACCTGCCCCATCCAGAGAGCAGCCAGCTCAGCAGCAGGAATTAATGTCCTTTGGGAGGCGGGAGAGCTCTCGCCGCCATCCCACTCTGCCACCGCTCAGCGGCAGCTTTAAAAGTTAAAAAATTATTAATTTTTTAAAAAATGATTAAAGAAGTCGGAGAAATTGTGTCCCGAATGGGACAAGCACTTTCCCCCCAAAATGCAGGACACCCCACATAACGCAGGACTGTTGGCAAGCCTACATACATGGCCTCTGCACATGCACAGATGCCATTTTCATGGTCAGCATGTTGTTGACATTGACAGCATGGCATGTATGGAGGCCATGTGCATGCCAGTGCCAAGGCACCACGGCACACAGGCTGTTGCGGGGAGCGCTGCTGTATGGAGTGGCGGAGAATAGGTAAGGGCCTGTTGTACTCCCTTCTAAGGTGCCGCTCGCCACCCCACCCGACCCCACCCCTGGTGGCACCTTGGAACGTCAAACCAGTTCAACACCAAACCTGGTCATGAACCTCAGTTCGTGCACGTGCCTATTTCCAAGTAAACATGCAGAGGCTTGCACTGTTAGCCTCCAGCTTGCAGACAGAAGTGGTACAGTCCAGAAAAAACGTTAACACTCATTTCTGCCGCATATGTAAACGGCTTCTTGGTTATGTTTAGAAATACTCAAAGAGGGGCTCAGGTGAACTCCATCAGTTCTATGCATCCTTTGAAAGAACACAAAGAGAAGAGCTCCGTGTGCCATCAGTGAATAGAAAAACTGATCTTGTTGGATCAGATTAAAAGTCCACGTAGTCCAGCATTCTGTATGGAGCAGCGGTCAGCCTGATACCTCTGGGAAGCATCTGGTGTTCAAAGTTATTCACTCTCTAAACATGGAGGTTCCATTTGGTTATCTTTCCCTTAACACTTGCTGGAGCATTAATTCCCACTGAGGCTGCAATCTGGAATTTAGAGCACAGTTCCATTAGGAAATAAGGCTAGTGTGCCTGTCTGCTTTTTGCCACTGCTTTAATCCAAATAGCACCAACGGCTTGTTCCTCTGTCTCCTCTCTTGAGTAGGTCACAAAACTGTTCCCATGTGGGAAGATGGTTGTGAATCTTAGGAACCATAGAGACACAGGTCGAGAAATGCAGCTGCCATCAGGTGTGGTTCTTTCCTTTTGTTTCAGGTGCAGTTTGCACTCATTAAAGGATCAAGCAAGAGTATATAAAGCAAAAGTCTTTTATTAGAGAAGTCAGCTTCAGCATCCATCTGAGTCCCTCCTGCTCCTGCTCCATGCTGTAATAACAAGCACTTCCTAGTAGCTGTTCCCTCTATCTGTATCTTCCCCCTGAGTAGCTGTGTTATTGTTCCTGGTTGCTGGCCCACCTCTCCTACTTAGTTCCACATACACTGATACACCTTTACTGAGCACCTGCACGGTGGTGAGGTGGTAGAGGAGTGGTGGCGGTGGCATCAGGCTGGTTATCAGGCCCTGGAGGGTGGCCTGCTGTTAGGAAAGCAGCTGCTCTTTGCCCCTTCTTTGCTGAGTCCCACCTCTTTAAATTGGAGGCAGAGAAAGAGAGGATCTGCCTGGCAGCACCGAAGGAGACTTGGCCAGCCGCTTTTTTACAAAGGTTTTTTAGTTCGCGTCTCCTCCAGAATAATTTATCATCCAGATTTACCCCGAAGTCCCTGCGAGCTATCAGGAAGCACTTTACGCACAATTTGGGTTTTTTTCATTGGGGGTTAGAGTGTAGCCTGATTTATATCCGGGATTTTAAAAATCCACTTTTTGCGTCGGTTTTGGGGGGCAACTTCGAACTCGCAGTAAAGCCTTGCCGTAAACTCACAGTAAAGCCTGCTGTCTGAAAATGCTCCAGGAGGTAAGAAAGACGGGGATGGTCCATTTGTGTTGGAGGAGCAGAGGGGAAATGAGTGTTTGGGGAGTAAATTAATTGCAAGGCCGTTCATTTGGGGGGCATAGATAGGTTTTGAATATTTGGGAGTACATTAATGTAAGGGGAATTGACTGGGGGGTGGCTAATGGTTTTTTTTTAGAAGATTTAGGTGGGATTTGACTATTAAGTGGGAAATTAATTGAAGAGGGGTTGGTGTTTGGAACTGAGATTTCACCTTTGTACATAGAAACATAGGAAGCTGTCTTATGCCAAGTCAAACCCTTGGTCCATCTAGCTCAGTATTGTCTACAGGCGACGGTTAATTGACCCTGTTTTACATAGCCTGCCAGGACAATCAGACGGATTCTACGTCAAATATTTGTTAACAGATGCGAATCCGTCTATCACACACACAGTTGCGAAATTCTGTTGTTCTGCAAAACAAGTTTGACGCACTCTGCTTGCTAACGGTTAGATCCAGTGTACAGCTATGCTATCAATATGGCTATGTTAATATTTTACATTTGTTTTCGGTGTTTTGATATTGGTCAAAGACTGTAATAAAGACTGACTGAGTGGACTTTACCGGGCATAGGTCTCTGTGGCATTTGTGGTTTGAAGAATCCCATGTTCCACATTCTCACTGTGCCTTAGTAAGCAACAGAGGTTTGTTTGGGTGAAGAAGGCAGAGGGGAAGTGTCAAAAATATTTACCAGCATTGCTTGCTTAAAAGAAAAGATACATTGAGGCTGTTCACACGCACAGCCTATCCCAGGCTAGGGCAGCCCAACCTGGGCTAGGGATGTGCAAACAAGTTCCGAGGAATCTACCTTGGACTGAAACACACACACCCCCAATGGTTTGGGGTGGTTTTTTTTGCAATTTTTTTTAAAAAAATTTTTTTAAAAACTGTTAGCCTCTTTGGGGGACTTCCTCTAAGCCGCGGCGGGGGGGGGGGGTGGTCCATGAAGGTTCCCCCTCCCCCCCCGCCAGCCTTGGTCATCACCACCGTGGCCCGTTCTGGCTCTTTATTCAACCTGTTTGGGCCTCTGTAAGTTGGTGTGGTGGGCATTTTGCCCACCACTGCGCATGCGCAAATGGCCTTTGCGAGGCCTGGCATGGCCTAGGGCCTCGCAGAGGCCATTTGCACATTAAACTCACCACCTCCAGAGGGAACTTATACAGCGATGGTGTGGGTGGGGGTGGTCTCAGGCAGTTCCTTCTCCCCCCACTGCCCTCCCCCGAGTCACAAATGGCCCAATTCAGCCCGTTTTCTGCCCATTTTGGCCTTTGTGCTGATGGTGGCCATTTTGGAGGGCGAGACAATTCGCACATCCCTAGCCCCATCCTCTAAAGGGATTATCTTAAAGTGCTTACACATGTAGTCTCCCATTCAAATGCAAACCAGGGTTGACCCTGCTTAGCAAATGGGACAATTCATGCTTGCTACCACAAGACCAGCTCTCCTCCCATGTACTCTGTTTATGGTCTTGGGCCACTAATGTTTCTCCATCACTCTCTGATCCAACACTCAGTAACCTGCCAAATTTCTCCAGGCAGCTTACAGTGAAGGTAAGAGGGTTCCCCAGGTTGTTTGTTTGCAGCATCTGCTATTCAGGGGTATAATGCCTCTGAACATGGAGGTTCTATTTAGAGACCATGGTTCATAGAGGAAGTTTCCATGGGCAGAGCTGAGATTCGGCAAATTGATGGAATTGAAAAAGTATGATAGAAGTGGCACTGGCTTACAGTGTTGCAGTGTGGGACTTGTACCACCTCCACATTTTGGAGTCACTACTGGCTATAGTGATTACATGATTAGCTTTCCATGGATTCTCTAGGGGATGGGTTTAATCAGCTGGGTCTTCTGGGCAAACAAAAAGGAACCTCAGTGATGCCAGCTGTCATCCGTGGACTCTGTAACCTGGCAATTGATGTCCTGGCTACGACATATCTCTGCCTGCTGGTGCCATCTGATTTCACTGTCCTCCCAGATCCCTCATGGCTGCCTGTGGCTCCTCTCCGGTGTGCTGAACGTCTGTCTCATCACTTCACAGCTGGAAAAGGCCTGTGCTTAAAAGGGTCACATGTTTCTCCTCCCTTAATGACAGGGAGTAGGATGTTCTGGCAGCTTCTACTCAGCTGGAGGCAAGATGGTGCTGCTGTTGCAATTTGGTATGTTCGGTGCAGCAGAGGGACAACAAAGGGAAAGTGCTCTTGCTGAAGCAAAGAGGTGGGGAAAGAGAGGATGCCACTGACTGATGAGATATCTGAAGCTTCTCAGTCTCCTTTCCATCATTTGTTAGAGATGGGGAAACTGATGTATACTGTTCTAGAAGGAGTCTGGAGAGATCTGAAATCTGCCTTTCTTTGGTTGCATACACATTACTTATTCTGAACACAATCAGAAGTTGGGAAGGGATATTCTGAGATCGTCCAGTCAATGCATACATTGCTTGTGCAGGTGGAATAAATTTGACTTAGCCAGAAGTTTGTCCAATTCATAATAATATTAATAATAACAATAATAAAGATCCCAGGAATGTGGACTCTACAGTTTGACCTATGGACACGCTCACAATTAAAAACAACTTGTGTAGATTGCTGCATCAAATCCACATTCTTGCAATTTAAGCCTATGTTGCTGGTTGCTAATTAGTGTCACTTCCTTTCCTCTCCCTCTAGTCAGAACATTCTCAAGATTAATACCTTCATGTTCAGTTCTTCTGTATCCCCCTGCAAGTCTTGCTTTCTAAACCCTCACCATCTCTTGTGCAGTCATCTGTATCGATCTTTGGGATTTTCGTGTTCCTTCTCTTAATGATGCTGCTGTTTATAGGTCCAAGGATATTAAGTGCCCTCCTCAAATCTTGTGACTAATAATCTGGTCACAGGAGAGGCTGACCCACTCCTCCCCAGACATTGTATATTACAGTATCTCCCTTTTTTCATTTTTAGAGCTAACCACAGTATATCTGCACTGACATTTTCACTAATCACATTAAACTCAAACCATGGTTGAGAGATCGGAGAGCATTCTCCATGGCCACAAGATGAGGCAGAGTAATGTCTGCATGGGTTATGTATTTGTCTTTCCTCCCACTCTGTGTTCTATGGACTCTTCTTATTTTATCTTCACAATCACTTATAGATCAGGCTGATGAAATAGCAACTTGCTTGTGCCTATGCCATAAGCTTCATAGCCAAGAAGGGCTTTGAATTTGTGCTCTAAGCTCTGAGCACCTCACCAGTCTTTACACTTCAGTTTCCAGAGTGCAGAAGTGGGAGATACCAACAGTTCAGGGGCAGGAAGAACAGGATGGCCTTTAGCTGGTAACTTCTCTGCCAGTACATGGTCTTTCCCCCACCTGCATCATCTCTCCAAGGTGTACTTGGGAGATGGACTTCCAACATGGCCTTATCTAGTCAGGCACACAATTCAGTTGATAAGAATGTGATGGAAATTGGTGGAATGGACTGACATTAAGTAAGCTTGCCAGTTATGGCAGTGCTAATTTTGATGAGGTGCTGTACAGTATTATGAATGTGTTGTTTTGCCTGACTCTGGCATAGACAATACTTGTGCTTTCAAATGTATTGTACTGTAAGGTTTGCACCTTTTAGATTAAAGCTTCTTGGGAAAATAGTTTTATTCTTTGTGACTGAATCCATGCAGCATTTTGGTGGGGAGTGAAATTGGGTGTGTGATAGCTTCAGAATCCATCCAACTCGCAACACATCCAAAATTTAATGTAGCATTGCAAGGCATGGAGAGTGAGCAGAACAAGAGTGGGACAAGTATTCTGCATGCAATTACAAGACTGCTTTAGAGTTCTCCACATGCTGTCAACACAACTGCTGGTGCTTTAGATTGGCCTAGAAGCCCACTTTTAAGGAGTGTAGCTTCAGTGGATACAGTGGACTCTACCAGATTGAGTCAGTTGCACATGTGCTCCTGCAGTGTGTCTTTTATATAGGAGTTAGAATGCATGGCTGTATCTCATGTTGTAGCTTAAAACCATTTAATTCTAGTACACACATCTGCAAGGGGAAACTGTGTATACACTCTGTATGTGTTTATGCTTGTGTATACACAAAAATGTGAGTATTAAGGCTGGAACATTAATTCCAACCAATAAATATATTAATTGCAGATTTTTAAAAACGAGCCTTTATAATGGCAGCTTCAGCTGCAGTCTAATGGAAAGGAGGGCTGGCCAGCCTGAAGCTCTCCAGGGCATTTTCAAGATTATGAGCTTTGTGCTGGTAAAAGTGTTGCAAGGTGCGACGGTATGAGGCAATGGCTTGAAACCGCAAGTACAGTGTTTTTCAATGCATCCACTGCAACGGGTTTTCAAGGCAGGGGGTGTCCATATTCTATCTGAAATGCATTCTCTGCCCTCCGCCCTGCTCTATTTTGGGTCAGTGGGAGTCCCGGAAGGGGTGGGGGGATGACGTGACAACCTTAAAAAAAAAATCTGGGCTGCCTTGTGCAAAGCCGTCAGGAAAGCTCTGTTCCAAAACAAAAATTTAATTGCAATGTTGCACCCTTCCACAAGCACTCCAGCAGCAACAACAACAACAAAACGGTGGTGGAGAGGGTGGCAGTGGGAGAGTTGAGGCAATTGCCCCCTTTGCTTTGCCCCCGAAAAGTGGTGAGTAAAGCAAGCCCAGGCAGAGCTTTTCGGAGCCCCCTTGCTACAAGCTGACACTGCTGCCTTTGCTGAGCCCTGGGGAGGCAGGAGGGGGGAGCACCCCAGAGGGCAGCGAGGAGCAGTGGCTTCCCGCCCGCTGCTCCTCCCTTGCACAATGAAAAATAAGAAATTAAAGATAAAATCAAAGTGGGAAGGAGTAATATGGACAGATTGCCCCCCTTGCTGAATGAGCCGTCCACACCACACCACTTACACCGCGGAAACATTGTTGCAACCTTCCTACAACCGAAAAATACTGCTACTTTTCTGCAACACAGATGCAACGTTGTACCTCTGCAGCGCAGCAATAACACCCAAAATAGGGATCAGAAATATGGACGGCAGCTTACTGACAGTGCTGTCAGAACGCAGGCAGTACTGAAGCACACTTAGCAGACACATTGAGAAACAGTTGCCGTGTGTAATCTGGAAATCGCCCAGCTGCTGCAGGTTGACATTTCCTACCATCCTCAACGGCAATCATTTGCCACCCCCAGGATATTCACTGCTGCTGGTCCACATAGATTTAGACAATGGCTATGATCTAAAACCCTGTGCACGTGTGAAACTCCTGTTACCTCAGATGGAGCTCTGCGAATGCACTCTTACTCTTTCAAAGCTGACAAGCCTTCCCTTTACATAAGGAACCACATCACTGGATTGCAACGACTGTAAAACACAGCTTTAAAAAGAAGAAGCTTGTTATCCTATTTGAGAGAAGAGAAACTATTATCTTGGTTAAAGGGCCTGTATATCACCTGAACTTAAATCTCGTGGAATCTGTTTCACTAGACTAAGTAATTCATTGTAATTCTAATAAACTAATTCAAAAGATTAAGAGGTTATCAGTAAGACAGTCACCTGGCTAAGGAGCTTTTGGCTGGCTAAAAGCCTTGCATACTACATTGAGGACTCATGGGGTGGAGTGGGGAGCTTGTGTGCCTGTGCCCACACTTGTATATGCTTTCCAGTGGAAACACAGACAGAAACTGGACCTTGTTCTCCAAGATGTGGTTTATAACAATTCCAGTGCAGTAGCTGGAGTGAAAGCAGCCTCATCAATACTGATGTGACCTCCTGAGCCTTACTTAATAGGGGGTGTTCAGGGTTGTTTGGAATGGAATTGTGTGGCTTGCAGCCATTTCTGCCTCAGGCGAGGATCCTTTTCAAGCTAAGCAGGGTCAGGTACAGTCAGCGCTTGGACGGGGGACTTTAAAAGAAAACCCATGAGTGCTGGAGGGGAAACGAATGCCATTGACAGCAGAGTTGTGCAGCTCGAGGCAACATCAAGAACAAAACGTAAGCCTGGCACCCTTTCCCTGGCCTGTGGTATGCTGGAGGTCAAACAAAGTTGATAGTGTGTATATATATATATATATATATATATATATATATATATATATATATATAATAATTTAAAAAACTCCGTTATCTTCTTTTGAAATCATGCTTCCTTTTTGACAGAGGTGGTGGGAGACGAAGAAGGAATTTTAGCATGTAGCACTCCATAGCTGGAAGCATCACTAACGTATTTGGAGAACTGCCCAAAAGTAGAGGCTGCATTACCAGCTCTTGATTACTTAATTAAAAGTGTGGCTTCTGGAAGCTTGTTTCTTAAGACTGCTTGGATACAGTTCCTTCCAGCCGAAAGCTTTCATTCTGCATCATTTACTGCACGAATCCTCAGTTTCTACCCATGCTTTGTGGCAGGTTGCCTTTTTGTTGGAGGTGAGCAAACAGAGAGGCAATTGTGCATGCGTGTGTGAGCATGTATATGCGTACTTGGATGGAGGCTTTGTCCATCTCTGGGGTGGGGTGGGAAGGGCCCCCCAGCATTTTCAAAAGCTCAGTACAGAACAAGACAAGGCCTCATTTCAGACATCAATCTTTGGCAGTAGTTCTAAAACTGGAGGTGTACAATCAATGGTGTTAACTTATCTCAGAAGTGTACATGTCATTTTGCCAGATATTGGGTGCGATATCTGTGATCAAGATGCTTACCTCCTTCCTCTCCCTCTCTCTGTATGATGCACACACGTAACTAAGGCACAGTAATGCCACTGGTGATATTTAGTTGTATGTACGTGGCCAGGAAAGATTATATTTCAGAATCACAGGGCCAGCTGTTAGAGTTTGGAGTGAGCTTATGATGACTTCAGAGAGAGTTGGTGAAATTCTCAACTGATATAAGGTTACTGAGGATGTCCCAACCCCAAATTAGTAAGAGCAGTCTGGAGCGGTGATGGGTTCACAGAACAGGGGTGATCTGTGAACCCCCATACCAACTGACGTGTTGACAGGTGCTTAATACAGAAGTGTCCCATTATCCCTTTGTTCTCATGACTGCACAGCTAGAAGTTGAAAATACCTTTTCTGGTTTCTCCTGCCTCCTTCCCTCCAGCTCCAAGCATCCTGTGACCAACAACCCCTCCCAGCCCAACTGCTGATTTCTCACTAAAATATTTGAAAGTTTGGAGTGATCCACAGCATCGAGGATCAGAGTACTGGGTGGTATTTTGCTGTATCTTGTTGTCATTTGGATCTTGCATTTTATACTTAACCAAAGTCCTCATTTGAATTCAAGAGGCAATGAAGTAGCTGTGGCTCATCTGGAGGGGTAGATTGAAAGGAATCTCTCCTGCTGACCCTCACAGCTGAAGCAACAGTCCTGTGTGACATGCAAGCTGAAACCATTTTCTAATCCATCACTGTACTTTCTAGCAGCTGGAAATCTTGCTTACTGAAAGGAATTTCTGTCCGGGATTCTGCCTCATTTTTTGAGGTGCGCCAGGAGTCTCCATGTATCTGTCCAGTGCATCTGTCCTAACTATTTTGGTACTCTGGATTAAAAAAAAAAATCAACCTGTGTTGCCTGTTCCATTCATACCCACATGCTCTTGACACTGCCCAATTCCTTTAGTGCTGCTCCAACACTTTCCCTCTGATTCTGAGTAAGCTGGCTGGGTTAGAGAATGGGTGTGTGTGCAGTCTTCTCTGAATCTAAGCACCCAATAGTTTCCAGGTTATCTGCTTGCTGCCAATTGTAGTGTACCCTACATACTCCAGCCAGGGGAGAGGAAGGAATGGGAAAGGAAGGAATGCAGGGAAGGAGGCAGTGCTGAGTAGCAGCTGTCTGCATGACACGTGGCATTGCCACCATTGAACTTGGGATGGGAGGACAAACTCCTGCTAACTGGGCAAAGAGGCACCTTTTAACGTGGTGATTCTCTTTATTTAGCAGGGGGAGAGTAACTGGCCCTATCCACCCCCAGCACAGTACCTCCAGTAACTGTTGCTGGTGTCTGTCTTATGTTTCTTTTAGATTGTGAGCCCTTTGGGGACAGGGAGCCATCTTTATTTATTTATTTATTATTCCTCTGTGTAAACCGCCCTGAGCTATTTTGGGAAGGGCGGTATAGAAATCAATCAATCAATCAGTCATTCAAATGTCCCTGGGCCACTGGTGATACCCTTGGGCCCCCAGACTGAGCCAGTGGCAACTGGTGAGGGTTGTACCAGCGGTACCTCTGACATCTGCAAGCTGCCGTGAGCAGCAGTTCATCGTAATGTGGTGGCTGCCGCGGCTCCGGCACTCACCCGGCCTCTGTGCATGGGTGGCGGCCATTTGCATGGTCAGCAGCACCATGCGGACTATGCAATGGCCTCCACGCACAAACAGGAGCCAAGTGCGCGCCAGAACCGTGGCAGCCACCACACGGAATGCTGGGCAAGGAGCTGCGGCTTGCGGCGGCTTGCAGGGGCTGGCAGTACTGCTGGTAATCACTTTTAAAAGGTGCCTCTCGTGGCCCTGCCTGTGCAGCCCTCGCCAGCTGCCACTGCCCAGGGCACTCCTTGCCCTCCCCAACGACCCGGGCTGTGAACTAAGTGCTTGCCAGCTGGGAGAGGGCAACAGGCGGCACTTCCATGCTCCAATGCTGGCTGCACCCCTAGTGCCGGCATCAGGAGCCTGTTGACGCAGGCGGCCTGGCTGGCATTGGGGCACACATGTGCCACCCGTTGCCTGCCCCTCTCCCAGCCATGCTCTGTTCACATACTGGGTGCGTCCGTTCTTTCCCTCACTCAGAGCCAGGGAGAGAAAAGCAGCATCCAGCCAGCAAAGGGACTACACACCAACTGGGAGAGGATGACGAGTGGAGCAGCCATGGTCCAATGCCAGCCACGCTCCCAGTATCTGCATGCTTCTGACACTGGTTCAAGGAGCAGTGGAACACAGAAGCGCTGCCCGTCACCCTCTTGCAGAGGTCACTGCCTCCATACTTCCTACACCTTCTCAGATATTTGTTCTGGGCATTCTTTTGTTGGACAGATTCCGCCCCGCCCGTCCATTCACATGATTAGATCTTTGAGGTCCAGAGCTGGTATTATCTTCTGTAGAAATCCACACAGCACTAAACCCATGTCAGCACCATTTGGGTTCATGCTAAGGGTGTGTGTGTGGGGGGGGGGGGATGCTTGAAACTTTGCTTTCAACTTATCCAGTTTCTAGGGTTACTGTACACAGGGGTGAGAGGCTAGGCTTCCTGATCCTTCGGCATCAACCCAGCGGCAACTGATTGTGTTCCTTAGCAGTGCCTATCTAAATTGTAAGCACTTTCCTGAAGACAAATAGCCATCCGTTCTTTCTAGCCTTCAGAATTAATCACGCACCATGCAATCAGATTAATGCCCCAATTAGACAGTGGTCCAAGCAGACATCAGCACATTCCTGGGTTCTACTCTCTCTTTGGCACCCCCAGTTCTCCTCGCCTGCAAGCAGTGCCTGTTGGTCCCAGAAGCAGAAGCTAGGAAGCATAGCATTCCTTCCGCTTTACACCAGTTTCGGCCGCCTAACTCTCTCCCCCCACACCTACTGAAATACATCATTTGTTTTCATTTGAAATGGATTTTGCTGTTCTAAAAACAGGCATTAATCCAGATTGCTCAGCAGGGGCCTATTTTAAAACATAGCCAGAGATGGGTGGGAGGTGACATTCCTGAAGATAGCACTAAGCACAGCAAACACTATTCACAGATTGTGGAGCCAGAAAAAAATACAGAGAGCATGCAGTCTGACCTACTGTATATTGAAGGCCTGTGTCTCGTCCCCATTACTGCAATGATGCGGCCAGTAACTTATGTATAGCTAAAGTAGCATTTCCTAAAGCAGTGTTTAGCAAGAAAGAAGACTCTCCATTCTTTACTTGAGACTGAACAATTATTTGGCCATTACAAGCCTCTCTCCCCACCCCCCTTAATTCCTACTTTGTTTTTAAAAGGTTTTAAAAGAAAACGCCCATTCTTTTTCAGGTTCTTTCCTGCAACAACCAAAAGCACAGCATTTCCCTTATTCCACAACTGACTATGTAATGCAAAAGGACATGTTCCTAGATCCCCTGATTTGGGTTGGATAAATCTTACTTTAATGAAAGAGTGACCTGCAGAGCTCTCTCTGCACTATCACCATAAAGCTAGTACCAGGGGTGGCGGGGATGGGGGAAGCCAATAGGCTCTACAGTGAGAGCAGACGGTTTCCCAGCTTCAGCACAGAGGTGTTTTCATTCCAGCTGATCCTTCTGTCCAGCGGGTACTTGTGTTTTGGTGCCAGCTTTTTTATTCCGATAAGTGGGTTTGGGAATGGAAGAAGTAAAACCTGCCATTTGGTTGAGTAAGTCCAGCCAAGTTTGTTAATAGGCTTGTTTGCCCAGATGGAACACAGGAGCAGAAAGAAATAATCCCTCCTCATTATTCAGTGTTTTCCCATCACATGGCTCCACAGCTGGGGTGACAGGGAACTGGGGCACTGAGGCATTGGAGTGAGTTACAACCCAGCCCTCCTCCCCACCATTAGCTGCTCTCCAAGCTCATTATCACGTTGCACAAGCCTGGGTGGAAAATGGCTAGCCTCGGCACAGGCCTAAATATGACACTGTCAGTCTTGATGTGATTGCGCTAATGACCAGAAACAAGCCACAGAACCGGAGCTGCTGAATGGGTACAAGCCCCCTTCTTCCCTGCGGTGACTGTGCTTTATGCCATTTACTCCTTTCCTTACTCTTCCCCAAAAGTCATGTGACGGGGGAATGCTGCAAGACCTGTGCTGGCGATAGAACAGGGCAGAGGGCGGGAAGCCAGGAGCTGGTGCTTGGCCCTTGTGCTCTGCCGTGTCGGTCGGGAGAATGGACGGTACTGTTGCTGGTACCCTGCCTGCTCTCTTGAGCAAGATGCTAGAAGTGGCCCTACAGGCAAACACAGCTCAGCGGTGGTGCACTGAGCCGGGTCTGCATGCTTCGCCTAGGGCACTAGGATGTGCTGATCTGAGAAGAGTTGTATGCCAGGGCACCAGGGGTCACTGCTTGCTTTCCTCTTGGATTGCAGACTTTTAATGTGAGTGATGGGAGGCAGGAGGAGAAGCTGCAGCTAACGCAGCATGGGCAGGGGCTCTCCACAAGGGACTCCCTACAAGAACAGCCCATCAGAAACTTTAGTGACGCCCCTTGTCTGCCTCTCTGCTTCCTGCGTCTGTAGGTTTGTGAAGTGTATCCTGAACTGACCTTTTGACCCAAGGGGATCTTTCAGCAGGAAAGGGGGGGGGGATACTTGGAGTAGGCCAAGCAGAACAATCCCTGCTGCTTATTGCTAATGGCAGTAAAGTAGCTTTTTTTCAAGAAGGAATTTCCAGCTGCATCTCTACAGGGTACAGCTTTGATTGAGAGGTTTTCCAGCCGTTAATGGTTGAGACCTGTCTATTCACCCAAAGCTGACTCCTGACTTGTTCCTCCTCCTCCTCCTCCTCCTCCTCCTCCTCACAAAAGCTTGCAATTATGTTTCTCCTCTGCATCCAGGACCCCCATTCTGGGGAAAGAAAAATCTGTTCCTGTTTCCTCCTGTCTTTAGGCAATGTTTTGATTGGACCTGGCCAATGACTTTATTTTTCAGTCTAGAACAGGAGCCTGGCACCTGGACAGCTCAACCAATCATGGTTTGAGCATCCTGGGCAGAGGATGCCATTGGAAGAGGCTCATCTGCTTGAAAATGGGCTGGTTTGTTTGATATAGCCCCCACTTCCCCGGCACACACAGTTATGATGGGGACATGCCAAGAGCATTGCCCATGGGGATGTCCTCTGTGGGTGTCCTGGCTGTTCATCCCAATGGCCCTAAACATGCACTCCCAAGTACTGGTTTGTGCTATTGTCGGGATTGTGCTGTTGCAAAGTAAGGCCAGCACACCTGTCTAGTTCTGCAGCATTTCCTTTGTGTCACCCATCGCTCCAAAGCAAATTGTTGCATGTGTTTGGTAGGTACACATTTCCTCCTGGAATTGCATGCTTGGGCTTTGTTTCTGACTTTTTTTCTTCACAGGTAACAAATCTGTGCACTTGCCATGTCCATACATATTATTATCATGTATCATAATAATGGTGGGGGCAGCAAAGGAGGAGTCTTGGGCCCTGTTCATGAAGTAGCCATGATGAAGCCTCTGCTAGAAGAACTTAGTAGTTGACCTTGTCAAGAACCCTCTGCAGACTTTCAGTGTATGTAGGGCGAGGGAACTATGAATGCACCAACTCACTGACCACACCCCTCAGCACTCTGACGTCAGCCTAGGAGTAAATCAGAATTGTGCTAGCGTTATGCAGCATTTTATATGGTGGACTGTATGTTTCCCAGACTATGGGAAACACCTATATTGGGCAGCAGCGATATAGGAAGGTGTGGAAAGGCATCATCTCAGACTGTGTGGGCGATGGCAATGGTAAACCCCTCCTGTATTCTACCAAAGACAACTACAGGGCTCTGTGGGTGCCCGGAGTCGAAATTGACTTGACAGCACACTTTACTTTACTTTACCTTACTGATCATCTATGCATGTAGGACCCTCTTCAGCTATTTCTCTCCTTGTAAAAATATTGGACACACTGAGGGGGTGCTGTTGGCAGGTGTGGTCACAGTTACATGTTTGCATAAGGCTAAGCTGGCAAGGTGAGCAAGCGCATTGGTGTGTGAATTCACAATTTCATTCACTTATTTATTTATTTATTTAAAATATTTATACCCCACCACTTTAGTACGCTACTGCTCAGGGTGGCTCACAACATTAATAAAACAGATACAATGTAAAACTATTTTTAAAAATTAAAGAAGATAAAAGACCAAGCTAAAACCACATTTAAAAGTTTCAAATGTTAAGTTTCAGATTAAAATGTATAGGTAAAAAGCGAAAAACTTAGAAACCTAAGCAGCAGATAAAACATGAAAAAGCCTCTCTAAAAAGATGTGACTTTAATTGTTTATTTTTAAACATTGAGGGAGGGAGCATGGCGAAGCTCATGTGTTCCAAAATCGAGGGGCCACAACCAAAAAGGCCCTTTGTCTAGTCCCCGCCAGCAGGATCTCCGTTATTGGCAAGGCTGTGAGCAGGGCCTGAGATGCCAAATGGGGGACCCTGGCAGGTTCATATCAGTGAATTTTAGTAATGATAGTAATGTCCTCTAATGATGGAGGAGGGTGCGGTAAGACAGGGAGAGGATACCTATTTTTGTCTGGACCAAACACCACAAAAGTGGGCCTGTCCTTAATGCTTTGTGTGTCTGTTGAGAGGGGGCGAGGGGAGTCAAGAAGTGGAGCATGCAAATTCCAGGATACAGTGAAGAACAGGGCTGCTCAACTTCGGCCCTTCTGCAGGTGTTGGCCTACAACTCCCATAATCCTTGGCTATTGGCCACTGTCGCTGGGAATTATGGGAGTTGTAGTCCAAAAACAGCTGAAGGGCCTAAGTTGAGCAGGCCTGGTGTAGGATGAGCAAATTCTTTATGCTAATATCAACACACGGGGGTGGGGGGGAATCTATTCATACACACTAAATTTTTTCTCTGAGGAACGTCCGCTTTGGTTCGTTCTAGATGTAGAGTCTTTACATATTCCACAGCCTTTGGAAATCTCAGTTGGAATTTTGAGGTGGGACCCTGTTCAGCACTTGATGATATATCCTCACAGAGAGTCCGTGTGGTGTAGTGGCTAGTGTGTTCAGCCAGGATCAGGGAATCCTTGGTTCAAATCCCCATTCATCCACAAAGTTCACTGGATGGATGATGCTAGACCAGTCACTCTCTCTGAGCTTAACCTATCTCACAAGGTTGTTGTGATGATAAAATGGTAGGGAAGAGTGAGGAGGACCATGTATGCAATTTTGAGCTCCCTGGTTGAAAACCAGGATAAAACTGTGAATAATAATAATAATAATAATAATTATTATTATTATTATTATTAATTAATTAATTAATTAATTCAATTTCTATACTGCCCTTCCAAAAATGGCTCAGGGCGGTTTACAAAGAGAGATAACAAACAAATAAGATGACTCCCTGTCCCCAAAGGGCTCACTTTCTAAAAAGAAACATAAGACACACACCAGCAACAGTCACTGGAAGTACTGTGCTGGGGGTGAATAGGGCCAGTTACTCTCCCCCTGCTAAATAAAGAGAATCACCACGGTAAAAGGTGCCTCTTTGCCCAGTTAGCAGGGTTCAATGAAACAAAATAGCCTCCCCAAGCAGTATACAAGTCTGATAAATAAATAAATATTAGGTCCCATGACCGTTGATTTAGATCGGGGATTCATCCCTGATTTAGATAACAATCTCATATTAACATCACCTTAGGCCAGCCTTGTAGATCGAGGCTGCAACTCCAATTCTGACAGACAAGCCTGAACAAACTAAGCTGGGGTGGAGAAAAGAGTATACTGCCTCTGTAGCAGAAAGCAATGCTGGGCTATGAGCTCCTATTACCTGGGCATTTTTCACACAGCAGGCTTTGCCATGAGGCTTTACTGTGAGTTCAAAGTTGCCCAAAAAACCGGACACAAAAGTGGATTTTTTTACCCTGGATATAAATCGGGCTACACGCTGACGCACAATGAAAAACCCAAATTGTGTGTGAAGTGCTCTCCAATAGCTCGCAGGGACTTTGGGCTAAATCTGGCCGATATGTGAACACCCTCCATTTCAGAGGAGATGCCAGCTAAAAGCCTTCTGTGAAAAACGCCCTGATGTGTGATAATCATCTGCTCATCAGAAGGTTGGACTTGTTTCCAACTATCTTGTATGCTCCTGCTCCATCGGGACTGGAGTGCTATTGTTAGGTTAGCAGTCTTGGCTTGTGCATTATAACCAAACTTCAGCCAAGATGGCTGCTTTGAGGAAACAGTTCCAAATGAACAACCCTGATAATATGAAAACATAAGAAAAACCCTGCTGGATCACACCAAGGGCCCATCAAGTCCAGCCTTCTGTTTCCCACAGTGGCCAATCAGATGGTTCCTGGAAGCTCACTAGCAGGACAGGAAGACAACAGCCCTCCCCTATGTGTTGTCTAAGCTCTGAGACTGTAGTTTGTGGATTCAAACCTGGGGCTATCACTTGGGATAGCCACCTCTGCAATGATAATGTGGGTAGGTAAAGGGCCCCGCATTGACCAGGAGCACACTGTGGATTTGCTCTTGATTACTTGAGCAAAGATGCAAGTGGGCATATTGGGACTCCTGGTAGCAGAGGAGACATGAGTGGGGAAGGGGCTGTCAGCTGTGTCTTCTTCCCGAGGCAGAATGACTGATGACATAAGGACGCCTGCTTAGTTCCTGGCTGCTGGCAGTCTGTCTGCAAAGGCTTCTAAGCAGGGAGGCGGTTTATTACTTAGCAGGTTCCTCTGAGCTTGTAATTAAGCTGTGCCTCCATGGAGCCTGCTTGTTGCCCTGCTCTAGCCTTCCCTTCCATCACTGGAGACTAATGGACAGGCAGAGGGCTTCATCAGCCAACTTGCTGGCTAATTGGAACCATCCTGTTTCTTCTGTTATCCTGACAATTGGCAGCATCAACATACCTCACTTCTTGGTACACAACAGAGTCTGAAATGTGCCTTGTTTTGGTCTGAGCGCCTCCCTCTTTGAAGGGGCCAGCTCTTTCGGGGTTGTCTGCCATGGGATCAGCAGAGGAAGGGCTTAGGCAGAGACTGGTGTTGCTTTGCTTATGGCATGGGGACAATAAGTGTCCTGTGCTGCTTGGCCCTGTACACCTTGGCAGAGCTGGGTATAATATCCTTGATTCTTTTAGCACTCCAGCTTTAAAGCAAATGAGAGAACCTTTTATGATGCAGCTTTATTGAGGCTCTCAAGGGCAGTCCAAGGACACCATTCATCCTGCTTTGTCAGGAAGACTGCATTGCCTCTCAGATACTTGGGGAATGGTTTCTGATGTCCCTTGTTTTGGCAGTTGCAAGAGCCAAGGAATGTGGTTGAGAGAATTCGCCTCTTACAAGTTAGGCCAAGGACTGCTGGATTTTGCCTCTTCAGTCCCAATTCCCATTTTTCTCTCTGTTAATGGAATGAGGTTTTTATTTGTTGTAGGAGCACCTCCTTTCTGGCTGAGCTCATCTCAGGAACACCAATGGCCCATAGACCTATTGCTCTTTTAATCACTGCCAAGTTGCCTGGGAGACATTATCAGTTTCTCAGGAAATGCTTCTGTTACTTGTTCAGAGGCGAGAATATTCCAGGTATCACTTTGATGTCCCAATTCTGTCTCTTTAAAAAACAACAACAAAAGTTGATATCAAATTGGCATTAACCAATTATCCAAGTATCCTGCATTTCACAGCATTAAGTCATTTCTGTTCTCTTAGTACACGTCCCTGGTGTCTGCATTTTGGTGAAAGAGAAATGATCCATGATCCAGATATGAAATAAAAGAGACCATCTAAGCTTCCTTGGTATGATGGGGTCATAGTTAGCTAGCCAGATGATGGTTCAGGTGCTGGAGCTGGCCCTTTGCCCTTACTCCAGGGCAAGGTAAAGTCAAATGGAGTTGACTCTTTTATTCCCTCAGCTTAATTAAGGACAGTTTTCCCCTTCCCACAGCTATTCACACACATAATGCTGGCTGTAACACAGATATCCACCTATTCATGTGACTGCATACATTCTGCTAACACAGTGAGGCTCTACACATGATCGGTGTGTAGAGCCTAATAGGGTTCTGCGGAGAGAGCGGGTCAAGCCTGCTCTCCCTGCAGACAATTGGGAGGCAAGCCCTGGGTAGCCGGATCGGCCACCCACACGATTCCTGGCTCCATCATGGAGCCGGTAGGGGCGGCAGGGATTGGGGGCCTCCTCCCCGCTGCCCCTACCAGCTGCCTCTCGGAGCCGGTAATCGTGTGGGTGGCTGATCCAGCTGCCCAGGGCTTGCCTCCCGATCATCTGTGGGGAGAGCAGGCTTCATCCGCTACACACCGATTGTGTGTAGAGCCTCACTACACGTGCTCTCTGCCAAGGTTTAACAGGCATACTGGAAAAGAGAGAAATCGAGTCCCCATGATAGCCAAGGTATAAGAGAGATGTGTCCTGTGCTCTTTTGTCCCATCATCTTGCCTGGTGACTGACTGGAGCATTCTCACCAGCTCCTAGGAAGGGAAGAGCAAGAGCAGCTCACCCTATTGGGCAGGATGGGGAGGGATGGAAACAGATGGACGTGGGATACAAGAGGCATTCAGGAAGCCCAAGACTGGTCAGTCTAGCTCTTCCAAAACCTACTGTACTATTTCCAGCACAATCCATTCCTCCCATCCATTCCAGTTGCTTCCTTTTCTCCCATCAGATCACTTTCATGCCCTGCATTCCTTCCTGGAGCTCCAGTTTCAGATTTTGGCTCCAACAGCCTGACACAAGCCACCTGTTTCTCGGGAGGCCAGCAATCCCTCCCCTCCCACTGCTTCCCCCAGGAATGTTTTTGTTGAGACTTGGCCTGCAGTTCAGTTCCCTGGGAACTTGGTAACCTGAGGCTGAGAACTGGGGCCTGCTTGTCAGGGAGGGGCCCATTGGTTCCCTGGCAGCAGCAACAGGTATGCTGCCCCCTGCCACCTCTCTGTCTTTGGTCTCCAGTGATCAAATAGAATAAGCCACAGGAGGCGGACAGGCCTTTCCCCCCTGACCATTTTGGGCGCAGCCCACCGGCTGTGTTCTTATACTGCTTCCACTCATTTCAGTGGGGGGCTTCAATTGTGAAGGCAAAGTTCCTTGATATATTCAGCCTTTAGGAGGCAGAGAATGTGAAAGAAGGAACAACATTTTGTATACAATGCATTTTACAGCACAGTACCACATCCTTGGCTTATATGGGAGAGGATGCCATATAATTAGGGAGCAGCCAACAAAGCCTGAGTCACTTGCCTGGAGTGTGCCACCATTTTACACACTTCTTCAGACCTTCCATGATCTGTTAGCATGTGGTATTGTGATGGTTTCTGTGGCAGAAGATTCCGGTGATCCCATTCACCCAAGTCATTGCATTGAGGCAGAGGAAGAAAGGAGCTGGTCACTAGCAAAATGGCTGCTTATAGAAAGACTTGCCACTAGGAGAATGGTAAACCCCTGGGTTGTCCAGCATGCCTTTTGCCTTATTCACGTATTATGTCCAATGCACATATAATCTGTGTACAATGTGCCCATAATCCTTTGTCATGGTCTCTGTTCACACTGGTGGCTTCGTGCCTGTGCAGAAGCTCCGTTTGGGAACCTTCTAAATCTCACTAAACCTGCTAGCATTTTTAGTGGGAGACTCTGCCCCCTTCAGTAGCACAGCATCTGTTTTCCCTCCACTCTTTGTTGTCTGCCACTGAGTGAAGAGCTCTGACTTTGAGGTGCCTTCTTTGGCTCTCTTTCACGTTAAAACAAACAAACAAACCCTGTTATCTTTTAGTTATCCTCAGGTTTTCCTTTTTCTGTCTTACTCTTATACTATTGTTTTTCTTGCTATTCAGTTTTGCGGTTTGCTTTAGCTCCGCATCCCCCCTGCCCAAATACTCACATTTTCCCTCTTTTTTCCCTCCAGGAGGGGGAATATATTTCTTCCCTTGATGGGTTTGTGTTCGTTTTTTTAGGCGTTTTAAAGAGGTGTTCTGTTTGCTGCACTAAAATCCCGACATCAGTCAGACATTCCCGTTACTTTGCCTGCTTGGGTGCAGCCCATAGAGTTGATTCCTGCCCATACTGCCTAAGGTATGCAAGCACTGAAAAATAGAGCCCAAATACCGCACTCTATCTTTTGAGGAAAGGCTTTCGCTGCTCTGACAAAAATGTCCTCTTCGGTATCAAATGCCTCTTTCATGGACCTGCCTGATCCAGGGGTTCTGGGGCCTGGTACGGTATCAAAGAGCCCTCCAAAGGCTCCGATACCTACTTTGATCCTGCATGGCACAACTCTGGCACGTCCTTTGATCCCACTAAGGATAGCTGTAGATACACAAATGCCTTAAGTGCTGGAATCCCAGCCAAAACTTACTGAATCCAAACACAAATTGCTTTGCCCCATGCAAGGCTGCAAATGAGGATAACCCAGCGATTGTTCCTGGATCACTTCGACCCATAGAAACAAAGCCAGTGCATGAGGCTACGCCTGCTGGGACAGGTGTGCCAGTCTATCTGGTGGTGGGCCAACCACCATCACCTAGCAGTGGGGACACCTTTCACCTCACCCTGACTTTGGACACAGATCACATCTGATGCATTGGAATTAGGCTGGGGAGCCAATATTCCAGCTTTCGGGTCAGTGGGCATTAGTCCCCATCCAAAAAAACAGTATCCTATAAAACTATCTTGAGCTCCTGGCAATTTACAAGGCCTTGAGGAACTTTCTACCAAGGCTCAGACACTGACATGACGTAATAGAAACTGACAACACCACTGCCAAAGCCTACATCAACAAACAGGCAGGCACGGATTCCAAATTACTCCTGGACTTAACGCTAAAGAATTGGAACTGGGCAATGGCTCAAGACATCGAACTCTCTGCTATCCATATACAAGGCCAAGCCAATGTCTTGGCAGACTCCCTCAGCAGGACAATGTTGGCGTCCCATGAATGGTAACTGGATCCGTTGATTTTCAGTTGGATTTTCCGCCACTGGGGCACCCCAGACATAGATCTATTTGCATCACCAATCAACCATTAGTGCCCAAAATACTGCACAAAGGCAGGGTGGGACCAGCACTCCCTGGGGGATGCCTTCACAATTCAATGAAGCAATTATTTCTGCTATATGGTCCCTCCAATATGGTTACTTCCAAAGGTTCTGGAAAAGGTTAGGGAAAGTCATACCAGAGCACTCTTGATAGCCCCCGGGTGTCCCAGGAGACCCTGGTTCCCCACGCTGCTAATGCTGGCAGTGGGATTTTCAACCCTTACCTCACCTTCTCACATAGAACCAGGGGTCTGTCCTGATTCCAGATGTGACTCGCAGTGGAATCCCAAGGGAAACTCTCTTTATTTTGCTATTGGATAAGTATAAACATCTTCCAAGTGCAAGTCTACACATGGTGAGAAAACTGATAGCTGCTGAACGTTTGAAGATGTGTTTGCACCAGAGAAATCTCCCTTCGGCTCCCGCTTTTCCTGAGTTAAAAACCAACTCTGAGAGGCTTGTTAAAAGAAAAGAACTAAAAAAAACAGTTTTATTCAGTTACTACACACACATCCTAAAAGCGTTGACCCTAACGCTCCTCTTTTGAGCTTATTTCTCAAGTACCTCTTGCATCTAAAGCAATCTGGTCTATTTCTTCATTGAGTGCATGTAGCAGCCTTGACAGTCTACTTACAACCAACAGGAATACACTCCCTGTGTTCTAACCCTTCCATCAAATGTTTCCTTAAAGAACTTTCCCACAAGTACTCAGATACTCTCATTTCATCCTTGCCATGAGTCCTGCCTATGGTGCTGATGTGCAAGCTCTTTGAGCTTCTAGCAACTTGTGACTTGCACCGTCTTACCAGGAAAACCATCTTCTTGGTGGTGATCACATCAGCAAGATGGGTCAGTGAGGTATGAGCTTTAAGAGCTGACTCTCCTTACCTGGTTTTTAGGAACATAGGAAGCTGCCATATACTGAGTCAGACCATTGGTCTATCTAGATCAGTATTGTCTTCACAGACTGGCAGCGGCTTCTCCAAGGTTGCAGGCAGGAATCTCTCTCAGCCCTATCTTGGAGATGCCAAGGAGGGAACTTGAAACCTCCTGCTCTTCCCAGAGTGGCTCCATCCCCTGAGGGGAATATCTTACAGTGCTCACACTTCTAGTCTCCCATTCATATGCAACCAGGGCAGACCTTGCTTAGTTAAGGGGACAAGTCATGCTTCCTACCACAAGACCAGCTTTCCTCTGTTTTTCATAGAGGCAAGGTCCAGCTTTATCCAAAAGTGACTCCCTTTCCTAAAGTTGTCTCCTACTTTCCATAGATCACAACCACTGTCACTATCGGTTTTCTTTCCAAACCCAACTATACCTGCTGAAAGGATGCTACATTCCTTAGTTGTTAGAAGAGCACTGGCCTTCTACACCCAGAGAACATCAACTCTTAGAAGAACCTAAAGCCTTATTTGTATTCTACAACAAGTGTCATCTCAGACATCAACCCTAGTCTCAAACCCTGTCTCAATGGAGAGAACACTATCTCCCTTGCTTACCAATTTACCAAGAGATCTGTACCTACCCCTATCAGAGAACATTCTACTAGAGCCATCTCCACATTTATACCTTTCGATAGGAATGTACTGATGGATGTAATTTGCAGAACTGCAACCTGGGCTCAGTCTACTTCATTCACCACCCACTATACTTTGGAGGTTTTTGCCCACCATGATTCTATCTTTGGTATTCCATCCAATTCCATCTTCCAGTTCCATTTTACCCTCCTCCAGGTAAGTGAGTTTGCAATCATAGGCGGATTACCGCATAGTCAATAGAGGCAAGTGCCTATGGTGACAAATCTTGGGGGATCGGCAAATCTTGGCGTGGAGGGAAGTTGAATCTTTCTTTCTTTCTTTTTTTTTGCGGCGAGAGCTCCAAGTGGACCTGCCCACTTCCCAAGTCATGTCGGGCGCAAGGTGCTGCCTGCCTGGATGGCAGCAGAGTTGACGAGGGGGGAAGTCCCCCCCTTTTTCTTCTAAAAGCCGCCACAGGGAGCTGGAAAGAGCTCTCCCTCACCGTTCCTCTGCACAGCCACAGCAGACGCTGCTTTAAAGTAAATGGGGAAACTCCCCCCCCAACACACACACACAGCACAACCCTTCACACTGCAGCCGCTGCAGCCCCATTCCGCCACACAGGCAGCAGCATTTTAATGTAAAGGGGGGGACTTTCCCCTCGTCCACTGTTCCCCGCAGCCACTGTGTGGCCTCTGCTGCCCCCCTTCCCGCTGCTGCGGAGGCTTTTAGAAGAAAAAAGGGGAGACTTCCCCCTCACCCTCCTACCAAAGATAGAACCCCTACCTACCACCATCCTACATCCACCATCCTGCCAAATATAGAACCCCTATCCTCACTGCGGTGGTGGGGGTGGCAAATCCTTGGCAAAAGGCTTAATCCGCCCCGTTTGCAATGTGCCCACCAGTGTGAACAACAGAGACCATTACGACGAATTACAGGTTGCTTACCTGTGACTGAGGTTCTCCTAGCGGTCATCTGTTCATTCTCACACACCTCCCTCCTCCCTGCTACAGTCTCTTTCGGATCGGCGGACACTCAAATTGAGGGGAAACAGGCACTGTGCTATGGGGGGGGGAGTATCCCGCCGAAAACACAGGGTTAGAGAGCTTTAGAAGGTTCCAGAATGGAGGCCCTGTGCATGCACGAAGCCCACCCGAGTAAACAAACAGATGACCACTAGAAGAACCTCAGTTGCAGGTAAGCAACTTGTTGTTCTTGATCTGTACATATGTAGTTATTCACATGTTATCTCCGGTGCATAGACAGCAGTGCATGCCTTTACCTTACAATTTTGCAGGGTTCAGTCCCATGTTGTCTTTTAAAATGAACTAGCTGAACCAGCACATAGCATCTGCGCCGCTAGTCTCCCCTTGCCCCCCTCCTTCCTCCCCAATCTATTCTCCGTCATTTTCGCCCTCTGGCTGCCTCCCTCCATCGCTCTCTCCACTCCCAGCCTCCATGCCTGCCACAACAGCCCCAGTTGCTGCGCCAGCCTCCGCCCGGCCATTTTCGGGAGCCCTTCGCCCACCCAGCGGTGCTCCTCTTGGTGGCCCGGCTCAGCCGCCCACTGCCTTCTCTCCTCTCCCCTCGCATGCCGCCCCCAGCTGCTGCAGTCCCGAACTCTTGCAGCGTGTTGCGAGAGTTCCTCTGCAAAAACCTGGGCACGCATGCTGGCTAAGAGAATTAAATATATAGATTCATGTACAGTCATTCTCACAAAAACATGTATGTGCATACAGAGACCTGTACATGCATACAGTTTTTGTTCCTGGGATTTGTTGATGTGTTTGTCATGGACTACAGTGTAGAAATCACTCCCATAAATCTCAGTGACACTCTACTGTCTGTATCCCACTAGCTGAACCCCTTTCTCCCCCACCTGAGCAGATCTTTTTGCACAGCTGTACACTCCCCATAGACTGCCCAGCTCTGCCTCTGTGATATCCCACTCCCTGAATCCCTTTGCATTTGGTTGGTTCCCCTTGTTTCAGCTCTCTGGATTCCCAGTTCTATCCCCATCCCCATCGGTGGGGTAGGAGGAGGAATGGGAGTGAATGAGACCATGTGGTACCCAGTAGATGGGAAAATGGGCCTGTGTCTTAGTGGTTAATGGTCATTTTGCTTCATTTTGATCAACTTTTAATATATCAAAGTATCTACATTATTTTGTAAAACTTCAAGAATAGATACACCAAGAATCCATCAGGACCAACAGATGTCTGAATAACTGACACATGTGACAATTGCTATTTGGGTCAACTATTCTCTGTGAACAACCGTCCTCTGCTTTGTCAGAACTAGCATTGAAAATAAATATTTGATTAGCTTTAAAATATTTCATTTAACTTGGAAGCAAGTCCCATTTAGTTATATATTGCTATGTAAGGTGTCCCTTTGACATTCTGCTACCAGCATGGGATCTGCTTTCTCAGGCTCCATCCCATGGTGTTGCTGTAACGTTTAACACGTGGGCTGGGCCAACTGTATAGGTCCTTCCCGCACAATTGTTGCCTGGTCAGGCCTTGAAATGTTAACTGCTATTCTGTGGGATGAAGCTGCAGAAAAATGGGCTCTCACACTGTTCTTGTAATATCTAAAGAGCACCTAAGTGCACTTAGAATTGGAATCTGAAGGGTAGTTCTTTGAATATGTTGAATTTCACAGAATATACACTTGGTTTTTGGAACTTCTCTCTGTGCTTGAAAAAGAAAGTTTGCAACAGCATTTTTGAATGTTTGTACTTGCAGATCTGCTAAATGGTTGTTAAATAGCCTAGCAGACAAATGAGTTTGGATTTCTTAAACATCCAAGTTAACAAAGACAAACTTTATAGTTAAATCAGACAAGAAGATTTATCTTTGATTTTGACTGTCAGGTTGGCTAAACAGCATAGTTTAGGTTAAACGTAAGGGTAGTTCTTCTTGACCCTGGCATGAGATTAGGTGGCAGATTGTTAGGGAGCCAGCAAGGTAGCAAAAAGCTACCATTGGAGTAGCTTTTGGGGACAGATCAGACATTTGCAAAGTTTTCAGGGAACACTTCTCCTCACACTCCTTGCAAAGCTTGCAAGACACATGAGGACAGAAGAGGAGGCTGCTGGCAACCCTCCCTCTTCCCTGCCCCCCCCCCCCATACAGTGTATTTACAAAGCTCACAAGGGTTGGTTTTGAAAGCACACTGGCCCCCACCAGGGGCACAGGGGGCAAGGCCATTTTTTAGACCTTGCCTCAGGCACCACAATAGGCCATCCCTGGATCCTGGCTGGTATCACTCCATCTCAAGTTTGGATTTCAGCAGAATCTTGATCAGGTTTACATTCATATCAAAATTAAATGCCACAACAGCATCTGAAACTTTCCATTTTATACGCTTGAATGGGGCACTTTAACTGAAAGTACAGAACTCTAAGTAGTAGTGTGAATTACAGAACTGGACAGCTTTTTCAGAAATCTGAGAATCTCTTTTTTTCATTTGAAACAAGGCCAAGTTTCTAATCCTCATGGTTGTGTAAGAAAAAAATCAAGATGTTTAGGCAATTTCTATGCAGAGATTAAGCATTTGAAAGGCATTGGATGAAACTTGAAATCATGGGGCAGGACTTCTGCTCTGCACTATCTCGGCTTCTAGCTCTCACCTTCGTGAAACCAAATCTTTGTTGTCCTGGATATAAAATACTCCATTTTTAGTCAGCTCAACTCCTGTCTCTCAAACTTCTATACTGAAATGAAGTACTGAAATGAAATAAATGTATGTCAGTGTTGTCTTTAATTGTTCATTTCTATACAAATTAAATGAGCATTTTTCAATAATTGCCTTCTTCCATGCCACACTGAGAGAGGTTGATAATCTCTTCCATGTTTTAGATGAGAAAACTGAGGCTGAGATATGGCGACTTAACCAGGGCTATCTGGTGTGTCTGTGACTGATCTAGGATTTAAACACAAGGATCTCAGAGCCAATGTTCTATCCATTGGAACCACATTGGCATATTTTGCATAGCCGACATTAAAAAGAATAAATGTGATTGTGGAATCAGAGGAATTTTTTAAGCTGTAATACTTACCCATAATGTTAGTGACAACTAAAAGGTGTATTATCAAGGACTTTTAAAAGAAATAGCTTGACCTAACCTACCTCTTTGCACTCAAGTAGCATTAGTGGTATCACAGTGATATTTTATAAATGTCATTTAATGTCACCATTAGGACGATCACTTTAGACTATATTTGGGCTTCTAAAACCAAAAGAGGGGTATTTAATTCATTCCACACCTTCTTCAAGCAAAAGGCTTGGCAAGGCAGAGGCATGAGGACATTCTCATAAACTGAATTGTGCCTTAATAGTATCCATAGAGCTTTTAAACCACTGAACTGGGCCAACATTGCAGAGCAGCCTTTGGCAGCAAGGCAAGAGACAGCATCAGGGACTAAGCCCTTCCTGGCTCTGGATGCAACAGGAGTCGCCAGAACAGAAGCAGGGGATGCTGGGCAGCCAATCTCCTTAAGTGCAGCACGGAGCCTGTAACAAGGGCAGAGGAAGGTTCTAAGTCAACTTACCGTTGTGATTCTGAACATTAGCAGTGAACTGTTTTGAGAGTCATCTTCTCTGGTTTGAATTATTTCACACCAACCCAGAGCAGTGACTGATGTTTTGGCACAGATGTTGTGAGAGTAGAGGGCTTGCCCTCATCTCCAGTCCGTTTCGCTCCTCCTGTTTCTGCTTTCCTCATTCCCAGCATCTTTCCTCTGCCATCTTCTGCAGAGCCACTTCTTATTTTCCATGACATTCCGTCACACTGCTCTTTTAACCTCTGTTTCTAGCTGACATGCAAAATGTAATGGCTGGCTGACACGATGCGCAAGCCCAGGGTTGCCATTGGGACTCGCAGTGCCACTCCTGTGGACCCAGAAGCAATGATGCCACTGTAGAGAATCGGTGATTGCACTAGCAGTGTTGTCATATTTTTTCCCCTTTTGCAATAATGGGGGGCGGGGGTGAATACAGTAATGCTGCTGGTACAACTGATGTTCTGCAATTGGCAGGTCCCCGGTTGTGTGTCTGCTCGAGCTGCAAACACAGAGCCAGGTGCCTAGAGTGCCGAGCTTGTGGGAGATTCTCCCAATGTACTGTGCTCATCATGTGGTGTATTGTGGGATGCGAGAGCCTGCTTTCCTCCCGCTCTCTGGCTGCTCTTGGCGCTGTCGTGCGCTGGTCATGTGGGTGCATGGTGCTGGCAAACCCGAGAGCATGTGGGAACTGTGTGGGGGAAGGCAGGACAACTCCTGCCTTTCCCCAAGCCCTCCCCCAGCCAGGTAAGTTTAGGTTATGTGTACAACCTTTCAGTCTTTTTTCATTAGGCTAAACCTTCCAGCTTGCTTTTCAGACTAGTTTTCTCTTCCTGTTCAAGACCGTATGGACAGGCTGAAGGAGTCTCCTACTTACGTGGCTGCACTAGCTTCTGCAGCTTGCTTTTTCTGGGTGGTGAAATGAGTGAATAAAGTTTCTTTAAACAATGGAGGCCATTTGAATAATTAATTCAAGCTATAAGACTATAAAACACTATGACTGTATTGTCTGATACTTTGCGGTCAAGAGAACACCTTCTTCCCTATGAGCCCTGCCGCCCATTGAGGTCATCCAGAGAGGTCTGTCGGCAGTTGCCACTGGCTCATCTAGTGGCTACTCAGGTGTGGACCTTCTCTGTTGCCTCCTAAGACTTTGGAATGCACTCCCTGTCGAAATAAGAGCCTCCTCATCTCTGACAACTTTTAAAAGGACCCTCCTTTTTTCACCCAAGTTTTTAACTAGATAATTGTGGCTCCTTTTTAGACTTTTTAATTTTTAATTTTGGTTATGTTTGTTGTAAACCACCCAGAGATGTTGGGGCAGTATACCAGTATACTAAATAAACAAGTAAGTTCCAGTCTGGTGGATGAGGAAGCAAAAGGGGGAATGGGCTATTTATCTATTTATTTATTTATTTGGCGGGTGTGGTGGGCATTGCCCACTAGTCCTTGGAGTCATCCCTGGCGACACCATCCCTGGCTTCACCTAAGCAGTCTAGGGCAGAGCTGGGCACCTCCACCTCATGTTCTGAGAGGATGCATACAGAGGCCTGCAACCACTGAGGCCGCCGGCAAGAGAGAGTGAATAGAAGCTGAAATTGTTTTGTGCCAGTTCAAAAAGTTATGCCTGGAAAATGCTGTCACACAGCAGCAGCAGCAGCAGCTCTGTAACACTGGCAAGCTGTTTGTGAAATGGGTTGGCCCAGTCACAGAGAAAGTCTCCATGCCAGTGCCAGACACTGCTGAGGATACACATGGGAACCATCGTTTTTCAATTAGCCCTCAGTCTGCCTGCAAATTAGCTTTCTCTTCACTCCCATCTTCTACTTTCCCCTCTGCACAGAGAATAACTGACTGAAGGGCTGAAGTAGTGCTTTACCTCCCTAGTGCCCTCAATCCAGTAAGCTTAGCTCATCACCACCAAACACAGAATAAACTGCCACTGTAGCTGCCATGACCACCCTGTATATCCACCAAATAGTGTTATGTATACTTCCCTCAGAGTTCAAGGTAAGAGATCATGGGCAAAGGATGGGAGAGAATAGCCCCAAACTCTGATGCCCATTTTTTGGAGAATGGCTGCATTAATGCAACTAGCAAGTGAGGGAGAGGTTATTGTTTCAGGAGGGATGAGGATGGTTTAAACCTGGGGTCTCAAACTGCAGCCCTCTAACATCCCCATCACCCCCATCACAGTGTCCAGTAGCCAGGGATGATGGGAGCTGTAGGCCAACATTTGCAGGAGGGCCACAATTTGAGACTCTTGGTTTAAAGGTTGCTATGGCTGAGTGCACAGACTGCAGGATTTGAAAAACAGTGCAGGCCAGTATGAGGGGCTGTGGGGGGCATAAAACAAGCTGCAGGTGAGGCTGGTTTGTATTCATCTTTCCCCATCCCTGCTACTCTTTTCTTGCCTCACCCTGCTGCAGCGTTTACCCGAGGCACACAGGCTGGTATTCGCTGGGTTATCACCAACCTGACCAATACCAGCCGGGGTTAACACCAGGGCAGGGTGAGGTGAAGGACAGAAAGCCCCTGGTGGCGCAGTGGTAAAACTGCTGCCCTGTAACCAGAAGGTTACAAGTTCGATCCTGACCAGGGGCTCAAGGTTGACTCAGCCTTCCATCCTTCCGAGGTCGGTAAAATGAGTACCCAGAATGTTGGGGGCAATATGCTAAATCATTGTAAACCGCTTAGAGAGCTCCGGCTATAGAGCGGTATATAAATGTAAGTGCTATTGCTATTGCTATTGCTAAAGGCAGCCAGGAGGGGTGAGAAGAGTGCGAATGAGCTTCATCTGTAGCTCATTTTCTACCCCCACCCCCAGTCCCATCTATATTGGCCACCACTGCTGGAGAGGATGTATGGGGTGAAGATCAGGTTGCCTTCTCCCACCTCAGCCCCCATCATCAGCCACACTGAGTGGCTTAAGAATGCAATAATGGAGAGGTGGTGATGGCTATTCTTAAAATGACATCATGGATGTGGCATGGGATGGGACCCCTCCTCCTTCACTCCAACATAGGGATCAAAACACTGCACTGACCAGGAAAGTGACCAAGTGTTCAGAGTAAACAGATGTATCAAGGACCATCAGCCAGTTGCCTCAGCTTGCTTTTAACCCCCCAGACCTCTGATGTGCCCCAGAGCCAAGTTTTTTCCAGAACCAATTTGCAGTGTTAGCCACCTTTGCTCCAACAAAAGGAAATAGTCATTCATCTCCAGTCACTAACTCAACTCATTTCTCCATGTGAGCCTCCAGGGTTCAGAGAAGGGAAACTGGCAAACTTTTTGATAATGAAAATCTATCATCGCCTGGCTACATTAGGCGTTGAGCCCCAAGACCAGGCAGGAACTCAAGGTTAAAGGACATAGGGAGCTTTTACAGGTAGCTGGTTGCATAAAAGGCAATTAGCAAGGAGAGCTAAAATTAGATCAATGACTTCCTGCCGCTAATGGTCGAAAGCATCACAGCTTCGTTTCCTTGCCTCCTCCTCCCCCCCACTGCAAGGACCATGGCATTCTTGAGCTAGGCTTGGCAATGATTTATGAGGCAAAAAGTGTCATGCATATGCAAAATGAGCTTTGGGGACGTAGACCAAAAACCAGCTGGCACTTCTTGTGGAAGACCCTACGTAAACAAGATCTGACTGCATTGCGATTACAGCAGAATATTGCCTCATCCCACTCAACGTTTTTGAAACCCCAATGGTATCTTTAAGGCTCTTCCCCTGACCTTTGCTGAAAGTCATATCTAGAACACTTCATCAACCAGTTTCCACAATGGAGAGTGGAAATTGATAGAATGGTAGACTTGGACCCAAGAGATCCGGGTTCAAATGTCTTGGCCTCGTTGGACGCCCAAACCATGGTAGGAACTCAAAGTTCAAGGCAGAGGAAACTTTTACAGGTAACTGGTTGCTTAAAAGGCATTAAACAAATGCAGCTAAAATTAGATCAATGCCCCATTCAGTTGGCCTTGAGCAACTGAGTGGTGGGCACTCATAAAATGATGAGCAACTGAGTGGTGGGCACTCATAAAATGGGAGCAATAGTGCCCTACATTACTGAGTTGTTGTGAGGATGGATGATATAAGGTTTTTAAAATATTTGTACTTTTCAAATGCTATGCTAATTAGTGGCATGAATTAATAACAATTAATGATATGTTAAGACAAACACATTACAGCAGTTCAAATGGCCATATTTTATCTCACACACACTCACTTTTAAAAATCCTATTTATTAAGTTATATTAATTTGCAAAACATATCCAGGTTATATTAACTAATTTATGCATCTTCATCTGTCAGAAAATGAAACTTTTCCAAGGAGCCCCATTTTGATTATGGTGCCAAATTTGTTCAAAGCTTCCTTCTGCCTTTCTGAATTGAGCTAAACATTGCCTGGGAAACTTCAAGGGAGGGCACACTCTAGTTTGTAACTCCTTTAAAATGAAACTCGTATACTGTGTACCACCCAGACACAAACAATTGGTACCTACTTTTAGCAGACTATATGCAAAAGGGGCAAAAGGAAACTGCAAGAAGAGAAAGTTAGGAATTAGGGCCACCCCATTTTCAGCAGCTTGTTGGTCGGCACTTTTGCACATCACAAGGTCAGCGAAGTTCCTGCCCTGAGTGGTTTTAGCTTCACTGCCACTCAAAACACAGCTCTTTGACCAGCATAGTGCTGCTATTTAATCAATCCAGGACAGGCACTCCATAGTTATTAAAGAAGAAGAAAATCAACTGCCCAAGGCCCATTAGACAGTTTCTTATGTTTATCAGCAAGCAAGCGCATTTGGACACTGTACATCTAGAGCAGGGCTGCTCAACTTCGGCCCTCCTGCAGATGTTGGCCTACAATTCCCATAATCCCTGGCTATTGGCCACTGTGGCTGGGGATTATGGGAGTTGTGGTCCAAAAACAGCTGGTGGGGCCTAGGTTGAGCAGGCCTGACCTAGAGGCTGTTCTCATGAGCAGCCAAGACCAGGCTAGGGCAGCTAAGCCTGGGCTTGGCTGCCCGTGGGAACTGCTGGAAGCTGAGTGGCTCCTGGTAGCGCCTTGGTGGCAAACCCGGTTAAGAAGCTGGGCTCTTAATCGAGGTTAAGGGAGCAAGCGTTCTCTTAATCCTGCTTCAGTGACCGTGTGTCAGTGCTGGCTGCTTTCAGGTGCTGAAACACTGACAGGTGCCCTCCTGTCACTGAAGCATCCCCACAATGCACTGCATACTTTCACGGTACATGGTGGGAATTCTGGGGGCTGGGACAACGAGTCCTGGCCCCAGAGCAATCCACCCTGCTCCGCACTGCACAGAGCAGGGCTGATCATGTGGGAGCGTGGAGCACGCTCCCACCAGTAAAACAATGATAGTCTGGGGGAGAAGGCAAGGCTTGGGAAGCCTTTCCCCCACTTGCCCATTAGGTCATGTGAATGGCCCCCTAGTTTCATAGCCAGCTGCTTCCAGCCTCTCTTTACCCTGTGGTGAAGGTTGGTCCGCAGAGGCTCAGTGAGAAGGCCCTTTGATCTAATTTTGATCTAAAAGGGCCCTTTGATCTAATTTTGTGACTCCCTGTCCCGTGTTCCAGGATTGAATGCTGGCACTGGGCCTAAACCCTGATGAGCCCTTGGTGACATTATGACCTGCTTCTATTTCTACGCTCAAGCAGAAGCATAGGGAACCTGTTCGTTGGGGTAGGAAAGGTAATATGGTCAAAGTCACATCTCCTTAGCTCTGTCCCCTGGAAGATGTGTGAGGTTTGGCAAATAAAAGGAGAACTGGGTAGGCTGAAGTGGGAAGGGGTCAGGCCGAGGTAACATTGTTTATAGTCTGTGAAAAGCAAAGAGAAAGACTGCACAGACTGGTGTTCTTCAGGCCACATTGGCTCGATGCACAACACTGAGATGCAATCTCATGCTAGGGCTTTAAGGGTATGCATAGGTTCTCGCCACCCAAAACCCACCCTGGATTCCAAAGAGCTGCTGCTTCAGGTTATGCACATGAAGTGGTGAAAAGCATGAAGGGAAGGTGCACATCCATTCACACTGACAAACATGCTGTGGGGCCTATGCTAGGGAGCAGCAACTGGCCAGCGCCCTCTGATGGGTGCCAATTCAGGGACAAACATCTCCCCTTTGTACTTTTGTTTCCTCACCCCCACCACTGCAATTTCTTTCTTGAAGAATTTTCAGATTTACAAGACAAGCAATAACCAAAGCTGCTTTATATCACAGATTACGGATGGCATCAGGAAGTCCAAGAGTAGTCAAGCAAGCAAATAAATACCACTCCCTTTTTCACATGACAAAATAGAGATTGTACTAAGATGCAAGGGCTTCTGATGCATTCTCTTTGCTGAGTTGCTATATTTAGTTGCTGACGTGATGCACACGCCCACCATTGCCATTGGAACTTGCTGCGCCACTGCTGTGAACCAGTAAAAGCCTGTGGAAAATTCCCAAGCTACCTGGGGTATTGGCCATAACCCTGGCGCTTCACACAAGCAGCCCTACCCTGGTGGGGCTGCCAAGCCCAGATTGGGCTGCTCGTGTGAACAGCCTCTGTATTTTCTAAGAGGCATCTGGCCCATTCTCTGAATAAGTTTGAAAATGCCAAGCAAGCTTTATTAATAAGGTAAATAAACAACATTAATTACCCTACCTCTATAAGTATTCAATGTAAAGCAAGATCCTCACTTCCTTAATAACATTATTTTTGCAACCCCTTTGATCCCCCAAACTAAACTGGTTCTAGAATCACCGCTGGGTGCAACTAGATGTCATGTAACACAGGGGTTTGGTTTGCATTCAGCTAACTTCGTGTCAAGGCTGCAAAAATCCTAAATATCCTGTTGCCTAGAAGGATGGTGCTGGAGACCAGATTTAAGGCATTCATTCAGACCTGTGCATCGCTAATGCATAAAAATTCATGGTGGGTCTTTAGACTGTTTTTTAAAAAGTGTGTGTGTGTGTGTGTGTGTGTGTGTGTGCAGCTTTGCTGCAACAGACTTATGCAATAAAAATATACATAATTATAAAAATCCCATCAAAATCACAAACATCAAAACAAACCAAAAATGGACAAAGGATTAGGCAGCACAGCAGAAGAATAAAAAGCCTACCAGCCAGCTTAAAATAACCAGAAGCAGCCTCTTCTAAGCAACAGCCAATTTCCATACACCCCAACCTAGTCGCATCCAGTGCCCATGAAAAAAGCGATGAGGCACTTCACACAAGATGTATGAAGCACCTGAGGGGGTTCTGTGGGGAGAGTGGGCTTAGCCCGCTCTCCCCGCAGACAAGCAGCCGCTTGTAGCTGGGTGGCTGGCTTGGCCGCCCACACGACAGCTGGCTCCATCACAGAGCCAGCGGGGATCAGGGGCCGCACAGCCCCCGGAAGTTCCAGGATGCCCCACGTGAGTGCACCAGGCATCCTGGAGAGACCCCCAAGCCCAAGAGGTTGTTTGCAGCTGCCCGGCCAGGGTTCTACTCATGTGTCACCATGCGCCACGGTGACACACGAGCAAAAAAATGAGGTTAACGGAGCACTCACTCCATTATTTATTTATTTATTTAAACATTTTTATACTGCCCCAAACCTACGTCTCTGAGCGGTTTACAACAGAATAAAAACAAAGTAAAACATTCATTAAGACAAAAAAAAGGGGGGGGGGGACACGCACATTACAACAATTTAAAAATTTAAAAATAATATTTTAAAACAGCATTAAAACTATTAAAACAACATTAATTAAAAGCTTGGGTGAAGAAATGTGTATTTAAAGACTTTTAAAAAGCTGTCAGAGATGGGGAGGCTCTTATTTCACTAGGGAGCGCATTCCAAAGCCTCGGCTAGAGCAGCAGCGGAGAAGGCCTGTCCCTGAGTGACCACCAGACGAGCCAGTGGCAGCTGCAGACGGACCTCTCCAGCAGATCTCAGTGGGTGGTGGGGTTCATGCAGAAGAAGGCGTTCCCTTAAATACCCAGGGCCCAAACTGTTTACGGCTTTATAAGTTATAACCAGCACCTTGTATTTTGCCTGGAAACATAGCAGCAGCCAGCGTAGCTCCTTCAATACAGGAGTAATATGGTCTCTTCGAGATGACCCAGAGACCAGCCTGGCTGCCGCATTCTGGACCAGCTGTAGTTTCCAGACTACGTACAAGGGCAGCCCCACTTAGAGCACATTACAGTAATCCAGTCTGGAGGTTACCAGCAGATGTACCACTGTTTTGAGGTCATTCATCTCAAGAAACGGACACAGCTGGTGTATCAGCTGAAGCTGATAGAAGGCACTTCTGGCCGCCACCTCAACCTGGGACACTAGGGAGAGGCTCGGATCCAGAAGCACCCCTAGACTGCGTACCTGTCCGTTCTGGGGAAGTGTGACTCCATCCAGAACAGGCAGATCAAAATAATCTCTCGAGTTCCGACCCTGGACAATGAGTACCTCTGTCTTAGCCGGATTCAGTCTCAGTTTGTTATCCCTCATCCAGCCCATCACCAACTCCAGGCAGGCATTTAGGGAGGTTATGCCCTCTCTCGATGATGCTGACATGGAGAAATAGATTTGGGTGTCATCAGCATACTGGTAGCACCCTGCACCAAATCTCCTGATGGTCTCTCTCAGCGGTTTCATGTAGATATTAAACAACATTTGAGACAATATGGAGCCCTGGGGAACACCATACAAAAGTTCAGATTTTGAAGAACAGCAGTCTCCAAGGGACACCATCTGGAACCTGCCTGAGAGGTAGGAGCAGAACCACTGCAAAGCAGTGCCTCCAACTCCCAACCCCCTCAGACGCTCCAGAAGGATACTATGGTTGATAGTATTGAAAGCCGCCTAGAGGTCCAGAAGGACCAACAGAGTCACACTTCCTCTGTCAATTGCCAATTGGAGATCATCCATCAGGCCGACCAAAGCAGTCTCCACCCCATAGCCAGCCCGAAAGCCAGTTTGAAATGGGTCAAGATAATCAGTTTCATCCAAGACTGTCTGGAGCTGTGAGGCCACCACCCTCTCAATTACCTTGCCCAGCCACGGAAGGTTGGAGACAGGCCTGTAGTTGTTCAAGTCCGAGGGATCCAGGGTAGGCTTCTTCAGAAGCGGTCTAATAATTGCCTCCTTAAGACAAGGAGGCATCCTACCTTCCCTCAGAGATGCATTTATAATCTCTACCTGGCCTTCTACAACAACCCCCCTTCCAGATAATATAAGCCATGTCAGACAAGGGTCAAGAGAACAGGTGGTAGGCCGCACCATTCCAATCAGCTTGTCCACATCCTCAGGAGTCACAAACTGGATCCGATCCAACCTAATCACACAAGAGGAGTCGCTGGACACCTCCACATCAGACTCCGTGGTAATTGTGGAGACGGAGTCTAATTCGGCCCGAATACGAGATATTTCCCCAACAAAGAATTCATTAAACACATCACAGCGGGTAATCGATGGTTCCAGATTCTGATTCAAGAGAGGAGGGGCACTCACTAGCCCTCTCATAATCCTGAACAACTCTGCCGGACATGAACTTGTGGATGCAATATGGGCAGAAAAGAATTGTTTCTTTGCCACACGTATTGCCTGAGCATAGGTCTTCAAATGAGCTCTATATTGCAATCTGTCGGATTCAAGCCGAGTCTTTCTCCACTTGCGCTCCAGTCGTCTACCTCGCCGCTTCAGCTCCCATAGTTCTTCCATATACCAAGGGGCCAATTTTGAAGCAGGTCAGAGAGGACGCTTAGGAGCGATCATGTCTACTGCCCCGGTGAGTTTGCTGTTCCAATTCTCCACCAGGGCATCAACAGGATCACCAGCAGAGCCAACACTAAATCCCTGCAAGGCTTCTTGAAATCCTATTGGATCCAATAACCTTCTTGGGCGGATCATCCTAATAGATCCCTCGCCCCTGTGAAGGTGGGAAGTGATTGTGAGTCCGACCTTAACCAGATGGTGGTCCGTCCATGACAATGGGAAAATCACAGGATTCCCCACCCATGGAACACCACCCTGATCAGAGTGAAAGACCAAATCAATCATGTGACTAGCAATGTGCGTCAGCCCCGAGACCACTTGGGATAGGACCATAGTCATCATGGCCGCTATGAACTCCCGAGCTGCCCTGGACAAATTTGGTCCCAAAGTGAACATTGAAGTCCCCCTAGCACCACAAGCCTGGGGGACTCCAACACCAAGTCCAAGACCAAGTCCGTCAGCTTGGTTAGGGACCCTGTTGAGCAATGGTACACCAACAGAAGTCCCAGTCTATCCTTGGTCCCCAGACTTAAGTACACACATTCAATATGGTCCAACACTCAAACAGGGATCCTGGTAAGGGAAAGATTATTTCTTTCCCTTGGAGTGGCTGAAAGACCCCAGCCACTCCACCTCCCCACCCATGGTCCCTCACCCGCTCCTCAACAGAGTAGCCTGGAGGAAGAAGCTGGGACCACACTGGGCCCCCAGCCTCCCCCAGCCGGGTCTCTGTAATACATACCAGGTCAGCACCTTCATCCAGAATCAAATCATGGATGGTTTCTGATTTATTCTGGAATGACCTGGCATTACAGAGGAGCAAGGTGAGGTTCCAAGGGTGGTCAGCACTGCTCCCCAAGGTCAGAGAGCTGGCAGGACAGCCGGAAGGGGAAACAGCTATTAGATTTCCAAGTCCCCTTCCCCATAACAGCCCACTGACCTGCCAACGTTACTTCTCCTGTTCCCCACCATGACCGGAATGGCCGCTCCACAGTCAGTGGACACGCCCCCTGTCTCCCCATCTCCAGTTAAACCCAGACACATTCTAAGATTGTCTCACCCAAGACAAATAAAAACAGAAGCTCCACTATTAAATGCCCCCCTCCCCATACAAATACCTAGGCCAAGAGACCTGGCCCTCGCCCTTGCTGTCCCCTGAAGTGGCTCCCCCAAAAGGGTAACCCCCTTTGATGTTGCCCCTTCGGTGGCGGGCCCACCACCACTGGCAGAAGCCTATATAGCCCTGAGCAGGCAGCTCTAGGCAGCTAGAATGCAGGAAACTGCCAAGTCACCCTCCTCCCCGGCCCCAATCCTGCAAGGCCTCACCTCAGCCCAGCAACCAGTCCTGGGGGGCAGATAACAGATAGGGGGGAAGCAGGACAAGCAAACAGCCAGGCACCCAGTCTCATCAACCTCATTTAAGGGGAGGGTGGTTTAGGCGGGCTAGCCACCTTGGGAGCACCAGGCGCTCCTGCAAGCCCAGTGGTTCCCACAACCACTGGAAAGAGGGCTAAGCTCCCTTAGCTCACTTTCAAGTGATCGTGGTAATAGCTTCTATATGTCTTAATTTGGCCCTTGTAGGAGTACTGTGTGTTGAGTCAAACAGGTCTACAACAGATGGGCATACATTCCACTTGATTGGTACCGCTATTGAGAAGGCCCTACTCCTAGTAGATGCCCATCATATCTCCAATGGCAAGGGCACCTGCAGCAGGGCCTCCAATGATCATCAGATTGTAGGGGAAGGAAGGCACATATGGATGAAGACTGCACTTAAGGTACCCAGGTCCAAAACTGCTAAGGGTTTTAAGGGTAATGCCCAGCGCTTTGAATTGAGCCCAGCAATAAATAGGCCACTACTGCAGATCCTGCAGGGCCAAGATGATATGCTCCCAATGTGTAGAACGTATATGTGTGTGAGTGTGTGTGTAAATATATATACATATTAATCTATTTCAGACACCTGTTTATAATCTGTGTATAAATCTGTATATTTCAGACATCTGCATTATATTTCCAGTATCTGCCAAGTGTGAGAAAATTGCTTTTGCCCTCCATCTATTTCCCCCCCAGGTTATTAACAATTTATCTGCAAGGTGGGTGGTGTCGCAGTAAAGCTTCCCACACATCTGTGCAACTTTGTGGATCTGTGATCAGCTGCCAGTAGGCTGAGTGAAGGGCAAATTGCTCAGCTATAGCTTCACATGCATGCGGTCTCCTTTGTGGGCAGCTCTTCCGTGTTGCTGATAGAAAGAGGAATGTGGTCGGACATGCCTCTATTCCCCCCCCCATGAGGACTTTGAGAGATCATCTCATATATAGGGCTCTAGAAACAGAAGTGGTCTTGACAGTTTAGTAAGAGACCATGAGGCTGTTCTGATGATCCGCTAAAACCGGGCTAGGAAAGCCAGGCCTGGTCTCGGCTGATTGTCAGAACTGCCAGGAGCCGCAGGGCTCCTGGGGGCAAACCTGCCTCCGGAGCCCGCCTTTAAAATGAGATTGCGGGAGCAAGTGCTCCCTTAGCTCTATTTTTTTAAATAGTCTGCCAGCCCCGGCTGCTTACAGCAGCCAGCAATGCTGCAGCCAGATTGCAATAGCCAGCAATCATCCGGGTGGGCAGAGCAACGGAGATCATTTGTTGGGGAGGTAAGCTTTTTGTGGCTTCCTCTCCTGCCCCTTCAAGCCCTTTCTCACAGATCATGAGAAAGGATTCCATGTGTCAAACAACATTTGTTGTTTTCTTAAAGAATGGCAAGGTGGTGGTGCTCGCTAGGGAAACACAGAGATCTTCCTTGTGATTTTGGAATGGAAGAAATTCAGGAACTAAAAGTGTCACTACTGCTGCTGCTGTTTAATAACAAATACATACAATATACAGCGTCACCTTAAGTGGCGCAGCAGGGAAATGCTTGACTAACAAGCAGAAGGCTGCCGGTTTGAATCCCCACTGGTACTATGTTGGGCAGAAGCTGAAGGCAGCATCTGAGGAGAAGATGCTGAAAGGCATCATCTGAGGAGGCAATGGTAAACCCCTCCTGCATTCTACCAAAGAAAACCACAGGGCTCTGTGGGTGCTAGGAGTCGAAATCAACTTGACAACACACTTTACCTTTACAATATACAGCACAGCCCAAGCATAGGTAGCAGGTCATCAGCCTGCTGATGTTGACAACAGCAGTAGGCATCATGACTTGTCCATTTGGGGATGCTCAGGGTAGTTTTATTTGGAGGTGGAAGAAGAGCTAGTTGCGGACTGCCTTCCTCCAATCCACCTCCTTCCCTCTCTTCAGTTGGCCATGGCTGATGTCTCTGAGTGAGCCTGCTGGAAGTGTTTCAACAACTTGAGTCTGGCATGCAAGCATTGGGTATGGGGAGAGGAAGGAGCATGACGGGTGCTGGGGGAGGTCATTTCCCCCAGTTATTCATCTGAAAACCTTGAGAGTTTTCTGCTCTAGATGGACAGCCTTTGTATGCATTGCGAGCCCCACATGCAGAGATGTCTACCTTGTAAAGGTTTGTGTGTGTTTGGGGAGCACAGGTATAGGATGACAAAATGGCACCTCCATTTTATGAGACAGTGCAAATGTCAGAAATGTCAGGTTGCCAGAAATGTTTGCTGGGGACAAATGAGAGGAGAGCACTATTGCCGTCATGCTATTCTTATGAGCTTTCCAGGCAGCTTCAATTTTGGGGTTTTAAGGGTTAAAAACTAGGACCTTTAATTGTGCCTGTAAATGAACAGATAACTGATGCAGATCCAGGCAGCGTACATGACTATCCTCCCCCATTTGTCTTGACAACAACAACTCTATGAGGTAGGTAAGGCTGAACAAGAGAGTGAATGGCCTAAGTTCACCCAAAGAACTTCACAGCCAAGTGTGGATTTAAACTCAGGTTTCCTTGATCCTAGTCCAACACACAAACCATGTCAACTCACCTAATGTTTTCATAGATGTGATACCTGACCAGAGAGTTTGCAAACTTAGTTGAACAGGACAAGAGTGAAGGAAGAGGATGGAGAGATGGTCATGTCACGACTGGTAGTGTAAGAAAAGCATCCGGCATCTCTCTCCGGATGAAACTCCTATGCCCTCTGGGGACTTCTCTCTCTTCCTCCCTTTCTCTCTCCCACTCTAGCTTAGCTCTATCCATTGTTGTACAACAGCGACTGTAAAGTGAGCCTTCAGGGATACCACATTACTGTCAATAAGGCAGGCACAAAGTTGGAACTTGAATTGGAGATCAGGGGTGAGGTGGAATCTGCCCCTGCCTGCTTTAATCTGCTCTGTATTCTGCTGCACACAACTGCTCCTATGCTAGCGTAAGCTTTTCCTCCCAGCTTGGCTGAGGGCTTGAGGACAGAGAGGGCAGATTCATGCAGACGAGTTATCCAGCCGTATTAGTTTATTCATGACTCATAATGAGTTGATGAAGTGCAGGGTTATTTTTAGAGCCTTTTAATTGATCATTTTTTGTACGCCTGGGTGTGTAAGTTTTCCTTCTAATGAGAGGGCATTTCCATGGGACGATTAGCTCATGGAAAGGGGGATAAATTGTATAAAAAGATCAGGCATCGTCGTATTCAATGCAACTCTCTAAATTTAGCAGTGGCTAATTGAAGCACTCACAAAGCGATTAGTCTGTTTTCTCTTCCCTGGGTTGGAAGTCCTGTGGTGAGCAGGACAAGGAAGAAGGGCCTTTCCACATGATCAGAAATGCAGGATTTTATATCTAGTGCTGTATGCAAAGTGCACACTTGCGCTGGCCGCAATACCCTGACTCTACATAATGTGTGGTGGGTAGCTTTGCTGCAAAGGTGGGGGCAGAATAGTCATGTTGCTATTCAAGGCTTCATTTTGTAATTCCTAGCAAGCTTGCAACATAATTAAAAATAAATCGGGTAAACATTCTTGAAATGATGAGGCAGAGCAAGGGCAAGGGAGTAATACACCTATTTTGCAGTTGATTTTCTGCACTTGGGTTCTTTCTTTTTTGTTGTTGTTGTACCTGACATCCTGAACATGTTTGGAGAAGGGTGTGTGTAAGGATCAGAATCTCTGGTTTTCATCTGATTTAGTTTTTCTCCTCACTTATAATACTTGAACTCAGGGTCACCCAGTTGCATTGTTTGGCAGTAGAAACAGGACAGGGGGAAAAAGAACTTCACAAAACGCTCCATTAATTTATGGAATTTGCTGCCACAAGATATGGCTGTAGCCCCTTGCTTAGATGGCTTCAGAAGGGGATTAGACAAATCCATAGGCTATAATAGCCATAGTGGCTATTAATCATCATGATGGCTGTATGGAACCTCCAGTTCCACAGGCAGCATGCCACTGAGTTTCAATTGTTGTGGGGCAAAAGCATGGGAGGATTCTTGATTTCCTATCCAGCTTGTGGGTTTCCCTGAGGTATCTGTTTGGCCTCTGTGGGAATCAGAATGCTAGACCAGATGGATCCTTACTCTGATCTAGCAGGGCTCTTCTTGTGTTCTAAGATGGCTGATGTCCTGTGTCCATTTATGGCTTTGAGGGAGAACAGCTGGTCTTGTGGTAGTAAGCATGAATTTTCCCCTTTTCTGAGCAAGGCCTGCCCTAGTTTACATTTGGATAGGGACTACGTGTGAGCGGTATAAAATATTCCTCTTAGGGGATGAGGCCATAGCTCAGTGGAAAAACATCTCCAGGCTTACATTCAGGAGGTCTCAGGATCACCCCCTCCACCCTCGGTATCTGCAGATAGAGCTGGGAGATACTCCTGCCTGAAACCATGGAGAGCTGCTTCCAGACAGTGTAGGATATTCTGAGCCAGATGGACCAATGGTCTTACTCAGTATAAGGCAGCTTCCTATCTTTCCTTACTTTTGTCTGTTCCTGCTCCACTTCCGGTTTGTTCGATAGCCAGAGGTCAAGAAATGTTGGCTCAGTTCACCGGCCAGACAAAACTATTTTATTTGTCAGATAAAACAAACTACGTTAGTACATTACTTGTGAGGATTTTTTCACTCGTCAGGCATCTTTTTTTTTACTTGTCTCAGTCCAGTAGCTTTCTTGAGCCCTGTCAATAACACTATGATTTCTGTGCCACCTTCATTTTCTTTCTGCTAGATCAGACACAGTTTTTTCTTAACAAATTTCTGTGAGGGATTCCCCTTTTCAGTACCAGAGAGTTTGAAGGAATTTTGTATTCACGTGGACAAAAATTTGTAAGTTCTTATAGAGCTGGCATTTGCTCTTGTTTGAGCTGGTTTGCTAGCATGATTTCTCCTACTGCTTTGAGCACCAACGTTATTCTTCAGTAATCCCAGCCAATCACAGTTCCCTGGCAATGATATAACACATTAATGAGTTGGTTGACATCACAATGCTAAGTTGGCAGTAGTTTAGCTAGGTGATGATATATCTGATGGCAAGCAAAGTAACATCAGGTAGCCTTGCCCTCTCTGTGGGTCAATGAGTTTGCCCCTTTCAATGCAGTGCTTTAAAAATGCCAAAAGAGGGTACTTTTCAACACGGCCAAACAGGAGCATGGCTACAATTAAACCAGACAACAAGGGGAGAGACAAATGTCCTGGTTCTTTGAGGGTGGGACACTGACTAGGTGATAACTTGTTCTTTGCTCTTGCCCTTGGGCCCCTCTGAAGAAGAAGGTGAGGGGGCAGAGACCCATCTTCAGTATTCGTCCCAGGGCCCACTGCAGTCTTGCTATGCCCTTGCTGCCAAAACTGTTCACTAAAATGTCTCCCCTTTCAGCTCACCCCTATTGTTTTTTAGCCAATGCTGCAACACACTTCACATATGGATAATTGGACAATTAACTGTAAATTGCACAACAATAGCAAAGACATGTCTACTTCAGGCTATAGCACTCCCATTATCAGCAGCTCAGCTATCTGAAAAGGATGGAATTCACTGAATTCTTTCTTATTACAGCCATCCTAAATAACAATTGTTTCTGATGAACCCCAAGGTTGATCTTCTATGCAAAGCCAGGGAAACCATTGCCAGACCATTCATGAGGCATGATGAGGTGACCACCTCCAGCAGTAGACTGAAGAAAACAGCCAATTCAGCAACTCCACCAGCTTGCTGCCTCTGCCTCAGATCACCCCCATTAGCAAGCAGGTATTTCACCCTGACCACTAGCAGTGGTAGGTGTTGGCAGTAGTCCCCTTGGTGCTGTGTCCTTCTCCCCCTGCTATATATATAAGAGAATGACCACTTTCAAAGTTACCTCAGTTAGCAGGGATATCTGCTTCTTTCCCCTCCATGCTCTGCCCATTGCCTTTTCAAACAGCAGGGGAGATGAGCAGTCAGAGGAAGAGTAACAGCTGCCACTGCCACACCATAGGAGGGGTGGGGAGGTGGGGGGGGGAATGAGTGTCCTGCAGGTGGGGAGACTGGGGGGAAGATGGTCATGGGGTGGGGAGGTCAGGGAAAATAAGTGAACAACTACATGCTGAGTACACTGCAGGGGTGGGAAGCAGTGGCTCACACTGCTGCCTCAGACACCACAGAGGCTTGGGCCATACCCAAGGGAGACAAGGAACAGCACACACTGTTGCCCTCCTGCTGTGGACCATATAGAGTAGATAAGAAGGGGTGAGGGGACATGTGGTCTGCTTGTGCAGAAGCCTTTAAATGGTACTAGGGGACTGGCGAGAGCAGAAGAATTATTGCAGCAAGCCTCTCCTCCTCCTCCTCCTCTTCTTCCTCCTCCTCTTGCTCCTCCTCCTCTTCTTCTCTTCCCTGTCCTCTTCTGCTCCTGCTCCTGCTTCTTTAGTGGCCTGGGCATCCTCCTTGGTGCCATCTCCTTAGTGCCATCCTCACCCTCTGAGGCCCCTCTGCCAGCTTTCTAAGCCACACCAGCACTAGTGGCATGATATCCATTCCTGCCGTTATGACACCACCTCCTGCAGGGAATGGCAGACTGTCCTGATACTTCAAATTTGAGGGCCTCAGTCAACAGGGCCTACACTCTACAAGGGCCGTAAAAATGCTTCACAGGCCTGCTTGGATTGCTGAATGGAGAGTTGTTAGTAAGCCACAAAGCAACTTGCTCTCATAAAATGTATGTGTCGTCTCCATGGTGGTGGAGGAGTGGAGGCTTTTAAAAAAAAGAATCCTTTTCACCACATCAGTAGTTTCAGACATCAGCTGGAAATACAGAATAGTATGATACCAGCAGGCAGATGCTGCAAATCTCAATCTCAATCTCACACACCCACACCCACATCTTTTTTAGCATATAACAAAGAAGGATCGTTATAGACTTTTTAAAATGGCGGTGGTCACTGTATTTTGCTTCATCTGTAATGAGGCAGGCTTATTATAGATATAGAAGAAGAAGGCTGTAATACTTCTCAGTGTTTCCAGGTACTGTTGAGCTGTTGAAACCCCTGCTGTGGTGAAAAGGTTTTATACTGCCCCCACACCCACCACCACTCATCCCTCCAAATCCTCGGTCTCCAGTGGTGACCAAGCAAGTGAGTAGGGACAAGCCTGTACAAACGGCAAACCTTTCTGCCCAAGCAACGGAAGGACTTTGGTTCTAGTCCCATCTGCACCAACACTTGCCACAGGTTAAAGACCAAACAAGTTGGAGCCCATCACGTTGCTGTCTTTCCATGATGATGAAATGAAATTGAAATTCAACAGGGATGTGTGGGTTTACCAGCCTTGTCCCCACTCCAAAAGCTGCTGTTTGTGATTTGGGTCTGTCTAACTGTCAACATAGTGCTAAAGGGAGAATTCATAAATCAACAACGAAGAGAGGAAGAGTTGGGTTTAATCTTGCTTAAGTGCTGGCCATTGACTAGCCCTTTTATTGGTGCACTTATTCAACATCGTCCTTCCAGGAATACATGCCTTGCTGATGCATAAAAATCAATTGTTTGGGCTGTGTAGGGAACTAACCCTTTCCCTATCAACTTATCCATTAAACATGAACTTTTAAGACAAGAACAGGCTATTATCAGCATCTCGCTTGATGTTCCAGAGGACAACAGTCTGGGACATCCACTTACTCCTGTGTGAAGTCTATCTAGGCCTTGTGACTATACTGAGATGAAATTCATTCTTAACTGTTGATTTTTCGTTTAATGGGGGGAGGAGAAGCAGAAATGTTGGGGTTCAACTTCTTGTTTGTTTGTTTGTTTTAAAGAGTGCCTTATGAAGCTGGGAGTTGATCTCTTTTGTGGCATTCTGTGGAAGTTATGAAATATCTTCTGCACCACTATAAGGAGACATCAGATGCTATATCTAGAGTTTTGAGTAGGGCTAGTGTGTGCCTTGTTTAGACCTAGAACTCTGGACCAGGACACTGATGCTTTGTGGTTGAGGAGAGATAGTATGATGAGCCTCCTGTCACACCAAAGACTAGCTTTGCCGATCATACTTATCTGACCCAAAGGCTATGCACACAGCAGCCCTATCCAGGTTAGGGAAGCACTACCTGCATATAGCTGCTTGTGTGCAGCGCCAGAACTGAGGCCGATCCCAGCACTGCCTCCCCCCGCAAGCCCACGAGTATGGGCCTTTACCCCAGGTATGGGGTCATGTGTATGCTCGGGCCTAGAGTACCTGACTCCCAGGGCAATCCCCCAATGCACTGCACTCGTTCCCCAACCCGGGTAGGGCTGCTCCTGTGCATTCCCTTTAGGTCAGATAAGTATGTTTAGCAAAGCAAGTCTTTGGTGTGACAGGAGGCTCGTCATACTCTCTCTTCTCGACCACAAAGCATCAGTGTCCTGGCCTCCAGAGATCCACACTGCTCCATGCAGCATGGAACAGGAACTGCAAGGATCTTCTGGGGAAGAAGGTAGGTCCACTCCTGCCCTTCCACCTGGTTGTGAGATTAGCCTTCTCACTAGCCATTCTGTAAAACCATCTTAACAACAGTTCATATGCTTCAAGTAAAACCCCACAGTCTCTTGGGAACTGTGCACGTCCATTTAAATGTCATGAGAAACTGAAAGTGACTGAACATGCAGATTTTTAAATGGAACTCATCTATCCTTAAAATGTCTTCTCATAGGTAGATAAATGCTAATGGAATTAACTCTATAAAATGCATTGGGCTTCTCTTGCTTGGCATGAGTAAGATAGGTATATTTTGTGTAAAATTCAGGAGACAACATTACAGATGAATTGGGGTCCACAGATTCTGGCTGGCATTGGGAAGCAGCCCGTGTTTTGTGGTTGCCCACTCCCTGACCTCTTCCCTCACCTAGTCTTCTGGCATATGGCTAAGTGGCGGCGGTCAAGGAGCTCACACTGGGCTGGGGCATGTTTCAGAAGACATGCTGAGGCTGTTCCTAGGCATAGCCTAACCCAGGCTAGGGACACCCAGCTTGCGTTAGGCTGTGCATGAGAACTGCTGGGAACAGGCCCGATTCCGGTGGTGCGGGGTGGTGCTGCCTAGCCCTGCTTCTTAGCCCAGCTGTTAGCCAAGGTTAAGGGAGCGAACATTCCAGGCTAGAGGCTCATCTGCAAGCCAGGCTACTACTAGCCTAGCCACACACAGAGGCACCCGTCTCTTGAGGGAATCCCCCAATGCATCGCAGGTGTCGTGCAGTGCATTGTGGGACAATGGATCCCGGCCTCTGTTTACCAGCACTGCCAGGAGCACCAGTGCCTCTCTTGACAGCGCTGGTCATGTGGGCGTGCAGCTTGCACACTGCCCAGGCTGTGAGCAGTCATCTGGGGGAAGGTAGGTTGAATGCTACTTCCCCCCCCACCCGCCCGCAACCACGCGACCATGCGCACAGTCTTGTGATCAGCCCCGCTGTCTTGTAGCATTGCATAAGGCGAGAGGCTGATCCCTTCTGTCAAGGAAGGAGTATGGTCATCCACACATCTCTCAATCGATTGACAAGAATCTTTCTCACTGCTTCTGAGTGTCATCCAGCCCAGCACAAAGTAAGTGAATGACTCTGCCCTTTTATTCATTCATTCATTCATTCATTCATCAAACTTACATACCGCCCAAACTTTAGTCTCTCGGCGGTTAACATAAAACAATTAAAACACATATAAAAGTTAAAACAAATTAAAAGTTTAAAATCAACCATAAAATTAAAACAGACAGTTTTTAAAAGCTGAGAAAGCTTGGGCGAAAAGATGGGTTTTCAGGTGTGTGTTTTTTATTGCCAGAGGACTTCTAGAGGACTGAGGAAGAGAAAGAAACCGCTTCTCTGCTTGCACTGGGCTGGAAGGCAGTCAAAAGTGGCAAAAATCCCTCTTGCCTCCAAAGCACAGCAGAAGCTGAGAGGTTGAACATTTTCCTCAGGATACAGATATGATTTTTTTCACTTAAGTCATCATGGGTCAGGAGGTATATGAAAGGGGTGCAAGAGACTCTTCATGCTTCTGAGTGTTACAACCCAAGGCTAGGTGAGTGAAACCATTATGCTGTGCAAGGAAGCTGTGGGCTGGGCCAAAAACACCTGGCAGGGGAGCAGGAGGAATGCACGCATGCTGAGAAGTTGTTTGGAAGCTCCATGGATGCCCGAGATTCTCCACAAAGTTTCCATGGATATCTGACACCATGGGGCAGAACTGGAGAATATGGAAATCAAGAGACAAGTTCTTTACATCCATAAATCAGCCTTTCACTTTGGGCTCAGCTGGGAGGCACTGAGAAATAGGAAGGATTTTCACTGCCACTTGCAAACATGTTCTAACCTGACAAGACATGAGAGGGCCACTCCCTTCCCACTCTCCCAAACCCTATGCTCATGCCAGCAGCCTGGAGGGAAGATCAGGAGGCTATTCACACAAGCATGCAAAACTGGGCTAAAGGGAGCCAGCCCAGTTTTGCACACTTGTTTGAACCACTGGGGTCGTGCCTGATCCCAGTGGCTACACAGTGGCAAACCCACCTGTGTAGCCTCCTAGTTAAATGAGGTTAAGGGAGTGAGCGCTTCCTTGACCTCATTAGATTGATCATGGGTCAGCCGCGGGAGACACACTCTGGGTGGGGAGGTGTCCCAGTAAATGCACTGCACACTTGCATGGTGCATTATTTGGGCTTCAGGAGGCGGGACGGGGCTTCCCTGTACCTGACCCCTGGAGCAGCTGGGTGAGGCGTGGGAGAGCCACGGGATTCTCCGTGATCATGAGAAGAGCTCCAGGATCGATCTCTCTCAATCAGGCAGGTAGAAATCAAGAGTAATCTCCCCCCCACTCCAAGTTCAGGAATAGTGGGGTCTCTTGCTTCACCTTATCTACAGGTGGATCACCAAAAACCCACCTTCCTCCTCATCCCCCAAACTATGAATGCATTTGTGGAAGCTCAGATTTATAGACATACAGTACTGCAACTAGAAACAATGCTCATCTAGGTCTCAATCGCACACTCTCAGTAGCAAACCTGTTCCTGAAATTCAAGACTTCCATTTGAGTGCAGGTTGGTTGATTTTTCATGACAGAATAGAAAGCCCAGTTTAACTTCTGCATTGCATTTGGGCAAAGGTATTGTCCACGTTTTCCTTTTAAAAGAGGGCTGTCTGTCTTTGTTTTGAATGAAAAAGACATGAACTTTCTTTCTTTCTAACCCTGAATAGCTCATTTTGGCCATGGATACTGGAATTTAATTCTAATGAATAAATATTCAAATAGTTTTGGCCCAGTAGGTAACTCATGATCTTGGGGAGCAGAAAATGCAGAACATGAAATGTAGAAGGAAATTCCTTTGCATGGTTATCTCACAGCTTCTACATTTGTAACTCAAAACAAAATCAGAGGTCCCTGAAGAATCCTACCTGTTTTTCTCTTTTATGTTTTATGCTCTTCACAGCAACATATGAGATACTGGACAGGGCAGGATTGCGGAAAAGAGCTAAGAAGAAGAAAAATTCTCCTTTGTAGGCTCAGTGGGTAGGATTGTCTTTGATGTGCAATAAATTGCAGCAGGGGGTGGGGGTGGGGGTTATAGGAATTGTAGACCAACAGCAACTCAAGAGCCTGAAGTTGCCCACCCCTGCCATATTAGGAGGAGATAGAAAGGACATTTTCTTCCTGGTCTGGCGATCCAGAGCTTTTTGATTGGCTTCCCCCTGGCATGGCTCACTTGATTGATCTGTCTGGAAACATTTCTCTAAATGTGTCCTGGCACGGGCCATCTTACTGATTTTGGCTCTTCTGCGTCTGGCAGACCATCATGGGTGTGTGTGGTAGGAAGGAATGGCCCTACCTTGCTCTAGGGAGAGTAGCTAGATGGCTTTCAGATCCATTCAGCTTTTTTATGTTTTATTAGTCAGTCTGCTCTCACAGTCTCTCAAGGTGTCTCCACCAGCTGGGTTTGGCAGAACTTGGCTTCCAGACCATGCAGGAAGAATGCCATTGGGGGGCGGGGGGGGGGGCAGGAGAGCTTGTTGTAAGAAAGGACCATTCCCTGCTGGCACTGATGAATAGACCCAGCATGGCAGGATGATCGCTGGTAATGGGAAACAATAGATCCAATTTCATGTGGCCCTCCCCATCTCCTCGCTGCCCAAATGCCTGAAAACAGCTGACAAGCATGAAAGGGGATGAAGTGAGATTAGCCCGTCCTGTTGAAAGAAAGAACAGACAGCAGTGCATACATTGTATCTGTTCTCCCAGTGGTTTCATGCTTATTGCTGCCAGGAGTGAGTCGATGGTGCCCAGCCAGCAGGAAAGGGAGAGTGTACATTGTAATCTGCTCAAGAGAATCCACAACCCTCCCTCTCTCAGGACTCAAGGTACCCATATAGGAATCCCCATGACCCTTCCACATGGTTCTTGCCCTAACTCCCTGATTCCCCCTCACCCCGCAATTCTTCCAAACAAAGATACTTTTATCTCTCTTCCACTGAGCAACAAAGAACTATCCCAACAACTTCCTTCTGAGCATCTAATTCTCGCCTTCTAGTCTCCCATCCTGGTATTTCTCAATTTGATGTTGTTGTCGAGTGCTTATAATTCTTGAGTGAGAATTTTACTTGGGGGTTTTAATGCGTGTGTACCCACGCGTGCGCGTGCAAATGCACACACGGACCACACCATATTAGGGCAGTTCACAGGATCGACATCAGGGGAGGAGACGCCTCCCACCCTGATTCAAGAGCTGTGTGCACTCCTGTCTGCTGATCATGAGGTAGGAAGAAAAGTTGTCCAGCCCAGCTGGGGATTAGCTCACAATCCAGCTCCCCACCTCGGACCTTGTTTTTAACTGATAAGTGATGGGCAAACAGGAGTGCGCAGAGCTCTTGAATTAGGACAGGTGGCGGAGGGAGGTTTCTCCTGCCCTCCTGTCGATCATGTGCACTGCCTTATTATATAGTTCATGACATGGTTCTCTGCTTGGAAAACTCATCTGAGTTGAAAAATGAATTATAAATCCTCAAATAAATAAAATGCCACCCCAGTTCATCATGCCACTTCTTTCTTTCAGAGTTCTCCACTCTCCCTGTTCCCCAAGGGCCATACTGATGTGATGCTGCGAAGTGAGTCCTGTGGTTTTCTCACACTTGCAAATCTCCTCACACACACACCCCCCCCTGTTTCCACACCCTAGCAAGATGGCTGGTCAGTGCCCTTTGGAGAGCTAGCTTCCCAAATGGTCATAAACCCTTGATTAACTGAGCAAGGCCTTTTCCTATGTGACTGCAGTTCTCTGTTCATTTGGCTTCCCAAAGTGTTCTCCTTGCTCCCTGGCGGGGAGTCTACCTTGCTGCTGTTCCAGGCCTTGCTTACTTTAGCAATACATTTGGCCAGGAGCTAAAAGACTAAGGGAAGAGGGGGCTCTGCCTCCTCCTCCTCCTGCCAAGTCACGCTTGACTCACTTTGCAGCTGCAATGCTGCCGGTATCTGTGTATGCCAGTGTGTGGGGGGATCTGCAGCAGGCGAAGTAGATTGATGTTTATTTTGATAATGAGTTCTCGATGTGTTCACAAACTAATAAAATCAACTCATTAGAAGGAAGCATGTTTAATTCAGAAGTTAGCTGTTGGGAGATTCCCCTGCACTGGCTGATGGGTAATTATTTTAGCCCCCTTGCCAGATAATATAGTGTCAACACAGACAGACAGGCTGAGAATAATGGGGCAGAAAATTCAGACTGAGACCTTTGTCCAAATGCAAGAACTACTGGCTCCAGCATTTGCCTGCGTAGAATGCTTCACCAGATGGGGATAGAAGATACCAGTGCCCTTCACAAACCTGAATCTGCACATCTGGTCTAATGTAAACCTGATTTCTTTTGGGCGGGGGAGGGAGGGAGGGAGAGAGAGAGAATTATGAATTCCAGGCCAATTTGCACCTGAATCTAAAAACTTCATATGGATGCATTCAGTATGCAGGCTTAAGTTCATCACCCCTGTCTAAGTTTTAAAAGAGTAGGATTGTCCCTGCATTGGAGATTTCTGTGCTTCTGGTTTGCAGCTTCAGTGCCAAACTGGAAATATGGAAAATAGGCTTTTAAATAGAGGAAGATGACTGAGAGCCTGGTTGTCAGGGAGTATAGGGCTTGAACCAGAAGCCTCAGGCTGTGGGGCTCCTTGAACTACATTGTATGTACACACAGAGGTCCCAGAGATCTCTTCAGGCCTGTTGAAAAAAGAAATGTGCATCATTTTGGCCCCACTAATGGAGGAGCAGTATGAAGCCTCTGGACTGACCAGGCAGGAGAGAAATAGAATGACCTGGCCTACAGATCCTGCAGGCTGGTGCAACCCAAGCTCTAGCTTCTGCTCCCAAGGGTGTTCCAAGGTATTGTGGTGACTGTTGAGGCATGGCACCAAATGCTGCCATGCCTTATAACCCTGGAGTGGGCCAGCCCCCTTTCACAACCAACCCTTGAAAGCGGCAAACCTTGCAAGAGGAGAGGTTGACAGCGGCCTCCCCTTCTCTCCTTGTGCTTCTTGCAAGTGTTGCAAGACGTATGAGGACAGGCACTCCTTGGAAAGGTTGCAAGAGTTAGATCAGTCCTGAAGAGCTTCTCTGATGGCCATGGTGGGCGTCATCTTGCTACCCTGCTGCCACACCAGGAATCTGCCGCCTGAGGTGACTGCCTCACCTTGTCCCATGAAAGGACTACCGCTGTCTGCTCCTAATCTGGCTTCAGCTCCTGACTGCATGGCCCTTAGGCCAGAGAATACAAGTGATGGGAGAGCCTCCCCTGTCCTGGTTTGATTCAGAATTGGTCTTGGAAGACAACTGTTTCCTCCTGAATCTCGCCCAGCATACTATTGCTTACAGTAGTCAACTCCAAGTCTGATTCACCTGTTTAAAACTTAGCATCAGTCCAGATGTGTAATATATCATAAAGGCAGGCTTTGAGCTTCTCTAGATGAAGCCACAAAGCACTTATACAGCAAGCCATCCTCATGTGCTCTTACAACATCCAGCAGTCCCAGAGGTTACATAAGGGACTTGTGATATGTGGCTTTCATTCTCCAAGAATCCAAGCTGAAAGCTCTTGTTATGCCTTCTGTAAAATATCTTCGCCGTCTTTTTTTCTTTTTTTGGCTGCAGTTATAAAATTTGACTTTCACAGTATCCCATGGCAACAGGTTCCAAAGAGCAATCCTGTGTTGTACAAAAAAGTAGCTGCATTCTGTTTGTGTGAAACCTGCCACTTCTTAATTTCTTCTAATGTCTCATTCTTGCATCTGTAAGAAAGTTAAGCTTTCATTCACGTCCTCTTGCTGCTTTGATGGTATGTGTAAAGGTCTGAAAAGTTAATAATCACAACTACTTGGGCTACAATCCTAAACACAATTCTAAAGAATGGAGTTTGAGTCCCACTGAACTCAGTTGTGTTATTGGGATGGGGTTAGTTGTAGAAAGGAACAGATAGATTTCTTTTTGGCAGTTTTTGCAAAATAATGAAATTACAGGAGTCCAAATTCTGAACAGTGTGATATAGTTGGGAAGAAAAGATGTTTTGTTTTTTTAACCAAAACTAAATCGAAATTGCTGATAAGTTACTCAGCAGCTTAAGAGCAGCACTGCGTGCATCTAAATGGATTGCACAATGTATTGTCGCTAGATGAGTTGAAATTAAAACACTCAACTAACCTTTGAAAACATATAACTAGCAAAAATTTTGTTGTTGCTGTTAGAGGTGTGGAGGGGGACTTGTACTCTGACAGGTTTATGAAATTCCACTTTGATTGAACATCTCACTACAATGTCTGGTTACCCTTCTGATACCTTATGGTTACTGCAAAAAGGCTTTAAATGGTAGGGAATGTTGGCTGAAGGCTGGAAGCCATCCCAGATCTTGGCCAAGGTGTCCAGTAGCCAGGGGTTCTATGCTCATTAGATTGCCTTGGATCTTAGATCCTGTGTCTCATTCCTTTCCAATCCATTGGCTAACATCCTGACTAATGAAGCACACATGTAGAGATGTAACTGCAGCTCATGTGCATCATGTGGGTAGAACGGGGGTGTTTCGCACAGCAGCATGCATGTAGAGAGGGACTGGAGGAGCTGCACGTGAGCCCCAGTCACGTCCCCACAATCCTTCTTTATGTGTGTGCTTCAGTTACCCAATGTATGAATGCTTACCAAATTTGCCTAATAGATTTTTGATGCAGGATTTTTATCATCTTCATCTTCATCCATCATCATCTTCGCACACCCAAGCCTACCTATGGTCAAGGATAGGGACAGGACCGATTGGAATGAAGCAACATTATGATGGTGGGTCATCTCACTGAAGCATTTGGAAACCACTAATCCAGGGCTGCACAACTTTGGCCCTCCAGCTGCCTTTGGACTATAACTTTCATAATCCCCAGCCACAGAAAGCAATGGTCAGGGATTATGGGAGCTGTAGGACAACATCTGCAGGAGGGCCAAAGTTATGCAACTCTTCACTAATCTAATAATCATTTAATAAAAATGAATTGATGTTCAAGAGGCTAGACTACTGCAATTGGATTTTATTTAAGACACATGGAATTTTTTTGTTTGTTTATTTTATTTATATACCGCCTAATATAGAAATCTCTAGGCAGTGGAGATTTCCTCCAAGCTTATTTGCTACTCTTCAGCAGTCATTTTCTAATCTGACTGGTGGTTCAAATTGTTATGCATTCTGGTTGTATATCAGTTAAGGCACCATTTTCATATATATGTGTCTGATTCTTGCCATCCTGCTGCATAATGGGTTATTGTAGTTTTAAAGCTCCATAAGCATTCTGACTACAGTAGTAAGTTTTGCTTTTGAAAATATATCTGCCTAACATATTTAAATTCTGCCCTGCAGAAGATACTTGGGTCTAGAGACTCTTCTGCTGTCAAGGATTGTGCTATATTATGCCAGTTCTACACATTACGGTGTCAAATTCTGCCTAAAGAAGAAGCATAGTTGACTTGGGAAAAACTCCAGTGCTATACATTTGGGAAGGATTCTGAGGCTCCTCGCCATTAACTCTCATGCCTAGTGCCACAAGCAAGTATTTGTCTACTTGGGTCTCAATGTATGCTTGTGCAGTGGTATTGTTTCTGCTTACATGGAAATGGGTGAGCCTTATCTACTGTTCATCTGTGTAAAAACCTCGCCTGGGTATGCAGGGATGAAATAAGACCAGCCACTTCTCTTTGGGACAGCTTGGTCAATGGCAAGTGCTTTGTGGGTTTTGCACCTCTTTTGCAATATTAGACACTTTAAGACACAGAAAAATAACTTTGGGCTTGTTTGCATTGTAGCAGTGCATACCAGTGTCTCATCATAGTTATAAAACCAGACAACTGAACATTTTCACCATATCGTATTCCATAACTGGATGGTGGAGAGCCGTATGTGCAGCTTATGTGATACTGTGCTGCATTTCTAGGTCTATCAGTCCTGGTATCCTGGGGGCAATTGCTGCTTGCCATTGGCAACCCGGTAACTGGCAAATGTCAGAGCTGTTCTCTGTGCATTTCACTAGTGTTTTGTTTGACCTTCTGTTCACTGGAACATTTCAATACTCCCCCAGGTAATTTGCAGTTTTGACTCAATTCCCTTTCAACACAAGGGCATATCAATACTGGAATGCAGAGTCTGATAGATTGAATGGAGTTGGGACAGAGACCCTTAAAATCAGTACTCCCCCCCCCCGCCCCTTAACTGGAAAAAGCATGTGTTGATGTTGATTTATAAATCAGAACTGGTTCTCTCAGCATGAAGCAACATTTTCCAGTAGTTTGGCAGCCAGACAGAAATCATTTTTGGCTATAAAGCAGGCTAATGTGAGGATGGCAACTGGGCCATTTTCAGTGCAACGTTTCAACAAGTATGCAGCAGAGAGGGGCTAAAATTCCCTGCTTTGGGGGTGGATGAGATATGGATGTGTATCTGGACCTTCCAACTCTGTATCTCAAACTTTTATAGAACTGAGTAAATAAAGGCTCCTCACTCACAGCCAGCACAATCCTGTCCTCTTCGCCATAGAGATCCTCCCCATGATTTAGAACCCTGGCGGGCCATTGATGTGGGGATGTGGCTAGCTCATGTGCACCCATTTACTCCTTTCACGTGTTTGTCATCTATGGAAGCCAAACGCCTGAATAGGTCTTTAGAGAGTTGACGATGAGGGTTGAGGGTTGAGCCAAAAGCTTAATGGAGGGGGTACTTCTTGAGTAGGGATTTGAAGGAAGTCAGCTATTCAGGTTTAATCTCTAGGGCAGATGATAAGCAACAGTTCTTGCCATCATCATCATCACTTCAAACCTGAGAGAGAGTTCTGTGATTCTCAAATACACCATGATTCAGAGAATGTATCTTCACTCTGTTCAGGATTTCTGCATGATGAAAAGTAGGTCAGTGTACCAGAAGCCATGGTTTGATCTAGTTCACATTTGGGCCATTAGTTGAACCTTGATGTCTGTGGGACAGAAATGGTTATCAGGATCTGGGGTCTAGAAGTAGGTGGGACAGCTCAAGTAATGCCATTTTTGTGGCAGGTGAAGGGCATCAAAAGCGGCTCATGTTCTCAGCCACAGAGCGGTCATTCCTGGGGAAGCTTATTGCTGTCGACATGACCTTTCCTCTACTATGGCTGTTAGCACGAAGTCGCCTGACATTCCCCATCACCTTTAACAAGCATCACATAGACTGTCACCCTTCTCACCCTCAGGGCAGGCGTTTATTTGAAAAGAGAATCTAAGCCAGAAAAATAAATGGCAGCTCTTAAGCCCAGTTCAGATGTCATGGGAAACCATTGTTTAATCATAGTTTCTTGGGACAATTGCAAACCTCTGGCTCTCCTTCATGCCCAAGGAGAAGAAAATTTTTTTCCCTTTTCAGCCCTAGTTTGGAAGAAATTGGGATTTGCTATAATAGCTGAACCCAGAAAATCGTGGCTTGTTCTAAACAGAGTCTATGAGCAAGCTAGGATTTCCTTAGTTTGGATGTCATGGCAAATCCCAGCGTGTTCTAAACAGGGACCAGAAGTTTAAAGCTTCCTCCCCTCATGCACAAGCCCAAGGCTCTTAATCACTAGAAGAAAGCATGAGTAAACCATGGTTTCTAGTGATGTCTGAGCCAACCCTTAGCCTGAGGCAAAACAAAAAACAAAAACAAGGAGGCACTACACATGAGACATGTACAGTATGTAGAGCTTGCGAGGGTTCAGCGGGGAGAGCAGGCTTAGCCCGCTCTCCCCGCACATGATCGGTTGGGAAGCCCTGGGCGGCCAGATCGGTTGCCCACACAACTACCAGCTCTGTCACAGAGCCAGTGGGGGCTGCAGGGATCAGAGGCCACCTGGCCCCCAAAAGTCCCAGGATGCCCCGCGCAAGTGCATGGGGCATTCTGGGGAGACCCCCGAGGCCAGGAGGCTGCTTGTAGCCTCCAGGTCAGGGGTCTACTTGTGTGTCGCCATATGCCATGGTGGAACACGATTAAAAAAACAAAATTAATGGAGTGCTTGCTCCGTTAACCTCGTTTAAGGGGAGGGGGAATTAGGCGGGCTAGCTGCTGTGGAACCATTGGGCTCGCCCGCAAGCCCGGTGGTTCAGATAATCACTAGAAAGTGGGCTAGACTCCGCACCACAGCTACTCATGATCCAAAAAACTGGGTTTGTGGAGCACTCACTCCGCAAACCCGGTTTAAGGGGCGGGTTACGTAAGTGGGTGACCCGCTCAGGAACCACCGGGCTCGCAGCCTAGCCCAGTGGTTCACATGATGGGATGAAATCGGGCTAGCGGAGGCGAGCCCAATTTTGTCCCATCATGTGAATAGCCTCTATATGTTTTTTTTTTTTTTTGCCTGGTTCTTTCCCAAGTGGGGATTGTTGTCAGACAATGAGGCTGTTCTCACGTGCAGCCTAACCCAGGCTAGGGAAGCCCAGCCTGGGTTAGACTGTGTGTGAGAACCTCCAGGATCAGGCCCAATCCTGGTGGGGCAACACCACCTAGCCCCACCTTTTAACCCAGCTTTTAGCGAGTGCCCCCTTAACCCAGGTTCCAGGATCGTGTGTCTCTTCAGGCTGCAGGCTGCCCAGGGTGACACAGAGAAGGGTGCCTTGAGGGGAATCTCCCAATGCACTGGGGGAATCCCCAGGGGGATTCTGGGGCAATCTGCAGAGTGGGGGAATCCCCCAATGCACTGCACTCAGTGCTCAGCGCATTGTGGAATACCCAGAGGCCGGAACACATTGTCCTGGCCCTTTGGAGTTCGATCATCTGGGTGCGGTCTGCACTCCCAGACCACTTATACTGATTCTCTGTGAGGAAGATTGGGTTTGCACACCCTGCCTGGTAGGTCATGTCCCTCCCCCATGGTTCATATACTGGAGCTATTTGCACAACCATTTGTGAGGAGTGGGGGAGGCTGCGAAACCTTACTTTCCCCCCAGATGATCCTTAAAACGTTGCTGGGAATATGGACCATGCTCCCAGATGAGCAGCGCTGTGCCAAGCAGTGTGGCACTCCAGAAGCTGGGATGACACATCCTGGCCTCTGGGTATCCCACAATGCATTACGCTCTGAGCACAGTTTATTGGGGGATTCTCCCATCAGATTGGTGCTCTCGGCACCCGTTTCTGAGAGGAGACGCATGATCCTGGCAGCTGGGTTAAGGGAGCCCTCACTCCCTTAACTTTGGCTAAGAGCCTGGCTTCAAAGTAAGGTATGGCTGTGCGGGCGCTCCAGGATCTCTGTGGATCCCAGCACTCCACACAGACAGCCTTGCCCAGCCTAGGATGCTTATGGAACAGCCCACTGTCTGAAAGGGACTTGATTTATGTATCATTCTGTGTACTGTAAACATATATAGATCCTGGACTGTCTAATTAACCCAACTACCCAACAAAGATGATGTCAGAGGACAATGCTGTTAACTCTCATTTCATGTCACAAGTACAGGTGAAACTCGGAAAATTAGAATATCGTGCAAAAGTCCATTAATTTCAGTAATGTAAATTAAAAGGTGAAACTGATATATGAGACAGACGCATTACATGCAAAGCGAGAGAAGTCAAGCCTTAATTTGTTATAATTGTGATGATCATGGCGTACAGCTCATGAAAACCCCAAATCCACAATCTCTGAAAATTAGAATATTACATGGAACCAAGAAGACAAGGATTGAAGAATAGAACAATATTGGACCTCTGAAAAGTATAAGCATGCATATGTATTCAGTACTTGGTTTGGACCCCTTTTGCAGCAATTACTGCCTCAGTGCGGCGTGGCGTGGATGCTATCAGCCTGTGGCACTGATGAGGTATTATGGAAGACCAGGATGCTTCATTAGCGGCCTTCAGCAATTCTGCATTGTTTGGTCTCATGTCTCTCATCCTTCTCTTGGCAATGCCCCATAGATTCTCTATGGGGTCAGGTCAGGCGAGTTTGCTGGCCAATCAAGCACAGTACACTGTATACTTTTCAGAGGTCCGATATTGTTCTATTCTTCAATCCTTGTCTTCTTGGTTCCATGTAATATTCTAATTTTCTGAGATTGTGGATTTGGGGTTTTCATGAGCTGTACGCCATGATCATCACAATTATAACAAATTAAGGCTTGACTTATCTCGCTTTGCATGTAATGCGTCTGTCTCATATATCAGTTTCACCTTTTAATTTGCATTACTGAAATTAATGGACTTTTGCACGATATTCTAATTTTCCGAGTTTCACCTGTAAGTGGATCACTTGCGAAATGTGAAACTTAGTGAACTCTAAGTGAAGAACTAATTTTCAGGAAAGGGAGCAAGCATCAGTTGCTTTTAATTTGTGGGAAAGTCAGCATGAAAAACATACACAGTATAAATTGTGTCTTTGATTTAATTTGTAATGTTTCATGTTTCCCTTCCATTTTTCTCTGAACCGAACGTATTATTTATGAAAACGATTTCTACCCTACCTTTCAACCTCCATTATGGAGGCGCTCAAGGCAGCTTACAAAAATGAAATCTAATCAACATCAAATTAATAAAACAGAGAACAATAAAATACAAAAAACAGAAGATGAAACCAGTTGAATGAAACAATAGAAACACCATTAAGGAGCTGACAAATTAAAAGCTTGTTGAAAAAGCAGTGTTTTCACACATGGCAGCAGCGGACTCCCGAAGATGGGAACAAATGATTCGCTTAGGGCAGGGAGCTCCACAGCCAGCCAGGCACTACAGCAGAGAAGGCCTTCTCAATTGTCTCCACCACCTCCTGTCTCTCTCGGCCTTGGTGGAACATGCAGAAGGGACTTCACAAGTGGTTTTAACAGGCAGTTTCATATGGAGGGAGGTGGTCCTTTAGATATCACAATTCTCTTCCAGTTAGGGCTTTGCCCTGTGACCCCAGAGTCAGAGCTTTAAAGATAATCACCAGATATTATAAGACTTGGGATCTGGAGGGGAGGGATAATAAATCAATAATTGAAAACAGTTGAGACTTTTCACTCAATGCAGAATTTCCTCTTGATCTAGTGGGGGAGAGAGGGCCATCACTGTGATGGATCAGAGTTCTTATATGGACTTTCAGACACGGAGGACTTGGCACAGGGATTCATTCCAGCTGTGGCTCATTGATGTTGTAATAAGATTGGAGCTGGGCATATAGAGAACGCATTTCCTTTACTACTAAGCAACCAGAGCCATCCCTTGTTCATCTGGATCAGGGAGCAAAGCTCCTAGGACAGAAGGGTATGAGTTTTTAAAGCAGACCTGAGCCCCACAATCTGTCTCTTTTAGAAAAGAGTCCCACAAGCTGTCTCTTTTAGAAACCCGCTGTTTACTTGGCGGCTTGGAGCTGCAGCAGCTGCCTTCTTGTTAATGCTTGGCTTCTGCAGATCTCACACCTTCGTGTGCACCTGGATCACATCTTGACTTCTCTTCTTACATAGCAGGTCACAACCTAGAGTGCAGTTCTTTCCCTGGGGTCCTTTCTTGCTGTTTAAGGCTGCTAGACCTGAGGAAAAAATTAGCGGCAGGGCTGTCTCCCCTCTCTGCAGGATCATCACTGACTTTGAATCACTCATCAGTGTGGCTTCACAGAAAACTGAGGAGTGGCCTAGAAACTGAGGAGCCAGCCATAGCATCACTGCTGCAGGATTTATAACCATCTGAGAAGTTTCAGGGGGAAAGGTGTTTAGGGGTACTAGGTCTTGACCAACAGGGGAGGCATCAGAAAATAATTGAGGCCCACAAGGGAGTGAAGTTTTGAGGACATTTTGATTGGTCAGGGTACAAGGAGATGGCAAAGGGCCTTCCGTAGAGGATACCAATGGGAGGTTCCATGTACGTGTTTATGTCCGCATTCACATGTAATGGCACATAACGTAGATGATGCTGAGGTTAATTTTATAACTGTGGATCGTATCACAGATGTTTGTCCAAGCATACCCCGGCAACCTCCGGTTTCAGGGCAGGGGAGCCACGTCCTCCTCCTAGTTCATCAAGGCTGCATCCGATCAAGTTCTGTATCTCTCACGTCACCACACTGTGGGCACACTGTGGGCAAGGCATCAGAACATCTTCAGGGCAGCAGCCGTTGGCCACGATCTTCAAGGGGGGCATGCCGAGTGCAATCATGGCTTTTTGGAATGGACTGCCTTCCCTTGGCCGGGAAAGGGCATTTAAATCTCTGATACCAATTGCACCGCTGCCCTTGTAAGAGCCCTGCAGCAAAACAGTCTCACACAAGGACAGTTACTGGGGGATACAAAGGGGCACTATTGCTCCGGGAAGGGATCATGATAACTTCCTAGGAGGGAATATTTATCTGAGGGTGGGCAAAGGATCCTGGGGTCTGGTCCACTGTGACTAAAGATGCTCTTGCAATGGCAGACCCCGGCCATCCAGTCCAGGTGTTCCAGTCCAGGAACACCCAAGCATACGACTGCCCCCGTGTCAGCTTGCTGGCTGGGGATTAGCCCTCTCATGAGAGGGCCAGTTCACTGGGGAGGACCAGAGGCTCAGGGAGCTTTGGGTCTCTGTCGGACTGTTCTCTCATGAGATAGGCCATCCAAATCAAGGGGGCCCCACTTGTGTGATTGATTTCCCTGTTCTCTCTGGTAAATAATAGAATTTGTACACCGTGACCCCCTCCTCTCCAGGCAACCCTTTCATACTCCCAAGGAATAGTGGCCACTCCATGTGTCTGGGCAGTACCGGGTGGGCAGACTAGAGAAACACTGTAATCTTTACTCTCATTCAGATTTCCCAGGTTTGGATGGGCTTTGTGGTATATGCAGAATGGGCACCCTGGGAAATCACGGGAGCGGGAAGCCCTGATTATCAGCGACTCCAGGTATGTAGGGTGGCCATATGAGGCAAAACCATGCATGGATATGTACCAATGGACGGCTGGACTGGCAGAGGGACTGCTTGGACTGCTCCTTTGCGGCAGTTGCCCAAACAGGGAAAGGTGTTGCTCGGGTACTCGTCCCCCGTGGCTTGCCAATCAGCCCCCATGCATGTCTCCATAGCCTTTCACTCCAGAGCAACTCCAGAGCTGGAAGCATTTGTGGTCATCACACAGGAAGACTGTCTCCAGTGACTGGAGGAAATACTGCTCCTGCTGGATGGGTCAGAGATTGCAGAGACTCCGCTTTTACCCAAGGGGAAGGGCCTGGGGCCCCCTTCCACAACATCATTGTGCAAAAAATAGAGCAGAGCCATTCAAGAATTTCTGGGTGGGGCTGCCTTTTAAGCCTGACTCTGGGTATCACTGCCCTGCCAGGCTTATAACCTGAGTAGAAGTGATTGAGGCGGGTCTCATGATTGGTGAGACCTGCCATAATGGGGTTTGCGGGGAGACCGGGTTTAACCCGCTCTCCCCGCAGATGATCCCCGCTGCAGCCCTAGGCGGCTGGATCGACTGCCCACATGACTGCTGGCTCCGTCACAGAGCTGGCGGGGGATGTGGGGATCGGGGGCCGCATGACCCCCGGAAGTTCCAGCATGCTCTGCACGAGCACTCAGAGCATGCTGGAGAGACCCCTGAGCCGGGAAACTGCTTTTTAGCCCCCCAGTTGGGGGTCTCCTTGTGAGTTGCCACGGTGCGGAGGCGTGCCGCTGCAACACATGATCCGAAAGCCCGAGTTAGCAGAGCATTTGCCCTGCTAACCTGGGCTTAGGGGAGGGGTAGTTAAGCGGGTGACCCGCTTAGGAGAAACTCACGTTCGAGCCTGGTGGTTCTCACGGTCTGGCAAAATCGGGCTAGGCTTCCTTAGCCTGATTTTGGCAGACCGTGAGAATAGCCACATTGTGTGGAAGCAAGCTAGGAGGAAAAGCTACCCAGGTTTTCCTCCTACCTTCCACACAATCACTTCTTCCCAGGTGTTCCTCCTACCTTGCTTCCACAGATCCACAAACTGGGAGCACCCGCAGCTCCCAAACCAGGGTCAAACACAGTTTTCGACTGTGTGAATTACCTCTGTGTGTCCTTTGTATAGGTGTTTCAGGGTTTCTGTGTGCATGTTGTGCAGGCTTGGGGTGAGGGATGTTTTGGAGTTTTTGTGTGACAGAATGTTTCTGCACATTTTGTGTAGGTGTGTAGGTAGGCTGCTTGTGTCTTCTCCGGAGTCATATTTAGGTGCACATAGTGTTTTGGGCTTTCGAAAGTGTTTTTATTGCTTTGCATTTGGCACAATCTAGTGTGAGATTCAGGGAATCATATCTGCTATGCTCAGTGCATCTTTGGCACTCCTACAGATAAGTATACCTCTCACACAGGGATGAACAGTCATTCCTGAGAAATGCAGCTATTCTGGATTCTCCTAAAATTGTAACATATTAGCAGAATACTCAGTGTCATAACAGGTGGAGTGCGTGCAAAAGGAGAGCTTATCTGTTGCAAGACCACTCCCCACTCCCTGCCCAGTAGTATGAAGGTGCAACCCACCCCACCTTGCAAGATTCCTGACAGTGGGGCAGACCTTGCCCACAAAGTTGCATGGAAATGCTGTAGATTCTTTTCACTAGGATGTATGGCAACCAAACTAAATGTGTGCATCCTTGGTGTGAAGACTAAACCTGTTCCATTCCCCAAGTGGCATCAGCCATTAAGAATCAATCCTATTTATCTGCTGCTTTTAATGTCTTAATGTTCTGAATATATTTTCAGATGTTCTATTGTATTTGAATTGTTTTTGTATTCCATTTACTCAGGGACGTAACTACTATTAGGCAAGGGGAGGTGGCTGCCTGGGGGCCCCCATGCCTCAAGGGGCCCTCCGGAGGCAAGTCACATGACTATATATTGTGAAGTAAGTGTGTGTGTGTGTGTGTGTGTGTGTGTGTGTGTGTGTGTGTGTGTATCAGCGAGGGACCCATTTTAAAATTTTGTCTCTGGACCCACTCCAGCCTTGTTACGCTCCTGCATTTACTTCTCTAAGCCAATTTGTGGTGACATTGTCGGGTAAGGTGAGATATAAATCAGTATAATAATAAATAAATATTACTACATTTATTTATTATTACTCACGGCTTTGTTTCTTGGTCACTCTGTAGTGACAGAGTGCTTGAAGAGTGGGATAGAATATTAGCAAATGTACTTCCGGTTCTAGACAGATGAACCTTGCTCTGTAATGCTGTTGCATCTGATCGTACGCTTTGAGGGAAGGGGGAATAAGAAGGGTGTAAGGATGGTTGGGCCCGCATAGGGGAAGTGTGTACATCCCATATGAAGATATAAATGTAAAATCACTATAGATAAGTGTCTTTAGTTATTTATTTCAGTATATTCTGTGGATAACCATAGTAAAAAAAAGATCTTGGAGTAATAATTATTACCACCATGTAATAATGGATGGTTAAGTAGATAGGTAAAACTAGCTGGGCCAGGTTCAGAGCATCTGCACCTCTAGTTTCCCCTACCTGCCCGCCCCTGCTGCTTTCTTTCCCCCTGCACCACTGCGGCTTTCTTCCCCGCCTGCCTGCTGCTGCCACACACACCCCTGCTGTTTTGTTTCTCACCTTGCCCGCCTGAATGCTAGCGCTGCTGCTTTCCTCTCCCACTGCCGGCAGCTTGTTCTCGAACTCTCGCGAGAGCTGCCACGCATGGGATTAGCGACAGGTACACCGTGTGTGTGTGTGTGTGTGTGTGTTGTTTAGGACAGGCAATTCTTTGATGCTTTTTATACAGTACTGCAGACTTGGAATATAAGGCCTGAATTGATAGTACTCAAATTATCTTCATTATGGTGGACAATCTCATACTTTTCTGACTCACTTTCTCTCACTGACATGAAACACCCTTGCCTGTTCATCCCATTTTTAAACTTGGAGGCAGGATGTGCCTCGCAGCAAAAGACTTTTCTGAGTGTTGTGGATTTCACAGGGAGAGTACCTGAGGTGATTTGTGGGGACAGAGCTGCACTGGAGTTAAGCCAAATGATCTAATGTCACAGAGACTCAAGGCAGACTTGGACTGTAGCCTCCTGGTGGGCAACTTATATTTACCACCCGGTACTCTGAAACAAAATTGGGGGGAAGGGCCCAGTTCTACTCATTATCTTCCTCTGCAAGAGTAGCCACCACCATTGCTCACCCCATCCTTCCTCAGAGAGGTGGGGTTATGGAAGAGCAGGTTGAGTGGAGGCTGGGCAAACAAAATGAGATTAATTAATTATAATTAATTATAATTATAATTATTATAATTAATTACATTACTAATCATTTAAAACCACTTTTCCACTAAAACTATTCAAAATGGTGTACTAAATGTTTTTAAAAATTAGAACAAAAGTAAAACAATTATACACAAGTGACAATTATATAATGCAATACAACAGAACAAAAGTGGCAATTGTGCCTCAAGAGGACTCCAAGGCAAGGACTCATTTTCCATTGTGCAGGCCTCTGAGCTGGAAAGGGTGTGTGAATCTCCTGTGTATTATTTTTGGCCTGATTGGCTGATGCCACCTCCTGCTTGAAGCTGAAGTGCTTGCTTTCACTTTGCCTGGGAAGCCGCATCAGCCAGGCCAAAAGTGGCTCACCAGAGACTCATGTACTCCTTCAGACCCAGACAGATGTCCTGTCTGAAGTGATGTATTCCCTGGATACCACTGCAAGAATGCAGAGGGCTCTGCAGCATAATTTCATTTCACATACCACATCTCTTCTCTCTGCCACTTGCCCCTCTTTTCCATAGGCCTGCTACCTCTCATGAATGGGGAGAGTAGTGGGTCCCTTTATTAGCAGTGAACCTGATACATTCTTAGAGGAGCTGAATTCAAACCCTGGACATCCTGTTGCCAAATTCTGCATAGACAATCCTATCATGATCCTGTAAAAATCTTATTTTGGCCTCTTGTTGCTTAGGTCTTTGCAGCTAAATCCAGCCTGCCTCCGTTTCAACAAGAAAAGGGCAAGGAGACAGCTAGATTGCTAATAAACCTTGTATTATTGCGGGTGACATTCCCCAGTCCCCAAATTTGTTAAGCCTTCCCACAGTTCACCCCCTAGATTTTAATGCAGGAGGGGTCACATTCCCATTATCCAACATCTCCTCCCCAAACTCTTACCTTACCAACACCATTACAATTTTACATCTATTATGTATTATTGCTGGAGTCAGGAAGATACTTCCACTCTTTTCCCATTAGTTTTTCTGTTGTGGGATGCTATGGTGTCAATTGCTGGTGACCTGCTTGGGAAAGAAGACAATTCATCAGGGCTCATTGGCTAGTAGGCTGGAGGTAGGGGAAAGCTCTGCTCCTCTCCAGCTAGGCTGGGATAGAAGGGAAAGACTGCCACAACAATGTTGGTAAGAATGGGAAAAGAAGATGAATTTTTTTACATCCCTTAATGTTCAGAAACTGGCCCTTCTGTGTACCCTAATGTACTGGCTGTAAACCCACCTTAATCTTCCAGTGTGGTTTTAAATGTAGTAACGGAGTCCGTAGCACCTGAGGCCATGGAGGAAAGGCATTTGGAAACCTCCTGTTTTAAAGTTTCATTTCAAACGATCCCCTTCCTCCTTCCACCCTTATTCCTTGTTGCCCCAAGGTGCCTTATTAGCTCACTGAATATCTGAGATGACAGCAGGTAAAGGGTGCTATTTTTATAACCATCACCTTCTGGCAGGTGTGTTGGCAACCGGCCGGTTAACCTGAGCTGTGAATGCATCGTCCCTAGCTCAGCAAGAGGGAGGGGCAGCTCTAGGGCATTTTAAACGCTTCCTGAAATGTAGCTGAACACAGGATCAAGGTTAGAATCTGCACGTGGATTGCACCGATCGATCAACCAAACCCCTCCCCCTCCCCTTCTACCCCCAAGCTTATTAATTCCAGCAGTCTAGGTGTGAGGAGAGCTCCAGGGATCATGCTGCCATGTTGAAGCAGCAGCTGGCTTTCTCCTTGTATCAGAGCCAGACAAATGTTTAAATCCAGCACTGCAACTCTGCTGCCGTATAAGGTGCTGCAGTTTATGCACAGTCTCTGGACTGCAAACCGTCAAACTCTCCCTAGGACTACCCCCCACCCCTTGTGGCACATTTTACCATCGGGTAGGTGAAAGGAGGCATACGTCATAAAACATGCTGCCCTGCGGAGCTGTGAACACAGGAGCAGCAACCTTATCGCTCGCCTCTGAAAAGAAAGAGTCAGTCCAGCTGCTGGCGAGAGTGCTAGTTCTATACACTCACAAAAAACTGTGAGAGTAGGTGTTGTTTTACACCAGGTATAATAAAACTGTTAGTTTCCCTAAGCAGGATTTGTTTTAGGAAGAGTTGCCAGGGATCCCAACCGTGCTGCCTTGAATAAACATTGTGAAGGTAATCAAATAACCAAAACAGCACATGCTCACTAATAGGAAAAATAATGCCAACCAAACGAAAGTGCTGGCATGACTATCGGGCCTGACAAATGTTTGTGATTCCATTCTCCTTCCTGGTACACAGAGCAGCATCAGAGGCAGTTCTCACGCACAGCCTCAGCCAAGCTAGGGAAGCCCAGCCTGGGTTAGGCTACGTGTGAGAACTGCCAGGATCAGGCCTGATCCTGGCAGGGCAGCTCTGCCTAGCCTGGCATTGTGGCCTGGCGCTTAGTCAGGGTGAAAGGCTCGAGCAAGCCCTTAACCCAGGCTCTGGGATCATGTGTTTGCTGGGGCTGTGTTTAGCCCCAGAGGACACAGACACAGACATCTCCTGGGGGAATCCCCCAGTGCATCACACGTGTTGCATAGTGCATTGTGGGCTGTCTGGCATGCAGCGTGAATTGTCCAAGACCAGCACTAGCGTGGTCTGCACTCCCAGAAACAGGCAGCAGTCGCCTGGGAGGAAGGTGAATTAAACCAGCCTTCCACCTGCCCCGCCCACATGGTCATGTGAACGAACTCTCAGTGTAGATGCCAGGGCTCCATAATGTAGATCTCAGGGCTCCATCTCCTCTCCCATTCTCCATTAGGTCTTCTGTTTGATTTGGCTTGTGAGAACTGGAGGTTTGTTCAGATGATGTTGTTAACAAGTTTCTATATGAATTCACACACTTTTGATTACCAGGGCGCTTTCCAGATTCCAGGCTACAACAGCTGTAAAACGCTTCGGCTTGGCGGGATCAAATTGAACACATAATAAAAGTGTGTTGCACAAAGCCACCAGCGGGGGAGCAGCCTTTTTTAGTTGTACAAAATAGGGACGTGCACGAACTGGTCCGGAGGCAGTTTTAAACTACAGTGCCGGAGGGGGAAGAGAGGCAGGAGGGGTAAGTTCTTAAAGGTAGACCCCCCCTCGGTGCCGGTCCGGACCAGTCCGGACCATGCACATCCCTAGTACAAAACTCTACAACGGGAAAATACAGCTATTTATTTGCGCCACACATGTTACATTAGGACTGTAACGCAGCAATAAAATCCAAAATAAGGTATTGGAAATGTGAATGGCACCTTGCTGACAGTGCAGAGACTGCAGTCAAAACACAGGTAGTCCGGAAGCACACTTAACGTACACATAGTGACACTGTTGTAGTGTCCAATCTGGAAAGTGCCCAGAATAGGGAATGCTACAGGTTTAAATCATGTAAATCATTACATACAGCCATTTTATTTATTTATTTATATCTATGTAAACCTCTTGGGGAACTTCTGTTGAAAAGCGGTATCTAAATATTCGTCGTATTTGTATTTGATGTAAAATAGATCCATCTTCAGCCTGTTTCTCCCCAGAGCTTGGACTTTGGTTTGACTGTGTGATTCTTCAACATTTGCCACTGCTTGATATAAATATGTGAGCAGAAAAAGTGACGTGCACCAAAGCAATACAGGGCAAGAGCTGGGCGCTAACGAGTTTTGAGAGGTGCTAGAGCGAACTCTCTAACCTTTTATTCCTTGTACTGATTATTATGACAAAGTGATTCTCCCTCCTCCTCCTCCTCCCCACTCTCCCAAACCCGTCTGCATCGTCCTCGTCTTTCCCTTCTACCTAGCCGGTGTTAGGACTGATTGATTAGGAAGGACGTTTGGCCGTACTGAGGAACAGGCCAGTCCCTGTCATCCTTGTGTGCTGATGTGGCCTGACAAGTGGGTTTGTGCTGAAAATGTGGATTTGTAACACTGGCGACACGTTTGGAAGCGGTGGGGGGGAGCACAGAGCATTGCGGGGGTGGCTGAGAAAAGACCACACAAGCTGACAGGCGGCAAATGAAGATGAAGCATCAAGCTGAGGCCTGCTGTCCCTGTGGGAACCTCTCATGCACACCTGTCTACTGGGGATGCTAGAAGGGAGCCAGCCATCTTCAGACTCAGTGCTCTCGTAGTTCGTTTCCATAGAAAGGGGGAAGACACATCCCTTTCCATGCCAGACCAAGAGGGAACTAAACCACACAGGTGTATCCATGCACCTCGGTTTCTCTGGCAAGTTGCCCTTTTGCTCTTGGCTGCAAAGATCCTGAAAAGCACCTGACGGGAGTTTCTTTTTCTCTGACAGTAGCTAGTAGCTAGTAGTAGGGTGAGGACCCAAACAACTGCAGAAGCAGCCTTGCAGTAGAAGCATTGCTTTAAGGGGCAGCCCTGGCCAGTTACTGGCTGTACAGAATGAAACTTTAACGTCCTTTACTTCACCATGCAACATTGGCATTGAAATATGAAGTTCATCGTTTTTAATGTTTTCCGAAACTTTCGTTTGAAACTGTGTTCCTCATTGTGAATTTTAAGAAGGTAGCTCATGAGAAAACAGCTGATTTATTTTTAGAAAGGACCTTTAGTTTTTATTCCTTCACTACTCATTTGTAATTCCTTCATTTGAGCCTTCATAGATATATCTTCATTAGTTACTTGCTAAACTGTGTTTGGGTGGTTGGTACTGCACAATACAGGGCAGAATATTTGATTGGTGGGTACTATTAAACAGTGTTGACATTTGAATTGCCCAGATGTCATTGCGCACAGATCCAGGCTGCATAATAAATACTTACACATCAGTCTTGTTTTTTTAATGTTTAGAAATATCTTGCAAATAGAATGTGATCAAACTGAGATTGGCATGAATGGTTTCAGACTGCTGGATCAAATCACCAGGAGGGTTCAATCTTTACATTTAGGGGAGACTACATTTGGTGTGGGGTGGTTGCTGCCAGAAGTGGTGAACATGGCAATTGTGGCTCACTGTTCATTATGAGCTGGATATAGTTCATGGGACAAATTTAGGCAAGCTCTGCAGAGGGAGGCAAAAGTCCAGAAAGATGTGATGGAAGCAATTAACTCTTTGTGTGTATGCATGAAGGGGTAATAGAAACTGTTGTCTTTGTGGGAGTGGTTGGGATAGGATGAATGAGTGGTGAAGGGGCTGAAACTATTAACAGCATGCTCACATCCTGCCAGTGTCTATAAATGTATATATTTTGGTGGGGAAATAGTGGCCGACATGCCGAGCAGCATAATACGGGTGGTTCAGAATCAACCTCACTGCTACAGGATCTCACACACACTTGCCCACAGTGGTACACAAGAGGGCTGTTCCAATACAATTCATCCATGCACTATTACAATTTATGTGCTACTTGCATTATTGACCTGTGCTTGCGCAAGAGTGAGTTGTACCGGAACAGCCCTCTTTTGTACCACTGTGAGTGAGTAGGGCCATTCACACAACCTACCGTGTGAATAGTTTTATTTGTTCATTCTTTCTCCAGCTATAACGAAAATGAATACATTAAATAAACTCTATGGAAATAGAGCAAATTATTTCCTTATTCTCTAGGCCAGCTTAACTGAGCAGCAGAATTGTGACACAGCAATGATTGATTAACCATTAGCTTGGATGGCTTTAAAAGGGGCTTGGACAAATTCATGAAGGACAGGTCTACTAGTCTGGTGGCTATAGGCTACCTCTAGCCTCAGAGGCAAGATGCCCCTAAATACCACTTGCAGGGGAGCAACAGGAAGAGAGAAGGCATGCCCTCACCTCTTACTTGTGGGCTTCTCAGAGGCATCTGGTTGGCCACTGTGGGAAACAGGATGCTAGGCTAGATAGGCCTTGGGCCCAGTGTTCTCTCTAAGGCATGTGCACGTGTCCACACTCACAAGCTTTTTGTCTGCTCAGTTAATTTTAGATGACTCACCCAGATGACTCTAGGCAGTTCACAAATATTAAAACAGATTAAAAAACAAATAACTCATTAAAACAAAATTAAAATCAGTTTAAAATCATTCCAATACTCACTAAAGGCCAGTCTAAAAGGATATGTTTCTAGCGCTCTTTTAAAGGCTGCTAACACTCTGAAGCCTTGAATATTCATAGGGAGCACATTCCGGAGCCCAGGAGCAGCTATAGAGAAGGCCCAATCCCAAGTTGCTGCTAGGTGAGCTGGCGGCAGCTGGAGATGAACCTCTCCTGATGATGTTAAAGTGCGGTGGGGATCATACTGAAGAAGGCGCTCTCCCAGGTAACCCATTCCTACGCCGTTCAGGGTTTTAAAGGTAATTGCCAGCACTTTGTATTTTGCCTGGAAACATAGCAGCCGCTGCCAGTGCAGCTGTTTTAAAACAGGCATAAAATGGTCTCTCTAAGAAACCCCAGAGACCAATCTGGCTGTTGCAGTTTGAACTAACTGAAGTTTCTGAACAACATACAAAGGCAGCCCCACATAATGTGCATTGCAGTAGTCAAGTCGAGAAGTAACCAGTGAGTGCACCACAGTTTTGAGATCTCATTATCTACAAGGAATGGACGTAGTTGTCAAATAGAGGACAGAGCATCCAAGTTAGGGTTGCCAGGTCCAGATGGTGAAAAAAGTAGATATCTGTCACCAAAAAAGTGGAAATAGAGGATTTAACAAAAAAAAAGGTCACTATTTTGCATAAAATTTGCATATTAATGGTATTATATATGCCCATTTTGATAAAATAAATTGACAGTTTGAGAATAAATACAGCTCACCACTGTGAAGATGATAACCAGGTGATCTGTATGTCTGCTTAGTCTGCTGTGTAGATGCAGAGTTCTCCAGGCCCCTGCTTCTTAACCATAAATTCATCTCCTGGTTAGGTTTTCCACACACACAGAGTCCTCTGTCCTCCTCCCCACGGGGTCACCCATCCTGTTCTCCCCAGCCAGGTCAGCAACTTCAGGTCTTGGCTTGAGGCAGGGTAGCCAGCTTGCTACCGAGCCAGCCTCTTTGCATGCTGGCACAGTGGTGCGTACACGGTCTCCCACTCGCTTGCTGTTCTCTCTATGACTATAAACATTTATAGACTGTTTTTCAACAGAAGGTTTCACAGTGGTTTTCAAAGAAAAATAAATAATATAATAAAATAAAATAATAAGATGGTCCCCTGTCCTCAAAGGGCTCACAATCTAAAAAGGAACACAAGGCAACACCAGCATCAGCCACTAAAGGAATGCTGTGCTGGGCTTGGATAGGGCCAGTTGCTCTCCCCATGATAAATATAAGAGATTCACCACTTTAAAAGATGCCTTTTTACTCAGTTAGAAGGGGTTAGTTAGCTAACTGCTAACTTCTTACTGCCACCACATTGAAGGGACATGCCAGGTCCACCTCTCTGTGCTCCTGCATCACATGGCTCTGCAACCTGCCAATGAAGCAGAACCTCACCTCTGGCTTCCCCATTGGATGGATGGCCAGTAGGAAAGGGAGGGAGACAGAGGAAGAGAAGCTGCTCATGAGAGCAAAGTGTTCCGAGCAAACAAAATGTTCCAGCTGCTCCCCAGAACTTTGGACACCACAACACATGCAAAAAAAGTTGTTTGGTCCCCCAAATAGTCTCTCTTCCTCCTAATGCAAGAGTTGTTTGGTCCCCAAAATAGTGGCATGTCCTGACCAGAAAGCCTAGTGTGATGAAGTATTCATTCTAACACGCTTGGCCTCAGGTTAAACCTGTTAGAATGGCTACTGTTCAATTTAGTCCAGGGAAGTCTGAACTCAACTCCCTGCTCAGCCACAAAGCTTATTCGGTGACCTTGGCCAAGGCAATGAGGTGCTTCACATAATCGGTGTGAAGCACCGGAGGGGGTTCTGCGTGGAGAGTGGGCTTAGACCACTCTCTACGCAGAAGAGCAGCTGCTCGTAGCTGGGCGGCCAGATCGGCCACCCACACAACTGCCAGCTCCATCACAGAGCTGACAGGGGCGGCGAGCACACAGGGCATCCTGGAGAGACCTCCGAACCTGGGAGGCTGCTTGCAGCCTCCTGGTGGGGGTCTCCTCATGTGTTGCCATGGTGTGGAGCCGTGCTGTGGTGGCATGTGATCAGAAAACCCAGGTTAGCGGAATGCTTGCTCCACTAACCTGGGCTAAGGGGCGGGCTACTTTGGCAGGCTAGCCGCCAGAGAACCACCAGGTTCGCTCGCGAGCCCTCTGGTTCTCACGATGGGGAAAAACCGGTCGGGCTTCTTTAGCCCAGGTTCCCCCCATTGTGAGAATAGCCTTAATGTCTCTCAGCCTAATCTACCTCACAGAGTTGTTTTGACGATAAAGGGGGCCATATATATAAATCGGAGCTCTTTGGAGAAAGGTCAGGATACATATATGGATCTAATACATATAGGGATATATTTTTTTAAAAACCTAAAGATGGCAGCAGCCCTAACTATGAACATGTTAGAATAACTTGAAGCATGATAACTTGAAACAAAATAACTTGAAGTGTGACCCTTTAAGAAGGAAGCAACTTTCTGAGGTGGAGTTCTCTCTCTTTCCCCCCTACCCTGGTTTTCTGAAGAATCTTTTCAACTGTTTCTCTCAGCTGCAGGCAGAGAAGAAATGTTCTCCTCTCAGAAGGGCAGGTTTGGCCGTTGGAGCTGAACAAAAGGGCTGTGTGTTGGGGGGCTTTTTGAAAGGGGAAATATTGGCTTTTCCAATGTGGTGGGCAGGGTGAGGCTGGCATTTCTCTCCCCGAGTGAGGAGTTGCCTCAATAGATGCTTCTATTTCTTTCCCTGCTAACACACACAGTGGCTCTTTCTCAGCTTGTGTCAACAGCCCACTGAGTGAATGGAACTCTGTTAGCCAGCTGGGATTAAGGCTAGTACAGCAGCTATGTGGAAGATTGATTTGGGACCAGGCCCAGAGATGCAAATGAAAAATGTGCCTGGGGCGAACATGTTTGATGTCATATAGGCCCTTTTCCTTTGACACAGAAGGGTGGAGTGTGGAAACGGACAGAAGGAAATTAGGCCTTCTTTTTTGCCATTCTCAAAAGCTGTTTTAAGAAATGCTATTGTGAACTTTTCTCATAGACCTCTAAAAAAAGACACCTCAAGTAGTTGCAATACGTTCTGATAGCTTCCATGTACATAATTGTTTGTACACAATCTAAAAGAGACAGTATAAAAAGTTGGATATTATGGCGTGATGGCAGTGGTGTAATATCGGTTGAGAATTCTTTGCCTGGTTCTAGAAAGTCAGCAAGAGCTCTCGCTCTGCCCCTCTGCAGTGAGGAACACCCAGGGGCTGGCTGCTTAGTGTTCTCTACTGGCTCAGTGTGTGGGTCAAAATCCCCATCTGTTCAATGACCAAGCTGGCTTTGCTGCTGGACCTACCAAGCCCTTTGTCTCTTGTATCCTAGCCAAGTTCTGCTTTTGTTTGGATCTCATTTCATGCACTGGATGTCTGAAGGCATCTTGATTCCCTTCCTGCCATTGTGCTTCCTCGGAGAGGTGGGCTGCGGTGCAGCAGCTTGCTATGAAGGCATCCTGCTTTTAATTAACAAATTAAAATCCTCGTTAACAATCCAGCCCCAGGGCTGTTTGGAGGCCCACAGTAGCTGTGCGTTTGTTCAGGAAACAGACATTAATTAGAAAAAATGTAATAAAATAGGCCTACAGACTTTCACATGTAATGTGCATGACCACAGAAAAGGGGAGCGTGCAGGATATATCCAGCATCTCTTTGCAGCAAACCAGGAGACTCCAGTTAGGAGAGCCAGGGTCATATATCTGCCATGCTAAAAGGGAAAACTTGAGGATGGTCAAGGTGTATAAGGTACTCTTTAAATCTCTGTGCCTAGATGGATCCATTCACACCTGCTCTGTGTCTTTTTGTCATATTTCCTTACATACCAGCTAGTACTGGTTCTTAAAAGATGGGCAATAAAAAGCATGGCCAGACTCCATGCTCATGAGATGTTACCAGAATTCTGAGGCCCACTAACGGGAGCCAGGTACAAAAGGGTAGATGGGGTGGAGCTAGATGCAAATAGTGGTTTTGGAGGCAGAATAAATTACCTACTGCACCCCATGAACCTTAAAGGCGGGTCTCACGATCCGAGAGACCCACTTTTTACAAAACTGCAGGGAGAGCAGGCTAAGCCCGCTCTCCCCGCAGACGATCAGGCAGGGAGCCCTGGGCGGCCAGACCGGCCGCCCATATGACTGCCAGCTCCGTGACATGTCACATGTCACACCGTGACGGAGTTGGCAGGGGCTGGGGGGAGCGGGGGCCATGCAGCCCCCGGAAGCCCCAGTATGCCCTGCGTGAGCGCGCAGGGCATACTGGGGAGACCCCCAGAGTTGGGAGGCGGCTTTTCGCCTCCCCTCTAGGGGTCTACTCATGAGTAGGCACGGCGCGAAGCCATGCCGCAGCTATTCACGATTTCGGGAAACAGGTTTGCGGAGCACTCGCTCCACAAACCTGGTTTGGGGGCAGGGGTTCTTGAGTGGGTTACCCGCTCTAGAACCACCGGGCTCGCGGCGCTGCTCATCTGGGCGGGTGAGCAGCCCACCCAGCAAAGAGTAAGTGATCATCTGCGGGGAAGGTCGGGCGAACCCACTCTTCCAGCAAACCTCAGAGGAGCTCTTCTCACTGATCATGAGAAGAGCTCCGATGTGTGCTACCTACCACCCAACCCGCAAAAGAAATGGGAAAGTGGGATTTTTTTAAAAATAGGATCCCATGGGGGTTTTTTGGGGTGGGGGGGAGGTTAAAAATTTGTTTAAAGTTGTCAGCTTGCCCATTTCTTTTGTGGGTTGGGTTATAGGTACAGTAGCACCTAACATGTCCTACCATCCAACCCACTTTGGTGACCCTAGGAGCTAGCCATGGGGAACAATGGCGTGTTTTGAGTTTCTCCAGTGTTCCCTATGGCTGGAACAAGTGGCACTCACAGAGTGTACACAAAAATTTTGCATTACAATTTGCAATGCATTTTGCAACCCTGCCTTGCAAAACACTGTATAAGCACACCATAAAAGGGACTCTGTCCCTCCCAACACAGAACACACATTTTTTCAAACACAGTTCAAAAATGGCCAAAAAGGAATCACTGATCCAGAATCAACTGCCAGCCACAGAGCCTGTGCTACAGTAATGTCATTGGCATTAGTTGCTCTCACACACACAATTATGACTCCTTACCTTCTAGCATTGCAACAGCTGCCACAGCAGCACCCTTACTTAGCAGCAAGCATAGCCATAAGCTTAGCTAGAGCAATTTTAGCCACGTTTTGACTGAGTACAACACCTTGCAATGCAGATTGCAAAGCAGACCAGAGCAGTTAGTGAAGCACAAGTTAGTCTCAAGGTCAGACATGGTGCTCATCACAGCAATCCCCAAGAAATATCACACACACACACACACACACACAGCTGCCACTGTCCATTTTGTGCCACAACACTATCTCACAAACAAAACAAACCACAACTCAAGGAAGGCAGGCACCCAAGTTCTGCCTTTGTAAATCTGAGATCCAGCAAAACCAGTTAGTTATAGCCACAATAAAGTAAAGTTGTGCTGTCAAGTCTGTCAACTTCTGGTGACCACCAGAGCCATGTGTTTTTCTCTGGTAGAATACAGGAGGGGTTTACCATTGCCATCTCCCGCGTAGTGTGAAATGATGCCTTTCGGCATCTTTTTATATCTCCACTGGCCAATATAGATGTTTCGCAATATAGGTGTTTCCCATAGTCTAGGAAACATACCAGTAGGGATTTGAATTGGCAACCTCTGGCTTGCTACTTAAGTCACTTCCCCGCTGCACCCTTAGGTGGCCTATAGCAGCAACAGCACAGCATATTATACTCAAGTGCTGAGAAAAGAGCCACAAAATCAAACCTTCCTTCCCCCTCTCCTGATGTACCCTCTTCTTCAAGAATATAAGGGTGCTCACTGCCTCCGAGTCCCTTTGAATACATCTTGAAATTCCTTTTGTGTTCCTCCTCCCTCCTCTCTCTCACCCCAGCCAATGGGGCACAGTTTCCCATGACCACACTTTGTTTGTATGATATCAAGCCAACCAAGAAGCAAGATCACAAGCCATTCACCAGCCAGTGCCAGAAAACCAATCAGCAAGGGAAAAGTAGGCCTCCAAAATGGCACTCGAAACATCAAAACGTTTTTATCAAGATGAGGTTGTTTTGCTCTGAGCTTGAAACAGGCCCTTTATTTAATGGGTTTCGACCTTGAAATACTCGAAAGAGCCTGTTTCGAGTTGAAACGTTTCACTGTCGAAACACATCCTATCAAACTCTCTTACCAACTTTTGTAAGTGTAGGTAGATCAGAATTCTCTGTCCCTAAACAGCCATGGCTGTATGGGTGAGGGTAGCCTTCACAACTCTGCTTCTGTTGTTGGGGGAAGCAGCTGTATTCTTTGCTTCCTAATGCAAGCAGTATGTGCAAAAAAGGAGGAGGAAGTAGGGTTGCCTAAGGTCATCTTGAATTGAACCATTAAGCTCCAGTAGTTCAAGACATTCATGTTGTGCTTTGTGTATTACTGGGAGAGGGGGTACCTAAACCAAAGCTTGGTATAACTGAGGCTTAGGAGACCTAACCTAAGAGAAAGTCTGTTTCTGACTGATAGTTTGCAGACTTACAGACAAGGTGAGTTCTATACATGTAAGGCCTCTGCAGGCAGATCACACAAATCCCCATTTTATAGACATTAGACAACACATCAGGCTGATAATTGGCCAGCAGGAGGCTGGAGAGCTTACGGCATTGTAAATGCTGCTGAGCCCCCAAAGAACCTTGAGAGGGAGCAAGGGGAGAGCCGGCTTCACAATGGATTTTATCGGCTCATAAACAAGGTCTGGGGATAAACAATTAAGAGCGGCTGCCAAAGCATCGTGGGCCCCCAGAGTTGGCAGAAGAGAGGCATTCCATTACTGACCAAGCTCTCTGCTCAGTGGTGGTGTATTTAAGGGCAGAGGATAAACTGGAATATGCTAGGAAGGATTGTAGGGGGCTTTAATGCAGTAAAATGCCCAGACTCCAATGCAGAATCTGTGGATTTACAGTATTTATGAAGCTGGATCTCTATCCCATCCTATCCTGAAGGCTCAGGGCAGAGTACAGAAATTCCAGGATCTGTTTTATTGTGCCCAGTCTGTTTTCTGTATTGTGAGGTAGGTTGGAAAGATGCTTGGCAGTAATTGTGCCTTGGTTTATTGTTGTATTACGTTTCTCTCCTACATCCACAGGGAGAGCTGTGTTAGTCTATTGCACAAAAGCAAAAACAGCAAATAGTCTTGTATCACTTTAAAGACAAACAAATGTATTATAGCATAAACTGTTGTGGATGAAAACCAAAGCTTTTGCTGCAATGTGTTAAGTCTTTAAGGTGCCACAGAACTCTGTTATTTCCCCCCTATTACTATACTATGTGAGGCTTCCCTTCCTCGACTGTTGGCTTGCATGTGGAGTAGCCTCCTCCTCTGGTCACCTTTCTTCTCAGGACAAATTTCAATCTAATCTATCAGGAGCAAAACCATATTTTTGCAGGTTTTCATCTATGCAAGTACAGAGTTGCCTGTCTTTCCAGTTTCTCAAAAATGGTAGCTATAGGAGAAAGCAAAGCATTGCAGCTAGAGGGGCTGAACAAAGGAGCATTTCAATATGCATATCCTCTTTCACGCTATAAGAAGGATAGGGATTAATATGTGTTTTTTTGGTCCAGAGAGGGAGGCAAGTGGGAATTGGCATAAGTTGGAAAAAACCCAAGAGTTATTTTAAATATTCAGGCTTTGTAGGACTGGGAGGAGAAACTAATTCCATATGGAAGTCATGGACACTGGTTGTTTTTAATAATGGGTGAGTGGAATGTGTGGCTAATGCTGTCAAAATGAAAAGAGAGTAAACAAAGGCCCTCTTCAGATGTTTTAAAAAATGAACAGTGTATTCCTGTATGCCATCCTGAGCGTGTCCACAAGTCCTGCCCTGGTGCATCACTCACTTCCCCTGCCTGCACAGCAGCTCACGCTTATCACATTCATCTGAAAAAGCAAACATCATGAACGTGATAGTGAGCACTTCTGGGATGCCCCCAGGCTGCCAATCACAAAGCACCTACCATCACATTTACAGTGTTCACCTCTTCAGAGGACTGACTGCTGTAGCCATGGGCAGCTTGGGTGGCAGGAGGGAGTGACATGCCAGGCACAGGACTTCCGTATGCTCTCAGGACGGCATACACGTGCATGCCATCCACACATCTGAAGAGGGCTTCCGTAAGCCATCAGTTCTTCTGATTTTCTTGTTCTAAGCAGACTTGTGTGTGCGCACGTACACACACACACATACACACTGACTAAACTGGATACTTCGCACAATTCCAATGCCATCCGTTAAAAGCAGTTGAAGTCACCAAGATAAAAGTTGTCAGGAACCTGTCGGCATGCAAGACAGTTGTATAACTATGGTGGAAAGAGGCATAGAAAGCTTCTCAAACTTTCTTCCTTGTCATCCATGACAAGGCTGTCTCTGGACACTGTCAAACTGTTTGTTAATGCTGCAAGCTGTCAGCATGTTGAATTTCAGTCGTGTGTGTGTGTGTGTGTGTGTGTGTGTGTGTGTGTGTGTGTGTGTGCAAGGAGCAGACAGTGTGTGCTCTCCCCACCCAGCACTGGCAAAGTGTTCAGATGGCAGCTTGATCTTTGCACATAGTTATGCTGTCAGGAGAGGGAGGCTGTCACTGCCAAATCTAACCTGTAGTGTGAATTGTCCAGCACTGTGTAGGTGCCCAGAGCAGATGATGTTAGCTTCATCTTGGCTGCCTGATCCTGCTAAGCTCTTTCACCTCCCAGCTTGCATATTCCTGTATAGTCTGCGTGACAGACAGGCCAGTTCTTGCACCTTTCAACATCCTGTCTTCTCCGTTGCCTTCTACATCGGAAAATGCACTGCCCCTTTGCTAGCTGTGAACAAAGCACAAAATAATAACTTATAGACTTCCTGTCACCATCAGGTTTTGAGAAACAATGGCTCTGTGAGCAGGGCAAATGCAATCTCCTGAGGTCAGTGCTGGAGTTAGGAACCACTGCATTCACTGTGTCTTGCTTGCCTCGGGGGCACAGTTTGCATGTCCACCATCTTTTCTCTGCTGTAATTTGTTGCATCATGAAGCTTATCTGTTTGGGTATATTCACAAAATATTACTTTCCATCATGAGGTGACTTTTGACAACCCCTCGGGCCAAATATGTACACATATCTCAATCCAGAGTCATTCAGTGGCCAAGTGGCAGCTGGTGTCTGAACAAAGACCAGGGTCAAGTACTGGATCAGTAGACAATGATCAAAGGGCCAAAGGCAGAAAACAATGGTCGGGGACGGCATGGTGGCCAGAGGCCAAGCCAAGACAGACTTTCTCTGTTGCTGCTTGGGATGAGTTGCTCCCATAGAGCCAGCCAGGCTCCTATTAGGTCATATGGGCTGAAAGCAGTGTTTGCTCTAATTTTTTTCATCTCTGTGTGCAGAATGAGTTTTGTTCTGGGCGGCAGTATCCTGGCAGTGTGTGCGCATATGCACTCAGAGTGGGGCCTTCCTGATTCAACCTGAGTGGGATCTAAAATTAACTGAGCGGACATCAAAAAATGGTGCGCACGTGCACACACCTTAGAGGGAACACTGGCTGAAAGACCCCATCCCCTTGTAACAGAGTGATCTCCTTCAGCATGGGAGCTGCCTGGCTGGCATAAGGAGCAAAGGCATCTCAGCCCTACTTCCAGCTTCTCTGGTTTGAGATCCCCAGCACCATAGAGAACACTCGTTTCCTTTCCTGACTACAAGGACTGTCTCTGTAAACCTCGGGGTATGGCTGACGTTTGTCTCTAGGCCTTAGAATACACTACAGGGCCAAGCCAGGCAACAAAGCCACCTCACCCTTGAGAACACAGTCTTTCTCGGAGCCTTGAAGAAATGAAATGTGGTTTAAAGCCAGACTGTGCAGCAACTGTGAATGTCACATGTCTTGGAGTTTATGTACCGCTTAGCAGCTACTTACTTCAGGCCTCTGCCTCTCTCACTTTGGAAACCTTCTGCCTAATCCAGTTACTGCCCTCCTCCAATCCGATTAGCCCATGTAAGAAATCCCAAATCTGATCAGACACAGTCATATGAGTCCAAGCAAGGGGTTGTGGGTGGGAAGTGATTTTATAACCATATGTTCCTGCAGAGAACTTGGCCACCACGTCCTGCTGGGAAAGCTGTGCCTTTAAGCTGCTGGGATGCCTCAGAGCTGTGCTCCCTTTTGTAGTCTTCTGCTTTTATTTTCCTTGCGACTGGAAGAGACGCAAGGGGGAATTTGGTTCAAAGGTATGTGGACTGGTTCCATCATCCATAGCAGATCAGCACAGCTTATAGCTGGAGTGATCAAAGCTGTGAAACCTAAAAGCTGCAAGGTAAAATAGTGATATGGCCAAGAGCCTCCAAAACAAACACACACACACAACCCTACCCCTCCTGGTCAGGCAGGTCTGTACTCTGTAATGAGCTGACCTGATCCTAAGGCAGAGTCACCAATACCCCCTTCAGTGGATGGGAAAGACCCACTTTCCAAAGGACCTGCCAAGGACAACCAACACTACTTCATGAAGAACCTACCTCACTGGATTATGTCAGGATGTGGCTCCCTAGGAAGGCAGGTGAATGTCCTCCACAGACAGGAGCTCCTGGGAGTTCTCTCCCCAGAACCTCTACTACAAAAGGACCCCAGGATTCTTCCCCAGGAGCTTGCATCCTCCCTGGCTTGGTTCAGGAGCCTACCAAGCTTTTAATTGTGTTTTAATTGTGTTCTCATAGTTTTAACATTTTAAATTTTAATTGCTGAAATGCTTTAATCTTTTTATTGGTTGTTTTTATTGTTTGGTTGTAAACCACCCAGAGGAACTTGCGTTTTGGGCAGTATAAAAATGTGTTAGATAGATAGATAGATAGATAGGTAGGTAGGTAGGTAGATAGATAGATAGATAGATAGATAGATAGATAGATAGATAGATAGATAGATACTAGAACCTCCTAAATCTCTTATGTTTAGGATGCAAAGCCAGCCAGGAGAGACAGAAGTCCTTGAGGCTATTCACACGTGCGTGCAAAACTGGGCTATGGGAACCCAGCCCGATTTTGCACACACATGTGAACCGCTGGGATCGGACCAATCCCAGCAGCACCACGGTGGCAAACCCACCTTACTAGCCAACCTTGAAAACGAGGTTAAAGGAGCAAGTGCTCCCTTAACCCCATTTTTCACGCCCAGCAAGGCCGGATGGATCATCTGCAGGGAAGGTAGGTTTAATCCACCTTCCCTACAGCCCACTCTGGAGGCCTCCTCACTGCTCGTGAGAAGAGGCTCCTTGTCTGGCTATAGTGCTGGACAGAGTGCCACATTACACTTGTATGGGAGTGAGCAGAATTGAGACCATTCCATAGCACATCTACAGCAGTAAAAATACAATACTGCAAGTAGCAGTTACTTGCTGATGGTGCAACATCTTTTGCTGGCCCAGCTCCCAAGTACCCTCATTTAATGTCTTGTAGCAGCCGCTGCTACCTGACCAGGGTTGCTTTCCTAACCCTTTGCTTGTTGGTTCCCTGGCCAGGCCCTAACTTCAGAGGGCACTTTGAACTTCTGCCTGTGGACTTAGCTATCTGAACAGGGCTAGGTCTGTGTCATACCTGGGTGGGTCAGGTGTGGCAGGAAGCACAGTGTGGGAGCAGGCAAGACAAGGTCAACAAGCAGGAGGTCCGGAGCCAGAGATCAGTCCAGTGGGGGCAGTCAAGTCAGAGTCAAAACAGGCAAAGGGGCAGAAGCCAAAGATCAGTCCATTAAGAGCAGTCAGGGTTAAGCAAAGTGTCAGAAGCCAGGGAAACCAATAACAAGGGTCAGGGGCAGCACACATCCACAACAAAGTCACTTCAGCAAATGGTGGAGTCAAACACAGAGCCAGCCTTAAACACAGCCTTAAACACAGAGCCAGCACTGCAGCCCCACCCGAGCCTGGAATGTCTAAGAGACCTATATCTGAAGTGCTGCTTGCAGGTGGGTGGCTGCTGGTGGGGACTGGTGTGCTTCGGGTTCATCTTCCAACTCAGAAGGCACAGGCAAGGGTGTGTTGAGGGGATCAGCAGGTGATGGCATTTCCATTGGTGGGGGTGAGGGCCCCTTGCAGCATGCCTCATCCTGGGAGTCCTCTCGGTCAGAGTCAGACTTGGGGTCACCACCACTTCACTTTTAGAGCCCCTGGTGTCCAGCTCAGGCGTCATGACCATTTCATCCTGAGACTCCTCTGTGTCAGACTTGGGGTTCATGACTCACTGTGCCTTATATCTCTATGCGGTAGATAAACTGATTTGGGTTTGAATAAATTCAAACTCAAATTGGGCCGATTTTAGTTTTTCAAAAAGAAACACCCTTAAAATAAAGGGCATGATTAGAGTTCAAATCGAAATGACTGTGAGTTGAGCTTGAATCGATTTGAGTGATTCAAGCACCATTCTGGTGGGCTTTCCCCCCTTGCTGATTGGTTTTCTGGTACTGGCTTAAGAACATAAGAACAGCCCTGCTGGATCAGGCCCATGGCCCATCTAGTCCAGCATCCTGTTTCACACAGTAGCCCACCAGATGCCACTGGAAGCCTACAGGCAGGAGTTGAGGGCATACCCTCTCTTCTGCTGTTACTCCTCTGCAACTCGAAGCCAATGTGGCTTCTGATTGGCTAGAGATCTCCTTGCTTCTTGGTTGGTTTTTATACAAATCAAGTGTTGTCATGGGCAACTGTGCCCCCATTGGTGGATGAAAAAGGAAGGAATTTCAAAATGTTTCCAAAGGACCTGGGGAGGGGAAGCAGAGAGAGCCCTTAGGGTGCCTTTGAAGATGATACAACAGGAGAGGAGGAAGGAAGGAATCAAGGAAGGTTTGATTTTGTGGTTTACTTTTCTCAGCACTGAGTATAATATTCTGCGCTATTGCTGCTATATTATTAACTAGCTGGTTTTTCTGGATCTCAGATTGATAAAGGCAGAACTTGGGAGTGTGCCTTCCTTGAGTTGGTGTTTGGTTTGTTTGTGAGATGGTATTGTGGCGAGAAATGAACAGTGGCAGCTCAGCTCTGTCTCTGTGTGTGTAATATTTTCTTGGTGGTTGCTGTGAGATAAGCACCATGACTGGCCTTGAGACTAATTTGTGCTTCCCTCACTGCTCTGGTCTGCTCTGCAATCTGCATTGCAAGGTGTACTCAGTCAAAATGTGGCTGAAGACATTCTAGTTGATCTTATGGTTATGCTTGCACTAAGGGTGCTGCTGTGTCAGCTGTTGCAATGCTGAACTAAGGAGTCATAATTGTGTGTGAGAGATAGGGATGTGTGAACAGGCTCAAGGTTGAAGCGGTTCACCATTGAACCAGTCTGGCTCAAAGGCATGCCCTCGAGCTGGTCTAGGCCTGGTTCGGCTCAACCTCAAGCTAAATCCCCTGGGCTAGCTCAGGGCCGGTTTGGGGGCTCTAAAGGTTTTTTAAAATTATTTAAAACACTCACTCCTGAATCTGTCAGCCTCGGGGTGGGGGTGCTGTGGCTGCAGGGGGGTGTCTCTACCATTTTCCCCTCCCCTGCTGGCCTCCCTCCTGCTCTTCCAAAGGTCGTTCAGGTCATTTTGGGGCCATTCTGGTGGCAGTGACCATTTTGGAAGCCACCGCACATGTGCCCTGGCCATTTGCGTGACCAGGTCATGACCCAGGCCATGTAAATTGCCAGTGCACAAGTACGATGGCCTCCAAAATGGCTGCTACCACCAGGCGGGGAGGGGGAAACGGCAGAGCCCCTCCGCAACCGTGGCACCACCCCCTGAGGCTGATTGGACCCTGTGGTGAGTGTTTTAAAGAAACATTTTTTAAAATAAACTTTAGAACCCCTGAACCAGCTTGAATTCGTTCCGTGCCGGGGGTCTGTTCAAGGGGCACAAAAGTGAACCAAACCGAACCAGGTAAGCTAGTTTTGTGCACACCCCTAGTGAGAGAACAACTTGTGCCAATAATGTTACTACAGCACAGGCACTGTGGCTAGCAGTGGATTCTGGGTCAGTGAATCTTTTTTGGCCATTTTTGGACTGTGTGTGTGGGGGGGAAAGTGTTTTCTGTGTTGCGGGGATAGATTCCTAACTGTGTGCTTTGCAGTGTTTTGCAGTGTTTTGCAAGGCAGTGTTTTGCAAGGCAGGGATGCAGTGTTTTGCAAGGCAGGGATACAAAATGCATTGCAAATTGCAATGCAAAACTTGCCACGCACACTCTGTGAGTGCAGTTTGTTTCGGCCATAGGAAACAATGGGGAACTCGAAACACGAAAGTTGGTTAGGGACACCAATATCAATTAGGTGGTACAGCATGATGGGTGGCACTTACCACTCAACCCACAAAAGAAATGGGCAAGTGGGCAGTTTTAAACCAATTTTTAACCTTTTTGTGAAAAGTTACAAGAAAAATTAAAATTGCCTGCTTGCCCATTTCTTTTGTGGGTTGGATGCTAGACCCATCATACCCTACCACCCAACCTACTTTGGTATCCCTAGGAGCTACCTATGGGGAACTATGGGGTGTTTTGAATTTCCCTTTTTTCCCTATGGCTGAATCACTCAAATCAATTTGAGTTGATTTGTTGAAACAGTTGGCAATGGCTGCTGTTTCGATTTGAGGATTTTGCTATTTGATTCGAGCTTGAATTGAATTGTAAAATCTGATTCATGCACATCTCCAGAAATTATATAGACCTTGTCCACTACTGGCAGTAATTTGTCACACCATAACTGTTCTCCTTTGTCCACACCCACTTGGATAGATAGTTTGGCTGGGGTGTGTCATTTCTGTTCAGTCATTAAACTGACTTGGGTGGCCTTCAGCAAGTCACAAGATTTCAGCTAGGTAGTTAGTTAGATGATATTGTAACTAACAATAACAAAGACATCACGAGCCTTTAGAATAGGGCAAGAAAAAAACAACAACTGCTGTAGGTTATTTGACTAAACAGCTGGCCCGTAAAATATCATTAGAAGGTGGGAAGAGACTCCCTTAAGAAGGTTGACTGGGTTCTTAGCATACAGGCCCACAAAAGAGGTGGTCCTGGTGGAAGGAGATGTGGAAGCTAGATGTCCTTGCTGCCAAATGAAGGCCTCTGCTCTAGTAACCTTGGCAGCATGTTGGACTTCCTCACTGCACTCTCCCTTCACTGCCTGATGGCTCTCAGCAGGAGCCTGTCAGATTCTAGACGGATCCATTTCAGCAAGCAAGGTGAGCATGTTGTGCATTGGGCCTAGCAGATGTCTGCACTGTGCATGGGGTCCCACTACCAAACAGTAAAGACTGAAGGAAGGAAATGTGGCGTGGGTTAGTTTATCAAGAGGCAAGTACGCCGTTCCAGCCAGGCCCATCAATCACCCATGAAGAGTATCCTGTGGAGGGCAAGGGTGACCTTGAGAGGAAGAGGAGTGTTAGTTAGAGATGTGGAACATCACATCATGTTGTAGGTAAAATGCAATGCATAGGCCAAAAGCATTGCAGCCAGAGTGTCTAGTCATCTCTCCTGTTCCCCAAACCTCTCCTTGCTCCCAGTGGCAGCTGGTGGGCACTAGGGTTAGCAGGGTGGAGGAGAGCCTACTCAACAAGGCAGGAGCCTCCTCCCACACTGTGCTTTCCTCCATGCTGGTGGTGGGGAGCCTGCCAACATGGAGGAAAGCAGGGAGGGAGGCAGAAAAGCAGGGGCAAAAAGAAGAAATCAGAAACGGAGAAGAAGAAAGCAGGGCAAAAGGAAGAAAGTGGGGAGGCAGCAGAAACCAGAAAGGGAGGAGAAACAGAAGGCAGGGGTCAAAAGGCAGAAGGGCAGGGGGAAGAAGGCAAGAGCCAAAAGGGAAGAAGGCAGGGGCCAAAAGCCAGAAGTGGAGGTGGGAAGAAGGCAGGGGCCAAAAGGCAAAAGACAGAGAGCAGAAAAAGAGGGGCAGGGGGAAATAAGAAAGGGGGCAGAAATGGGAACTCAGGGGGGAGAAAGCCAGGATTTGCATCACCCCTCTAACCAAAACAAACAAGCTACTAGAGAAACCCAGACTTACAAGCAGCCACCAAATAAATCCTCCAAAGCACAGAGCTTCTTCCAGCCTCTCCTCCTTACCTGTTACTTCCTTCCTTGGTCTTATTGGTTGGAACAGCCTGCTAATCAAGCTGTTCCAGCCAGTCTGATTCCTAGGGCCTGGCATCGACCACTCCTGGAACTGGTTAGAAAAAATACACCCCCTGGTGGATTCAGGGGCTGTATTTTCTACCTCTTTTTTAGTTCCTGGAGTGATTGATGCCAGGCCCTAGGAATCAGATTGGCTGGAAGATTGGGTGGCTACCTGTTCTAGTAGGTTTTGGGTTTCTCTGATAGCTTGCTTCTTTTGTTTGTTTGGTGGGAATGGGGCACAGCCCTTCCTGCCCTTCCTGATGATCCGCCTCTGCTTGTTTGCTCCTCCTTTTCATTCTCAGTGATGTTTGATGGCAACATTATTAGACAGTGCTTCTAACACGCAGGGTAGTGAATTCAAATTGAGAGCAATCTCAGGTTTTGGAAGGCAGGGGACATGTTCATATTTCTTTATTGCTTTGCAATTTGTGAATTCCCAGTGTTATCATTTGAAATTATCTAGTGAGTCACCAAGGCTTGAGTGATGTGCGAACATACTTTAGAGGTTGGGCAAGAACTTGGTTAAGTTCAATATCAAAACAACAGCTTGCAAATCGTCAAATTGTAAATCTATGAATTGCAAACAAAGCAAATTAACTAATTGACTTTTGCCAATGTTCTGAAAAAGTGTGAAATCAAATTAGAGTATAAGAAGAGAAAACTATTCAACTGTGATTCAGGCGCTGGAAACCTGCTTGTTGATCTGGCAGTTCTTTCAACTCTGTTGCAGTCTGCCATTTACATTGTTGTATCCCTCAAAGGCCTTTCTTCACAATCATTTTATCTTATTTATTTGCACATTAAAAGTGCCATTGTAATTTATAGTGGGAAATCATTCCCTCCCCCCCTCCCCCCGCCCTTGAAACAGAAGTATTTTGTTGGGAAAAAATTATCTCCTTCACCCTACCCCACCCAAGCATAGGGGTTGCCACAATATCAAAGGCATCTATTGAATTAAAGGGGCATGGGAGTGCCCCTTTAGTTAAGGCTCAGCCTCACCTACTTCACAGGGTTGTTGTGAGGAGAAACTAAGTATGTAGTACACCGCTTTGGGCTTCTTGGAGGAAAAGTGGGATATAAAATGTAAAAATAAAATAAAATAAATAAATAAAATAAATTACCACTGCTGCAGCAAGTTAAAAAGTGCGGAAGATTAGCACTTGATAGGTTGTCCAAATTATATCCAGGTGTATCATCTATTGCTTTCAGATGTTGGTGAAAATGACTGATGTACTCTGTCAGACTTGTCTAGGAAGAGTGCCTTTTAGTAGTCTGGTGAAGTTTCAAGAAGCGGATTAAAAGTTCTTAAGGTTTTCCTTCCCCATTAAGCCTATGGTTAGCAAGTGCTGGCAAAGTTATACAGAACATGGCTGGTTTGACAATGAAGCTGAAATGCTGACACATTTGCCAGTTCTCTGACATTGGCAGGGGAAGACAGCTAGTGGAGTCTATTGCAAGTGCAATGCCTATTCTATTAGTTATGGAGTGTGAACTCTCAGGGAAGAGCGTGAGGGAAGACATGGAATGGATAGTTGGGAAAGCCAGGTAAGTAGTCAGAACCATGGTGTGGCCACACTTGGAGTACTGTGTACAATTCTGGTCACCACATCTAAAGAATGACATTGTAGAACTGGAAAAGATGCAGAAGAGGGCAACCAAGATGATCAAGGGCCAGAGCACCTTCCTTATGAGGCAAGACTACAACAGCTGGGGCTTTTTAGTTTAGAAAAAAGACAACTGCGGGGAGAAATGATAGAGGTGTATAAAATCATGCATGGCGTGGAGAAAGTGGAGAGAGAGAGATTCTTCTCCCTCTCACATAACAACACCAGGGGTCATCCCATGAAATTGATTTCCACGAAATGTAGGACCAAGAAACGGAAGTACTTTTTCACACAATGCATAATCCACTTGTGAAATTCTCTGCCACAAGATGTGGTGACAGCCAACAACCTGGATGACTTTAAGAAGGGTTTGGATAACTTCTTCATGGAGGAGAGGTCTATCAACAGCTACTAATTGGAGGGCTATAGGCTACCTCCAGCCTCAGAGGCAGGATGCTGGGGATGTGCACTGAACTGCGGCAGGGAGGCTAGAAGGCGGCAGGGGTGCCGCTTTAAGAGCGGGAGAGGGTGCACTTACCTCTCCTGCCGTTTCCCCCCCGCCAGTGTCTTTCTTTTGGAAAGCCCATATGGGGGGCAGCATACCTCCCGGTCACCCTGTTGCCCCCGTCTTCCAGATATGATTGGAAGCCTCAAATGTGCCTGCGCACAATGTGCACGTGCTTGTGCCGGTACGCGCAGGTGCATTGGCGACTTCCGATCATATCTAGAAGGGGGGGGCAGGGAGGTATGCTGCCCCCCAAATGGGCTTTCCAAAAGACGGACACCGACAGGGAGGAAGTGGCCAGAGAGGTACGTGCATTCTCCACCACTCTTAAAGCGGCACCCCTGGTGCCGTTGAACCAGCAGAACCGCTGGTTCTACGAACCAGTTTGGAGGCCCATAAAAAGCCTCCAGACCGGTTCTGTGCACATCCCTACAGGATGCCTCTGAATACCAGTTACCAGGGGAGTAACAGCAGGAGAGAGGGCATGCCCTCAACTCATGCCTGTAGGTTTCCAGTGGCATCTGGTGGGCCACTGTGTGAAACAGGATGCTGGACTAGATGGGCCTTGGGCCTGATCCAGCAGGGCTGTTCTTATGTTCTTACGTTCAATGTGGGGGAGAAGCAGTGTGGTGCTCCCCCAGGTGCATCTAGGTAATTTTGGAGCCTGGACCTAAAGGCCTTTGGAGCCAACCGCTGGAGTGCCCCTCCCCAGCAAGTTGGGCATCATTCCCCTACACACACACACACCGTGGCAAACAGTATTTTTAACACGTGGATTCTTGAGGACACAAACAGCAACTGAACTCACAAGAATGTGAGACTATAAAACAGGTATATTTATGCAAATTTATGCATATTTATGTATTAGCAGAAATATTTCAACACACAACTTAACATATTCTCATCCTACATATTTCTTTCCCAACTCCTCACTCTGTCTCTAAAACACCTGAGCCAGCCGCGACCACACCACCCAGGACAGACTAAGAGGATTTGGGGGCACTGTTCCCTCTAACAGGGATTCCCAGATGTTGTTGACTACAACTCCCAGCATACTGAGCTGCAGTGGCCTTTGGCTGGGGAATCTGGGAGTTGTAGTGAACCACATCTGGGAATCCCTGTTAGAGGCAACACTGTTTGGCGCCCCCCCGGGGCAGTGTTCCCTCTAACAGGGATTCCCAGATGTTGATTACAACTCCCAGAATCCACAAGCAAAAGCCATTGAAGCTGGGGATCCTGGAAGTTGTAGTCAACAACATCTGGGAGCCCCTGTTAGAGGGAATACTGCCTAGGAGTTGTGGAGGCCCTGCACTTTAGCCCCAACATTCAGGGGTAAGAGCACCAATGAGTAAGCCTACCCAGGTTTGCAGCATCTTTCCCCCCCTCACCTGTCAGGCAGAGTGGCTCCCTCACACTTCTTCATAAGAACATAAGAACAGCCCTGCTGGATCAGGCCCATGGCCCATCTAGTCCAGCATCCTGTCTCACACAGTGGCTCACCAGATGCCACTGGAAGCTTACAGGCAGGAGTTGAGGGCATGCCCTCTCTCTTGCTGTTACTCCCCTGCCACTGATACTCAGAGGCATCCTGCCTCTGAGGCTGGAGGTGGCTTAAGAACATAAGAACAGCCCTGCTGGATCAGGCCCAAGGCCCATCTAGTCCAGCATCCTGTTTCGCACAGTGGCCCACCAGATGCCGCTGGAAGCCACAGGCAGGAGTTGAGGGCATGCCCTCTCTCCTGCTGTTACTCCCCTGCAACTGGAGATCCTATAGCCCTTCAGAACTACCCCTCACACTTTTCTTAGTGCAATGGTCCTGCTTTGCACCCCCCACTGTCAGAATGCTGACTGGAAAACTGCACTTGACTTCTGCAATAAGTAGGTCATTGACTTCAGTGGAATGGGCTGCTTTAATTACAACTATTCTATGAGGTCATTCACACACACGCCAAAATTGTGTTCTACCAAGGGTTGGGAGCTGTGTGTGCTCCCAATTTTTGTTTGTGTGGGTGCAAACAACTAGGTAGTAGTAGGAGTAGTGACTGTGTTGATGCAAGGTAGGACGAAAAGCTGCCCAATCACTACACAGGAGCCCCACACAGGAAAAGCTACACCATCACTTCTCCCTCCTCCTACCTAGTTGTTTGCACCCACACAGACAAAAATTGGGAGCACACACAGCTCCCAACCCTTGGTAGAATACAATTTTTGCTTGTGTGAATGACCTAATTTTTTTTAAAAGAAAAACACCAGGTAATCTCAGAGAAATTTAGCCTACTTACTACCTATTTACAAAGCTCGACTTATCCCATAGTTGCCCGCTCGCTAATTTCTCTCTCCTAACTCCTAGACTTCGGGCTGCAGGGGAATCTTCCAGTGGGAACGCTCCATAGTTCAGTGATCTTCACCGTTTTTCAAGTAGGAGGCACTTTGGAGTAAAAAATATCCAATATGAGAGCCATTCCCCACCTCCATGCAGTTCTGTGCTTTTCCCAGAGCGGGGGGAGGGGGAGTTGTAAGAATAACAGAGCCCTGACAAGCTTCAGCACCATCTTGAAAGGTGCACACAGAGTGCTGGGAAGTGTAGTCCTTTCCAATACCTTCCCCACAGAGTTCTATGGCCAAAGTGCTGGGAAGAATGATACTTCCCAGTGTTCCATGTGCACCTTCCAAGATACTGTTGCAAATACTGTAGTATATTTTATTTTTCTTTCTTTATTCGTATATTTATATGCCGTTCTTCCCCCAAGGATCCCAGAGCAGTGTCCATGGTTATGTTTCTCCTCACAACAAGCCTATGAGATAGATTGGGCTGAAAGAGAAGTGACTGGCCCAGAGTCACCCAGTGAGTTTCATGGCTAAAGCGGGATTTGAACTTGGGTCTCTCTGCTTCTAGTCCAGCACTCTAACCACTACATTGCACTGGTTCTACCACACCATTGTAAGACTCCACTTTTATGCAGAATATTCTACAACTGTTTTAGAAATATATAAAGCTAGCTGGGCCGGGCGCAGAGCATCTGTGCCTCTGGCCAGCCCACCCACACGCCATCGCCTTTTTCTACGCCCCGCCCACCACCACTTTCTGGCTGGCGGGGCAACCAGCCCACATCTTCTCCCTGCCCACCTGGCTGACCACCGCCCCCCTGCTTTCTGGCCGGCCAGCCCGCTTCTTCTCCCCCCCCGCCCTCTTCTCCCCCCCCCCCCGTGCTGCTTTTTGGCCACTCCCCCCACCTAGCTGACCGGGCTTTTTGCTTTCCAGCTGGCCGGCCTAGTTCTTCTCCCCGCCCCCCGCCCGCCCACTCCTTCTCTCCACCACCACCCCACCCCACCACTTTCTGGCTGGTTGGCCAGCCAGCCGCTTCTTCTCCACCCCCTCCTGCCCACCATTTTCTGGCTGGCTGGCTGCTGTTTTCTTCACCAGTCACTGCCGCAGTCACCATTTTCTTCCCTCCCACCCGTCCTATGACTATCCAGCAGCTCTCCAAACTCTCACAAGAGCTTCCATGCATGGGATTAGCCACGGGTATGCCTTAGAGAATTAAATATATAGATATAATGCAATTCACTGCATTAGATTATACATTGTTCATTAGAATCAACACTAAATGTGATATTGGGGATATTAGATTGCCAACACTATAATGATACCTTTCCTTTTCACAAACCATGGAAATTAGATGGTCAAAATACCTTCCAGTTTAAGACCAGATTTAAAGCTATCTCATTTTGGCTCAAGCTCCACAAAGCTGGAAAACCTGAACCTAAGACTGATGTCTTAACAGCCATGCCACGCAATCAGTTATAATGTGCAGTGTCACAAATTGCCTTCAGTGCACCCGCATGGCAACATGGGGCATCTTTGCTGGTGCTAGGCACTCGTCCTTTCCATCCTGAGTTGGGCCTCAAAAAATAAAGAAAGGTATGGATGCAAGGAGAGCAAGTTGTAAACTAGCACAATCTGTAACAATGCACATCATCATTACTGATCACATGGTAAGGCATCAGTCTTAGGTTCCAGTTTCCCAGCTTTGTGGAACTTGGGGCAGAATGAGATAGCCTTAACTCTGGTCTTGAACTGGCAGGATTTTTGACAATATAATAGTGTCTATAATGTTGCTAGAGATTAGAGGCATGTCTCCACTCTCCCCATCTGTGCATCACTTTGTTAACTCCTTAAAAGTTCTATATATTTTTATGCTGCCTTGGTTGTTCCCCAACAGGTGAGAAGTTACATGGGTTTGCAGCAGTGTTCCCTCTAACAGGGATTCCCAGATGTTGTTGACTACAACTCCCAGAATCCCCAAGCAAAAGCCAGTGCAGCTGGGGATTCTGGGAGTTGTAGTCAACAGCATCTGGGGATCCCTGTAGAGTGAACACTGGTTAGCAGCATGCTTATATTCATGCTTATCTTAGAAGGAGAATTACTGCACACTTATGATGTTTTTGTAATATTTTGTGTATTTTATACGAAGGTACAGGTTGAACTTTGGATGAAGCTGAAAGATAGCACATCATTCCTAAAAGCACATCAGTAGGTTACATCAGTGTTCAGAGAACTAATTCTTGTATCCTTAGATGGCGTTCTCCCTAACCATCCTATCCCAGGCTCTCACAAAAATCCTTCTGGGGTCTTTCTCTGCCAGAAGCTGCCTGCTCTTTTTCTTTTCATTGACTCACATGTACCTTCCCATCGGCCTCAGCTGTTAAGCTGGAGAAATGTGACACTTAAAAGTTTCCTAATGGTGTCTCTCTTTGAAGGTAATAGCAGCTATTAACAGAGCCATCAGACACTGATTAACTTACAGAAAGATTGGCTGGCCAGTTAACTACCTCAGACTCACAGCAATATGTTATAAACTTCCTGCTATTTGAGCTCAGTATGTTAACACTTGTAGCTGTAGGTAGGTAGGTAGGTAATGAATTATATATATACAGGTGTGGACATCATCTGCGGGGTTCTGTTCTCGGCTAAAGACACAGATAGCAAAACCACGGATAACAAGGCATTGAGGCAATGGGAATCAAGGGATTAGGTTCCTGGAGGTTAACAAAAGGCTTAAAAACTGAAGAAATGTGAGAAAGAAAGTCCCGTACTGTGCTCTGCGGGTCTCCAGCTGTCCATCAATGCCTGCCCCCCGCAGCTGAAATGCTGCCATATTTTCACACAAAAAATTGCGGGTACCCCCCCCACACACAAAAAAGCTACAAAATATCTCTGCACCACAAAATGATGGCCGGAAATGACCTCAGAGGTCATTTCTGGCCACCTCGGAACCACAGATACACAGTTTTCAACCCCCTGAGCCCTGAGGGGTTTTTAACCCCTCAGCATATACTGAAGTCAGGTGTCAATCGCCCAGCTGCAGATACGTGGGACTGTGGATATCGGGACCGAAGTAACGAGGTCCGCCTGTGTCTATGTGTATGCATATATACAATGTATTACAACCACGCAGACAATCTCTTTCCCTGTGCTCCATTCCCTTGCTTTTTGTGGATTTTTGCTGCTTTCTTTTCCTTTTCTTTTCTTGCAATGATTTGCTGCTTTGAAGGCAGTGCATACTGGAGTATAGTTGCTTCTGACTTTTTATTTTAAATATTATTTTGTTTGTTTATTACACTTGTATCCTTTTCCCAGTGAACTCAGAGTGGCATACAAGCCCCCCACCTGCCATTTTATCCATACAATAACCTGTAAAGTAGGTTAAGCTAAGGGAGAGTGACTACCTCAAGATTACCTAGTGAGTTTCATGGCTGAGCAGGGATTTGAACCTGGGTCTTCCAAGTCTGAGTAAGATAAATAGTGAATAGCTATCCCACCCAGTGTTCCCTGTAACAGGCATTTCCAGATGTTGTAGACTACAACTCCCATAAGCCTCAGCCAAAGGCCACTGCAGCTGAGGATGCTGGTAGTTGTAGTCAAAAACATCTGGGAATCCCTGTTATAGGGAACACTGATCCCACCATTGATTCTAGTTTCCCAAAACTGTCAGCACAACTGAGACAATTTATTATTCTATAACTTAATTAGTCTTTAAGGTGCCATGAGACTAACGTGGCTACCTTTCTGGATGATTTTGTGTGAGTGTATGCACACACGCTCAATGCCCTGGAAGTATGATCTCCAGATTACTCAATACTTGCCCTTTGCCTAAGGGCAAATTTTATCCTATTGGCAAGGCCGTGTGCTTTTTTCAGAAACAAGTCCAGGATCCTAGAAAGAAATTGTAAATTTGGTCTAAATGAGCATGATTCTAATCCTGATGATTACACTTTAAAAGCTATGATCAGCATCTGCTAAAGGGTTGTGACTTGATCCTAAAGATTTACTTGGAACAAAGTCCTAATAATTGCAAAGGAACTTAATATCTCAAAGTAAGCATGTTTAGAATCACAGCCACAGAAACTAGGCCTGATTTGAAGATTCCAGTGGATAAGGTTTCTGTATCTATCTAGCACAGTGATTTTTCATACTTGATGGGCCAGTTTGGGCAATACTTGTCTGACCACAACAAGCACGTATGAGCGCACACGTCTTGACTGCATGTCCTCGTTGTTGGCTGAACAAGTATGGTCTGAACTGTCCCTAAGCTCCCTTGGCTTCCCCCTTCAATCTGTTCAACTCAATTTCTCCCTTTGACCCCAAGGATTGTTTTCTTTCGCCCCTCCAGTCCACTACTCTCACCAAATTCTACCAAAAAAATCAGTTCCTGCCATCTTCATCATTCTGTTAAGTATGGAGAGACAGAAGACACGTTTATTTGATGCAAGACTTGGATTTGATTATGTTTTTAATGACAACTCTCCCCTTTTGCATGGGCCCTTGACCTTTCCAGTCTTTTAAGTGTGAAGTGCTTAGGATATGTGACTTGCCTCCCATGTTGATTATCTGTTTGCTTGGAGCTAAAGATGTCCGTGAACTGAGTTCATGCATGAACAGGTTCAGTGCAGAGGGAAGTGGCGAGCAGGAGCTTTAAGAAAGAGCTCTACCTGCTTACCTGCTCTCTGACACTCTGTGCAGCTTCCTGCCAGGGCAGCTCATGTCCCAAGTACCAGCACGCACATGATGTCCACACATGCATGGAAGCCATTTGCGTGGTCAGCAACACCATGCTGACCACACAAATGGTGCCCGTGCATGCATGGATGCCATGTGTGTCCTGGTGCTGCATGTGGGTACTTGGGACATGTGCCTGGTTGCATATGAATGGGAGACTTAAAGCACTGTAAGATATTCCCCTCAGGGGATGGAGCCGCTCTGGGAAGAGCAGAAGGTTCCATGTTCCCTCCCTGGCTTCTCCAAGATAAGGCTGAGAGAGATTCCTGCCTGAAACCTTGGAGAAGCCACTGCCAGTCTGGGACCACTTTGAGTAATTTTCCTCAGTATGTCAGAAGAGATCCATGTGAAGAGCTTCAGGCAGGTCTGCGGGAAGAGTGGGTTTTCCCAACCCTTCCTACAGATGATCCCTTACCTGTCTGGGATCTCTCTGGCACGCTGTGCGCTCCTTGCTTGGCCTCTCTGGGGTCGGGTTCAGGGAAGCGCCGCCATGCAACACCCCACCCCCAGAACCCCAATAATGCACCGCACGATATTACTGGGAGCTCCCCCCCCCGAGTGTGCCCATCACAGCTGCAAGCAGCCATAGCAGACACACAATCAATTAGCCCGGTTTTTAGGAGCACTTGTGCCCAAAACCCAGGTTAAGCAGCAGGCTACTTTGCAGGGCTTGCTGCTGCGCCACCACTGCTGGGAGCCATGCAGCTCCCGATGGTTCTCATGCACAGCAAAAACCGGGCTGGGCTTCCCTAGCCTGGTTTTCGTTGCTCGTGAGAATAGCTTTAGTGTTTCTCAACCGTTTGAGAATACAAAGAAAAATGATGGTATTGCTGGACATTCAGACCAAGTTACTCAGTAGTACTTCTCAGGAGTTACTACTTAAGAGACTACTTAATTTCAGTAGGACTTGTGTAAAATATTTTAGTCAGGATGTCAGCCAGTGTGTCTTCTAACCCTCTTTCTTTGTGGAATGCTTTCAAGATCGATTTGGTCACGGAACCACTGCACATTGCTGAGGAGTCTGGGACAGATTCTAGTGCATACCATCAGTTCACATGCTGCTTTGGCCAAGCCTTTAAAAGACTTTCTGTTGCCACATGGGAGCTGATCACATGCCCCTATAACACATCTCTGTGGTTGCATTTTTGAGTAGAAGATTGACCATGGTAAACAAGCTATCAGAGTTTATCCACTGTTACTGACTGATAAGTAGTTATAAAGCCACACAGCATAGAAAATTAGCATTCCTACAACAGCAACAACTCTGTAAAGTGGTTTCCAAATGTGATCCAGGGATTCTTGGAAGCTTAGCAGGAGTTCCTCCATGGGAAAATCAGTGACTGATCACCAGACTAAATTACTCATGAGTAGTCTGACATTAATAGGACAAATGAGTCATGACTAATTTAAATTGGACTACTCATGAGTAATTTAGTCTGGTGGTCAGTCACTGATTTTCCCATGGAGGAACTCCTGCTAAGCTTTCACGAATCCCTGAATCACAGTTTGGAAATCACTTAACAGAGTTGTTGCTGTTGTAGGAATGCTAACATTCTATGCTGTGTGGCTTTATAACTACTTATCTTGGGAACAGGTTGATGATGTCTAGAGATTCTATCTGAAGTGGATTAGAACTTGGTGTCTACCTTTTCTTTGTCATAGGCTTGAAATGGTGATTTAATTTCTCATTCCCGTGTTTTCTGTTCTGTATAATGGGTGTCATATATTTCCTTTCCTGGTTGTGGCATTTTCAGTTAAGCTTTTCAGGGATGAAATGTATCCAGACACCTGACATATTATGAGCATGCCCGTTCCCAGACAAGGTAATACTACTTATTGCAGTTTTCCTGGTTTATGTCACTGCTGTGGACTTCAGCAGAAGCAGGATTTCAGCCAGTAGCTACTGTTAATCTCATTGATGCAGAGGGAAAACATTAGTCATTGAAGAAACATAATTAATACCTGCTCTATATTTTTAAAAATCTGTATAGTCAAATGGTCAAAGTTATAGTCAAAGTTATTTGGCCAGTGCAATGTTTAGACAAATAATAGTCCTGTATTCATAGGGCTGGACTAAAATGTGGCTACATTATAGAAACAGAAATTTCAGCATGGAGCTAGATATGTTGAAGGACATGGTACTGCCGTGGAAAGCCATGCTGTATGCTGAGTTCTTTCCTTCCAGCTCTGTAAGTTGTGAGGCAATTGACCCTATATCTTGATGTTATTATGAAACTGGGCAAGTTCACAGAATGGGTTCTGTGGATTACTGATGCGCATGTGAAAGAGAGAATGACATTTGCCATCTTTATTCTGGTCACCACATCTAAAGAAGGACATTGTAGAACTGGAAACGGTGCAGAAGAGGGCAACCGAGGTGATCAGGCGCCTAGAGCACCTTCCTTATGAGGCAAGACTACAACACCTGGGGCTTTTTAGTTTAGAAAAAACGATGATAGAGGGCAGACATGATAGAGGTCTATAAAAATCATGCATGGTGTGGAGAAAGTTGACAGAGAGAAATTCTTCTCTCTCACACATAACACTAGAACCAGGGGTCATCCCATGAAATTGATTGCCAAGAAGTTTAGGACCAACAAACGGAAGTACTTTTCCACACAATGCATAATCAACTTGTGAAATTCTCTGCCACAAGATGTGAAGACAGCCTACAACCTGGATGGCTTTAAGAGGGATTTGGATAACTTCATGGAGGAGAGGTCTGCCAACAGCTACTAGTTGGAGGCCTATAGGTCACCTCCAGCCTCAGAGGCAGGATGCCTCTGAATACCAGTTGCAAAGCAGTAACAGCAGGAGATAGGGCATGCCCTCAACTCCTGCCTGTAGGCTCCCAGTGGCATCTGGTGGGCCAATGTGTGAAACAGGATGCTGGACTAGATGGGCCATGGGCCTGATCTAGCAGGGCTGTTCTTATGTTCTTAAAGGGTTTCATGTGTGTGATGTCAATATGTGTGCTTATGTAGTAAGAATCATATTGTGTTGGATCAAGTGAAGGAGGCCATCTTCATGATCACGCAGGCAGGAATACTGCGGGGGGAGGCAGGGTACAATTCACCTTTTGCCCAGACAATCTGGAACAACACTTCCAGACAATTCACACTGCTCTGTGCAGCGTGGATCATTTGAGGCCAAGATTCATTTTCCCAGCCTCTAGATATCTCTCAATGTACTGCGCGAGAAGTGCTGGGCATTGGGCTCTAAGCGCCCATCTCTGTGTGGACTTGGGCTGCAAACAGCCCAAACACACGCAATCCTGGTGTCAGGGTTAAGGGCGCACTCACAGGCGTAACTAGGAGGGGCAGGCAGGGCATGTGCCCTGGGTGCCACTTGAGGGGCGCAAAAATGCCCCGACTCCTCTGCCGTGCCTATCATCCCCCAAAATTCTTATCTTAAGATTAAAAGGTTGCCACTGGAACTTCTTGCTACACAACAAAGTGGGAAGCACAAAAGTAAAAGTCAAGTATGCCATCAAGTTTATTTCGACTCCTGGCGACCACAGAGCTACGAGGTTTTCTTTGGTAGAATACAGGAGGGGCTTACCATTGCCTCCTCCCATGCAGTATGAGACGATGCCTTTCAGCATCTTTCTATATCGCTGCTGCCCTATAGTACCAGTGGGGATTCGAACCAGCAACCTTCTGCTTGTTAGACAAGCATTTCCCCGCTGCGCCACTTAAGGTGATTGAACAATACATATATACAGGCATAAAGTTTTGGATACACCTTGTGGTTAAAGCAGTGGTTATGTTCAACATTTATTGCTGTATTCTTCTGTCATACACATTTTCAGAGTTGCATTAGTTATACTCACTCACTCACCCACCCCCTCTTTGGGGCTGTCACCTCATACACATCCCTTGTTGCAAAGCTTTCCCTGCTTGTCGCAACAGACAATGTACAAGCTGTACTCCTACAGTTATTACTGATGTGCCACTTTGCTGTCAGGAAACAACAGAGAGAGGCGGGGCACAGATATTGGTTCAGAGTTGCTCATACATCCAAGTAGCCATCTGTACTGGGGAGGAAAACTAGAAAGGGAGATGGGTGATGTGGGCAGACCGATGAGCTTGCTTGTATAGTCTTGTCACTTCTACTTAGTGTGGTACTTCAAGGCAGATTTCCTTAGGGGCCAACACTTCTCCCACTTTGACACCTATTTGTTCTTCACCCAACTCTTCTACAGCTGTGCTCTCTTTCACATTGTCATCAGCACTCTATCTTTTTGCTGTACCTGTTCTATGTTTTTATCCAAGTTCTTGTTGGACTTTCCCCCCTCAACCTTGCTACTTCTTTCCTTAGCCATCATTGCTGCTGTTTTTGTACTTTTGAAGATGGATGGTGAAGTCCCACGCACTCTCTGATTTTATTAGCCTACTTTCCAGTAGGCTTATAAGATCACTCAGCTTTCTGTGTATGTGTCTGTCCATGATATGACCCCCCATATCAACTTCGCGACACCTGGACCAATATGAACCAAATTGGGTACAGTTGTAGGGACACATAGGGACACATCAACGGCATAGTTTGTTATGATGTCATCCACCCCGATCCAAGATGGTGGTGCATAAACATTTGAGGTGCAAGTGGGCTAACTTGTGAACTGCTTAACCTATTTGACAAATTTGCTACATACACACAGGAATGTGTACAAATTTGTGTACACACACACACACAGGGATGCCCAAATGCCATGGTGTGTGATGATGTCATCCACTCCAATTCAAGATGGCAGCCGCGTGAACTTCTGAGGTGCAAGTGGGCTAATTTGTGGACGGCCTAACCTATTTGAATCAAATTGGGTACAGCTGCAGTGAGTGACACACACAGACACCTCAGTGGCATAGCTTGTGATGATGTCATCCATGCTGATTCAAGATGGTGGACACGTAAACACTTGAGGCACAAGTGGGCTAGCTTGTGAATTGCTTAACCAATTTGAACCAAATTTGCTACAGCCGTAGGGAAACATAGGGATGCCCCAATGGTGTAGTTTGTGACAATGTCATCCAACCCAATTCAAGATGGTGTACACATAAAGCCTTTGAGGCTCAAGTGCACTAACCTGAGGACTAACCAATTTGAACCAAATTTGGTACAGTTGTAGTGAGTGACACACAGGGACACCTCAGTGGTGTAGTTTGTAATGATGTCACCCACCCCAATCCAAGATGGCAGATGCATGAACATTTGAGGTGCAAGTTTTCTAACTTGTGGACCTTGATTTGAACCAAATTTAGTCCAGTTGTAGAGACAGCAAAACTTAGAAAAGTAGGCTGATCAGTTTTTACTAGAACAACTTGTTCACTTCAAATTCCAGTTGATCCCACTCTCCATCTCAGTAAAAGGTAAAGTTGTGCCATTGAGTCGGTGTTGACTCCGGTCGACCACAGAGCCATGTGTGGTTTTCTTTGGTAGAATACAAGAGGGGTTTACCATTGCCATCTCCCTGCACAGTACGAGATGATGTCTTTCAGCATCTTCGTTGCTGTGTTTTTCATTTATTTATTTACCTTGTTCTTATCCATTCACTCCCTCTCTTTCTCTTCAAACTCTCAGTCTGCTTTTTTGTGAACAAGGTCTCCTTCACATTCTCCTTCTCCCGTTTCTACTTCTAATTGCTTTCCTAGTCAGTTTCCTCCTGCTCTTCATCATTGCTTTCTTCATTTATTCATTAAGTCTGTTTCTCTTCTTCTAAGCCAACCACTAGTCTGCTTGCTTGATCCTCTTCCATCTTCTTCATTATGATTTCTTGCTGCTACTACTCCTTTCCTATTGCATGTATTTTTCGTATTTCATTCTCTCCTGGTGCCTAAGCCAACTACTAGTCTTCTTGATCCTCTTCCATCTTCCTCATTATGATTTCTTGCTGCTACTGTTCCTCTCCTATTGCATATATTTTCCGTATTTCATTCTCTCCTGATACCTATACTTCTTCCTGTGTGCGTTTCTCCCATTCGGGGGGGGGGGGAGTTCTGTTGGTTGTCTTCCCTCCCATAATTATTGTCCTGTTTCTTCTTTACCTCTCTCTTTGAAAGTTTTTGAACATCATAATAACTTAATTTTTTCCTGATAATTCAGTGTTGGATCCTTTTCAGTCTGGTATTCCTGTTACTGGCAATTTGTAATGATCTCTTACTTGCTAAATCAATTATCTCTTACTTGCTTGTCAATGTTTGGTTTTTCTTTTGACTGATTTATCTTCAGCTTTTTATACCATTAATCATTCTTTTTACCTCTCTTAGTTATGCTCTTTCAGTTTTGGTGGACACATGCTTTCTTGGTCTAATGCATTTTGAGCATTCTTTTCCCATAGCCAATAATGGTAATTTGTTTTCTTCCCTTTTCCAGCTCTTTGGCTCCTCTCTTGTTTTCCCCTTTATTCAGATTATTGCAAAGACTTGCCATGTCCAATTTGCAACCCCACCCCTCCACCCCACCACTGCAAAAACTGTTTTCTTCTCCCCACCCACCCCCGCTGGCTTGATAGCTTTAATTCTCTTCTTTTCGGTTTGCCTTTCTTAGCATCATATACTTTTCTCTGCAGGGGCGTAACTACCATTAGGCAAGGGGAGGCAGTCGTCTTGGGGCCCCACTGCCTCGAGGGGCCCCCCAGAGGCACATCACATGACTCCCCACCCGCCCATGTTGCACCCCCTATGAATTATGTTGAGTCTCTTGGAGATCGGCAGGAGCAGAGAGTTAAAAAAACTAGATTCAATGTGAACTAGATATTCACCGTATTCATAATGGGGATGTGAGTGTGAGTGCACGATCTATTGTGATGTGTGTTTGTGTATGTTTATCCATGAGGGGTCCATTTTAAAATCTTGTCTCTGGGCCCCCTCCAACCTTGCTACGCCCCTGTTTCTCTGGACTTAATTATTTTGCCTGTTTGTATTTTTCTATATCTCTTTTTGCCCACGTCAGTCCTTTGTTACAACCCCTTCACTGACTCCTGATTGATTGATTGATTAAGTGCCATCAAGTCGGTGTCGACTCTTTAACGACCACATAGATAGATTCTCTCCAGGATGATCTGTCTTCAACTTGGCCTTTAAGGTCTCTCAGTGGTGCATTCATTACTGTCGTAATCAAGTCCATCCACCTTGCCGCTGGTCGCCCTCTTCTTCTTCATTATAGACTTCTCAAGGGAGCTGGGTTTTCACATAATGTGTCCAAATTATGATAGTTTGAGCCTGGTCATTTGTGCTTCGAGTGAAAATTCTGGATTGATTTGTTCTATGATCCATTTGTTTCTTTTCCTGGCTGTCCATGGTATCCTCAAAAGTCTTCTCCAGCACCAGAGTTCAAAAGTATCAATACTTTTTCTATCTTGTTTCTTCGAAGTTCAGCTTTCGCATCTATAGAGTGTGAGGGGGGAAACCATTATCAAAATGATTCTAATCTTTCTAGGTGCAGACACGTCATGGCATCTAAATATCCTTTCCAAGGCCTTCATTGCAAACTTATCAAGTGCTAGTCTGCGGCAGCGTATTTCTTGACTGCGGAGAGGAGAGCTGGTCTTGTGGTAGCAAGCATGACTTGTCCCCATAGCTAAGCATGGTCTGCCCTGGTTGCATCTGAATGGGAGACTTGATGTGTGAGCACTGCAAGATATTCCCCTCAGGGGATGAAGCCGCTCTGGGAAGAGCAGAAGGTTTCAAGTTCCCTCCCTGGCTTCTCCAAGATAGGGCTGAGAGAGATTCCTGCCTGCAACCTTGGAGAAGCCGCTGCCAGTCTGTGAAGACAATGCTGATCTAGATAGACCAATGGTCTGACTCTGTATATGGCAGTTTCCTATGTTCCTATGTTCCTATGCTGGATCCTTTACTGTTGATGGTCGATCCTATAAGGGAGAAGCTATCCACCACTTCAGTGTCTTCATTGTCAATTCTGAGGCTGGTTGCTGTACCGGTTGTTATTAGTTTAGTCTTCTTGACATTTAGTTGTAGTCCCATTTTTTCACTGTGCTTCTTGACTTTCATTACTAGAGCTTGCAGATCATCTGCAGTCTCAACTATCAGAGTGGAGTCGTCAGCGTAGCGCAGGTTATTGATGTTTCTTCCTCCAACTTTAAAACCATGTTCATCTTCTTCCAATCCAGTCTTCACTGACTCCTGCTTCCTATCAAATGCAGTTTAAGTTGCTACTTCTAAATCTCTTCATTGCTTGTCTCCTTATCTTATCTGCTGATACTCTTCTCTTGTCTAAGCCTCAGGTTACTTCTTCTATTTCATGTCTCCATCCACTTTCTCTTTCTCCCTCCTCACAAGTGTTTAAACAGTTTCTGAAACCATCTCTTCTCCTGAGCCTTTAACCTCTGATCTCTGCCTCTCCTCTGCTTTCCTTTTGTGTCCCTTCGCTTTTCCTAAACAACTTGTCTTTTTTATTTTAAGCTTGCAGGCAGGGTTTGTCCTTTTTAAATTAACTTTTCTACTGTGCCTAGTATTTTAGGCACTTTAATGTTCTGAATTGGTTCCAGCACCAGTTGCCCTCAACGAGTCCCTCTGCTGCTGCCCCTACAGGTCCCCAGTGGTATTGCCACTATGGAACTGGTGATAGGAAGATCACATGAGTGGGGTGGTTTAAATTAGGAGTCCTGCCATTCAAAGGGAGCAAGGTAGAATGTTTTTAAGGCCCCTTTACATTTTTCTCTGACATTCTCTTGACTAAGATAATCTGCCTCTTTGAGCTTCCTTTAATCAAAATTCAGACTTCATTATTTGTTGCAAATTCCTGTATAGGAGGTGAGCAGAGGGGTTTTTGGTTTTTTTGCATCGGGTCTCCCTGAGACCACACTCCCATTTAACCTGAACTCCTGAGTCATTGTGAGACAGTGGTAATTATCAGCTGCCATGTGGCTAGAAGTTCCAAACAGCCAGCTTTCCTTGACATTGGAAGTGCACAGGTTAAATTTCTATGCATGAGCATGATAAGTGGTTTTGTGATTGAACCCTCTGAAGGAGCCCCTAAAGGACTATTGGAATTATATAGTTCTTAAAAGGTAGCATCAAGAACTACCTCAGCTATGAAAAACTACTGGATCAGATCCCTGCTCTCCTACTGTGGTGTTTTGAGTCCTCATAGGTGCTAGAGGAAGTTCTGTACCTTAAAAGGCAATGACATAATAAGTAAACACGTAGCATTTCTGTGGGTACCAAGCATTATTTCAGTAATCCTACCAATGCCCAGATAAGGTAAAGGTTAAGTGTGCTGTTGAGTCAGTGTTGACTCCTGGCAACCACAGAGCCCTGTGGCTTTCTTTGACAGAACACAGGAGGGGTTTACCATTGCCTCCTCCCCCTCAGCATCTTCCTATATCACTGCTGCCCAATATAGGTGTTTCCCTTAGTTTGGGAAACATACCAACGGGGATTCAAACCAGCAACCTCTGGCTTGCTAGTCAGGTCATTTCCCCACTCCTCTATTAGGTGGCTTCCCAAATAAGGTAGGTGTGTATTATTATTCTCACATTGCAGATAGGGGTTTGAGGCTTGCTGAGAGATAGTCACTTGCTTAACCCCTCCTAGTGATTTCAAAGCTGAGATGAGATTTATACCAAAGACTTCCTGGCTCACAACCTGCATTGTTAACCACTACACTGTTTGAGAAGCCAAACAAGCAAAGTGGCAGACAACATGACAACTGGGATGCGTGCAGATTGCTGCATGTTTGAGGAAACAAAGCCTGTAACAATTCCTACAGGTGCATGCATTTGAACTCCATTTGTGACAGGTGTGCATGATGGGAACATTCTCATCTGCCCACAGAAGCTGACAGGCAAGCCGGGTGGGGGGGAGTTCTTGTAACCTATTGAAATCCACACGCAGGTTGGGAAATATAAAACCCACTTGCTCATTCTGTACTCTTTAAATAATGCAAAAATGTTAGGGCCATCCGCTGAAGCTGCGTCTAAACGAGGTAAATGGCTGAGAAATGGAACACGTCTTTGGGGAGATGATTCTGGGACTGTTTTTTGATCTCACTCTTTTTTCAAAAGAAAAACCCTGTGTCTGTGTCAGTTGAGTTTGTTTGAAACATAAACACTCTTGTCCAGATATGAGCTGGGATGTTTATTTCCTTCCTTTCTATTATCTGACCCAAATTGTGAGGAATTGGGGTAGGGGAAATTAAATTTCACGCCCTGGTGGACCAAGATACCAAACTCCCGCAACGTACGTTTGGAGGAGATAAGATTTGATTAAGAAAGGCTGCTATTAATTTGTGGCAAGTACACTTACTATAACAGAGAGCTTACTTTTAATTAATAGCCAGAAGGAATTTTAAACTCCCAGTCTCAGCGGGGGGACAGATAGAAGAAGGGGAAGACGAATGTGATCGGAACAAAGTGAGTTACAAAGATTAATAGGCGTGCCCACAATTATCTGCTATAGACAAAAAGGAAAGAACAGAAGGAGCAGGGGGAGGGCGTTGTTTGCCAGTTGCTTTTTAATTGGCCTTTTTGTCCCATTTTAGAGTGAGATGGGGAAGAAGAGCTGCTGATGGCAAATTCACCTGGGAGTGGATGTTGAGCCCAGATGCTTCTCAATCTTGCCCATCCCCTTCAATGGAAAAAGGGCTTCTGAACAGCGCCAGTCATGGACAAATCCCAACATCTGCATTCAGTCATTTTGAAACTGAGGTTCAAGCTGATGAGCCTGCCAGGCTGCAGAGATCCCACAAGGCAGGGAAACCTCTTTCAGAAAAGTTCTCCACAGCCTGCACAAAATGTTTCAATTTGGGGAATACTTTGGTTATCTTGCCTATTATTGTTAAAGAAGCGGAATACAGTCACTTTATTGTAACTTTAGTCCTATGGCTGGAGGAACACCAGGCTCCACCAGCCTAACTGTTCACCTGCTATCAGTTTTTTCTTCTGTTCCTCCTCTCTTCTTCCCAATTCCCTCCACAGCCTTCTAATTATGAATCTGCCACAGCTGCCACTCCAGCAGATTCCTGCTCCAACAGTGTTCCATAGGGCTCTTGGTAAGGGACTATGTTCATAATGAAACATTGTATGAAAGAAGGGCTTTCAGGGGCCTCAAAACTTTTATCAACACCATCCCTCACACACACACACACACACACACACACACACACACACACACTTCTTGTCTTGTCTTTTTGCTGCCCCACATTTTTAAAAGTGCCTCCTTGCTGTTTACATAATCTATTCTTAGCCAACTGAGGGTCATATATGGCATTATCAAATAGATATAACCTATGTCACATAGGAAATGTTGTCCTCACTCAGAGTGGATTTCACCACATTGGCAGCCGCACAAATCACCACTTCCTTTGGAGGGAAGTGTTTGCCAAAAGTATCCCATTTTGGCTAAGCTCTATTTCTTAGATTTCCTCACGACTCCTCGCCCCACCAAAACACACAAACACACACACACACACACAAACACCAGTCAAGCTGTCTTCTTAGCTGTGTCTTTTCTTTCAGTGTGTAGGTAAATGTTCTGGTAATAAATTCAGAGATATGGAGTCCTAAATGAGCTTTCTCTCTAGTAAGTGTTGGGACAAAAACTACTAACCAGTTCCCATCTGGTTGGCTGTGTAGCTGCGATGAGGCAAGGAGGACAGAAAGGTTAATTCACCAGCAGGTCTCTGTCTTGTAAATGCCTCCTTTTGCATTAGTCTCCTGCTTTCTGATCTGTAAGCTTAATGGGATCATGTAGCTTTGGGCACCCTGACTGAACTGTGTAGATCTAGTGAATGTAGTACTCTCTTCCTCCTGTTAAAAACAGCTGATGGCTGTAAGTTGGAGTCCTTGTGGAAACGGAGCTTTCATATCATATGCTTCCATCTCAGTTTCTGTTGTCCACATTTTCACTTACAGTATGTAAGACTTGCTTAAATCCTAGCAATCACAGAACACTGCTTTGTGGCAAACACATCAACTCATCGTTTATAGTCCATGCAATGCTTGTTGACTTCTTAAGCCTACTGATTTCAGTGGGGTTTAATCCCATGGAAGTAGACATCCAATTGCAGCCTTAGAGTTCAACTTGATGGGAAATATGACACTGAGTTTCCATTGTTTAATTAAAACAAATAGCTGTGGGAGATATCCAGATCAGGACTATGTGGAAGTGTCACACACACACACACACACACACACACACACACACACACACACACACACCAGTCATTTTGTGATGAGATTCACCACCCGGAAGGAGCTTTCTGTATGAGTGTAAATAGCTGCTTCTCTCCTGGGACAAATAGCAGCATCAGCAGGGGCAGTTTTTGTTTGGAAAAGGGTGCCAGAGGAAACTCTCCAACTTTGTGCTGCACTCTGGATCAGGGGCATATGTAACACAACTGCGGTATAACAAAATTAAAGATGGCAATGCAATGACTGACTTCTCATTACATCTTCTGTGATCCTTAACCTGTTGTTGCAAATTATGCTTAGCAATTGACTTTTGCATTTCCTGTATAAACACCTCAGATGAAAAAGTGACATTGATTAGAATGCATGTTCTGCATAAAAATAACTACTTTCTATCTTTTATTAACAAATATTTTCTATATCTATCTATCGATCGATCGATCGATCGATCGATCGATCTATCTATCTGCTAGCGTTCCCTTAACTTCATTTTGTTGATCATGTGCAGCCGTGGTGGGCATACTCAGGGAGGGGGGGAATCCCAGTAATGCACCGTGCACTCAATCACGCAGTACATTATTGGGGCTCTGGGGGGCGAGGCGATCCCCGGACCTGTTGGGCAAGCTGCAGCCTTAGCAGCCGCTTGTCTGGGAAGGTGATCCACCCACCTAGGGACTGCCAGCTGATTGTTTGCGGGGAAGGTAAGCTTAACCCTCCTTCTCTGCAGACAGCCCGTGAGCTCTTCTCACTGATCGTGAGGAGAGCTCCACTGTCTTCCAGTGGCCATTACAAACTCCTATCCAAGCACTCTTGACTATTGTTGCCTGAGTTCTTTTTGCTATGCCCTTCGGACTGTCTTCCTGGCTGAGTGGGGATTTTGAAGCCATCTCTTCCCAATCATAGAATGTAGGACTATGATTGGTAAGATGTGGTTTTAAATCTCCACTCAGGCATGAAGCTCTCTGAGGTTCCCTGGGCCAGTTGCTGCCTCTCAGCCTAACCTACCTTACAAGCTTGTTGTGAAAATAAAATGAAGGAAATAGTGAGGCTCTACAGACAATCTGTGTGCAGAGCCTGGGAGGGTTCTGTGGGGAGAGCAGGCTTAGCCTGTTCTTCCCCACAGACAAGCAGTTGCTTGTTGCTGGGCAGCTGGATCGGCCGCCCACATGACTACCAGCTCCATCACGGAGCCGGTAGGGGCTGCAGGGATCGGGGGCCACTCAGCCCCCAGAAGTCCCAGGGCATCCTGAGGAGACCCCCAGGACCAGGAGGCTTGTTTCAGCCTCCCAGCAGGGGTTTCCTTGTGTGTCGCCACGGTGGCACATAACCAGAAAACCCGGGTTAGTGGAGCACTCACTCTGCTAAACTGGGTTAAGAGGAGGGCTTCTTTGGCAGACCAGCCTCCAGAGAACCACCAGGCTCAGCCGCGGGCCCAGTGGTTCTCATGTTGGGGGGAAACCAGGCTGGCTCCTGGTTTCCGCCCAATGTGAGAACAGCCTCATTGTGTTTGCCACCCTGAGCTCCACAAAGAAATTAAATGTGATATATATTTTTTAAAGGGGGTTTCATCCATACATCCCAATTCTTCTCTTCTCACAAGCGATGCATACTTTGTTGATCTGCTGTAGTATGTTATGTGAGGGAATTAAGAAGGATTTCCATCCCTTGGAAGTTTTTAAAACTTGTTGGCTACACATCCATCAGAGATAGTTCAGATACAACTGTTTCCCCTTTAGATGATCAGACCAGGTCCCAGCCAAGTGTGGTGCGAGGATTTCAATGAGCAACCAACTACTGTAGTGCCTGCAGACCTGTGGGCTACTTTCTAAGCAAAGAACTGCACACAGTGGGGTATGGGACTTTCCTAACAACAAGGCAAAAGAGTGGGGAGATAGACCCCTGTTTCTCCACTCTTCCCACTGTTTCCTTTCTGAGCCCATTTTCATTCACTAAGGCAGAGGTCTATTTGGGGCAGGTGATGTGGGGGCAGGGGTCCTTGCTGGTGAGTTTGCTTGATGTATAGTAAGTTGTTGCTGTGCTCCGAGGACTATGCTTGTTTGGAGTCTTACTGAGGTCACACACACAACCACAAATGCTGGTGTGGAGTGGCAGAAGTCTCGCCAGGGAGGCAGGCTCCTTCCTGCCTTCCCGCACATGATTTATATTTGCTCACAGGCTCTGCCGCTCGTATGGCACACAAACCGCGACACAGCAAGCAGCAGAACAGGGAACTGGAGGAGAAAGTCCTCCGGCATCCCTCAGTGCACTGCACCAGGAGCATGGTGCGTTGAGGGATCCTTCCACAGTTGGGCGCTCTTGTTGCGCGGCTCTGTGTGTGTGCGCGGGGTGAGTGCAGGCCGAGCACACACACACACAACCCTGGCACTGGGATTAAGGGCGCAGTCACACCTTTGACTCTGGTGGGGTTAAAAGGCGAGTTAGGTGGGGCGGCAGCACCAGGATCGGCCTCAGTCCTGGAGCTCCAGACGAGAAGCCTAACCCAGGCTGGGCTGCCCTAGCCTGGGTTAGGCTGCTCGTAAGCCTCCCTGTGCGAGTTAATTCCATATATTACGGAATCCACATGGCATCAGCCCAGAATGCTTTTGCTAACACGTACACCACATATATAACTTTTTAAATTTTATTTTATTTTTACATTTCTATCCCGCTCTTCCTCCAAGGAGCCCAGAGCAGTGCACATGGTTAGGTTTAGTCCCACAACCAACCTGTGAGTTAGGTAGGCTGAGAGAGAAGTCATTGGCCCCGAGTCAACCGGTGGGTTTCATGGCTTAATGGGGATTTGGACTTGGGTCTCCCTGGTCTTAGTCCAGCACTCTAACCACTCTGAGAAAGATCAGCCCTCAAGTCTGCCTGTAAATTATGCCTTCTAACCTGAGAGCCTTTCCCCCTAATTTTAAATCCCTGGAGGTGGAGGGGCATGGTCACTCTATGGCAGGCCTGCTCAACTTAGGCCCCCACAGCTGTTTTTGAACCACAGCTCCCATAATCCCCAGCCACAGCGGCCAATAGCCAGGGGTTATGGGAATCGTAGGCCAGCATCTGCAGGAGGGCCGAAGTTGAGCAGCCCTGCTCTATAGTGAGGGAAATACACTCTGGATGTAGTCAGAGGTACTGTGTGAGGACTCTGTCTGTGTTGCCAGGTTATCAGGATGGAATGCAGTTTCCAGGGTGAAATCCTGGTTCTTCTCTCTCCCCCTCACATTGTTTTGCCCTTGCATTTAGCTTCATGGGTCTTTTGGTCCTACCACCTTAAACAGAATTGGTCATTTCTGTAGTGAAGGCAGAGAAAGCCTTGTCCTTGAATGGTAGAGGACACTGGGATGTGAGATAAGGGTGATGATGCCAGTGTATTTGTTCTTTTAAAAATGGATTGCAAAATGAGGACCCTGCAAACATCCTTCAAATTTACAGCCAGGGCCCTGTCCTCAAGCTGCTTCCCACTACCGCCCAAGGTCAGTCATCCATCATTCTCTCCGTGCTGGTTATGAAAGTGTTGACACCTGCCTTTCAAGCCCATCTATCCAATGGAAGAGTGAGAGCCCATTGTCCCCTCCCATAACTGCATATTTCAGAAGCCCTGACCTTTCTTCTGTCTTTCCCCCCATTGCTGCTGGTAATTAGAAAGCTTTGTTCCTGTTAGTGCTTCAGGGAAAGCGTGTCACCTGATGAAAAGTCAAAATCTACATCTCAATAGAGATCCCTTCCCAAGTGTTTCTGATAGTCACAGGCCCGTCACTGATGCTCATATGGAGGCCTAGGCTGGGAATGAAACCTTATCACCTTATAAGGCAGGCAAGGCCTTTCTCTTTTATTTCCACATTCTTCTGGCATTAAAGAGAAGGCAAATAAATTATCCAGACTCTGTCCATACAATTCACTTGATCTATCATGCTGTTTGGAATAAATTCAAAAGGGTGCCATAGGGTGAGGGACAGGGAAATGATATTGCCATCAGTGCACATGAGGCTTCACTGTGTCACATAAGCAAAATAGAGGCTCCTGCCCCAAGGAGCTTACAATCTGAATTTAAAAACAGGGAGGGGGAGGAGCATAGATAACAAGGTATGAATGCGAGCAAAGGAAGCTCTGGACAGGTTTAGACAACCCTTAAACACTAAGCAGGGAAGCAGGAGAAAACAGCCAGTTCTCAGTGAGGAGATGCTCCTGTTGCTTCTGCCTCCTCTGAGTTATCTGAACCTGGCAATGTTGGGTGGATAGTATTGGGTTCCCTCTGCCACTCAACATTCTCCATTCAATTTCCAATGCTGGGCGAATACTGGATGGTAAAGAGAACCCAACACTGTCCGCCTTGCACTGGCAGGTCTGGATGACACAGAGAGAAGATTAGTATGAATGCAGAAACCGTGAATAATGAAACCTTAACTCTATGGGGATTGGGGGGTTAGGTTCGGGGGGGGGGGCTGAAAAATGCCTTAAAGGCTGGGAGAAATAGGAGTAGAACTGCACAGTAACTTTCTCTCCAGGGCTTCAAGGGTCCAGAAATGCCCCTGAAAACCCACAAATCAGCTGAATTTTGAGCAGAAAAAGTGTTCTTTTTTAAAGAGCCTCAGAATTGCTCCGATCTCTAAAATGGCAGCTGGAAGTGACACTGGAAGTCATTTCTGGCCACTTCGCAACCGCGAATAGGTTAATTTTAGCTCGTTTTCACACCACAGATAACAAAACTGGGTTGCAAGGACCTGTCCGTGGCATGGATATGTGAAACTGCAGTTCCCAGAAGTGCGGGTGATGACAGCCACAAGTTGTTTAAGTTGTTACTATGGTATATATTTGGACACTGGTTTTTTCACCACTGGAGGAGGTGGAAATAATTGGAGATGTCCTGGATATTACAGATTGAAGCTATTTCCGCAACCTGGAGAGATCAGGCTAAGGGAGCCTAGCCCAAATTCTCCTGGTTGTCTGCTGCCACAGGAGCCACGCAGCTCCTGGCAGCAAATTACCAAAATTACCCCTCCCCTTAAACAAGGTTAGCGGAGCAAGTGCTCTGCTAACCCTGTTTAGTTGATCGTATGCTGCCATGGCACAGCTCCACGCCATGGCAACGCATGAGGTGACTCCTGCTGGGAGGCGAAAACAAGCCTCCCAGCCCCGGGGGTCTCTCCAGAATGCCCCACGTGCTTGCTGCCTGCCCATGTGCGGGGAGAGTGGGCTAAGCCCGCTGTCCCGTTTAAGAGCCTACCCGTAGAATCCATCCTATGCTTCCAAGCACAGGGCTGGCAGCAATGATATCTGCAGGCTGCAGGGCAGGAGGGTGTTCCTCATCCAGACTGAGACAGAATCGGCTCCAACTGTTATTCTCAGAGGTATCAAAAGGGAGGCCCAATGCTGTCAGGGACAACAATGTTCCAAGACACTGCCTCCATCCTCCTGGTGTTCCGGTTCCTGCTCTTGCTACTCCTCAAGGGCTACAATGGCTGTGGGGTAAATATGCCCTCACCCTGTAGAAATGAGTTGCCAAGCACAGACCTGTCAATACCAGATGTTTACATCTCATGGGGACAGGACTCTCCTCACATGGGCCAAGATGGAATTGCATCCTGCCTCCATTGTTCTCTGCAGCAGCTTTATTAACATTTTTGGCAACCAACCAATATGCCATTTATGACAGTGAGTGACCTTCCAGTTCCTTTCTATCATGAGACGTTAAATAGTTGCCACTCTACATGCCTAAGCCATTGTTTTTCAACCTGTTTGAGTGCTAGGGCTTGAAACAATACATGCTATGGCCTGGTAACAATGTTTTTTCTCTCACATGCACATCAAAACATTGAGGATTTGAAAATAAAATTCTTCTATCTAAAAAGCCTTATTTTAATCATTACTTTCAGTGTTTTGATTTCCATGAAACGCAGAATTCTATGAAATCTGACATCTGAAGAGAAGGGAAGGATAAGACCAAGGGGAAAAACTGGGAATCCATGGGGCATTCTACTTCAACAAATGAAAATCTGCACTGCTGTCAGTCTGACAATGGCATGTGTGCCTGATGTTCAGGCTCAGTTGCTGGCAACACGTTGGATCAGATGAGTCCCTGCCCACCAGCTCAGAAGCAGCCCATCCACTTCTGATATCAGTTCCTTTCTTTCTTTTTTAAGCAACTCTGTTCTTAAAAAGGGGTTAGGAGTGTGATGTGACAAAGGTGTCAGAGTACAGCTCCAGTGATGAATGGTTAGATTTGCTTTGTTTGGGGGACTAGTCTGAAGCAGTCTGAGCCCCAGGATGAGGTCTTGGGCTGGTGGCTGAGAAACTGTGTTCTGTCCAAACATGTATTGCTGGGACACTAAAATTATCCTGTTCACAAAGAAACGAGAAGGCAGCTCATTACCTCTGGGTTTTTGTTCCGTGTTCCTTTGCAGATTCCTATAGGCAGCTTCTTCAGTATTTCTTGGGAGGGCGATCTATTGCCACAAGTTGATAACGGGATCAGCCCTCTCATGAATCGGGGTGAAGAGGACTGCTTCAGATGGTAGGTTGTGGGCCAGATCTCAGGGGCAGCACAGCATTTCCACCCTGGCCCCTATCACTGATGGCTTGCAAAAGAAGGAAGTTGAGATGTAACCGCTTTGCTTTTCCTCTTCCCTTCTCAATAGAAAAGGAAGGAAAGGGATGAGATTTGAAAGAAGGGATGAAAGGAGGAGTGATTTCAGTAGCGGGGAAAGGAGAATAGGTGGGAGTGCTGCTTGATACCCTACTTGAAGCAGCAAGATGTCATGGGTAGAGGTGTGCACAAACCAGAAATCACACAAACCTGTCCCTGAACCGGTTACCTCAAACCAATCGGCTGGTCCAGTCCATTTGACCAAACCAATTTGGTGGTTTGAGGGGCTATACTTGTAAAGGGGAATCTGATGAAGATTCCTCTTTACAAGCACAGGAGTGGGGGAATCCTCTAAAGCAGGGATTCTCAAAGTTGGGTCCCCAGATGTTATTGGACTTCAACTCCCATAATTCCCAACCAAAGGCCACTGGGACTGGGGATTATGGAAGCTGAAGTCCAATAACATCTGGGGACCCAATGTTGAGAATCCCTGCTCTAAAGGGCAACTGGGGTGGGGGTGAGGCAGTGAAAAAAGTAGTCTACAATTCTTACCAGCCTAGCCCAGCTGCTGGCATACTGCTCATCCCCTTGGCGCAGCCCAAGTTTGCGGCAATCTCTCTTCTTTTTTCCCCTTCCAAATTCAATTTTTATTGATTTTAACAATAATAATATTATCATTCATAACAAGCAGAATAAACAAAAATGGACTTCCCGCACACCTCTCTACACGGCAATCTCTCTTCAGGAAGCTGCCCACACAGCAGTGATGTGGTTCCGGCCTCCTGAACTGATTCACTCTCTAAGGTGGGGGGGCGGGAATATCCCTTATACATTTGCTTATTGTTCTCATGCCTTTGTCCTTTATCCCCGTACCCTAGCCTCATGAATAAAAATTACAGAACTGCAATGGGTCCAGTTGGTTTATCAGGTCCAACCACCTCTCCCTTCCCCTTAAACAATGGGTCTCTTATACCTAAAAGTATAATTGACAGATGGCTGTGCACTAACCAAGTGCTTCTGTGTAGAGGTACTGAAAGGGAACATCTAGATCTGGATAAAGCGAATATAGCACTTGTCAGTTTCTCTGTGTGTTGTGTTGGTGCCTTTCATCTTTACCTTAAGCGTACCTCTGACTCATGGTTCCCAAAATATTATAGGCTAGGACTTCCTCACTATCTCAGTAGATGTACTCATCTAGCGTCATCACCCAGACTCTGTAATTCTCCCAACCTACAAAAAGGTCAGGAGGGAAAATTGGTTTGGTGGCTAAAGAACATGAACTGTAAATAGAAAAATGGGGGTGGCGGGGAAAAGAGGGTGTGCAGTGGGTCAGGGCTCTGGACACCTCATTTATTTACCTGGATAATTGATGACCTCATAATTCAGGAGTGTTGGAGTGGAGCGGTGCCCTGAGCAAGCTTTGAAAGGTCATCAATAATGGTGCCGCGATAAACGATGTCAGCCCCATTGTGCCTTCCATTCTGTGCAAGAGAACTGGGTGATAAATGAGCTTTGCAGGGAGGACAGGCCAAGCTGGCCAAGATCAAAGTGAAGGGGAACGTTCTCACATGGCAGGCCCTGGTCTCTGAGCAGGTGTAGTGTAGAGGTCGGGGAACAGCTATTGGCTTGTAAAACATGCTCCTGGCAGGGAAAGATAGAGGAAAGTGAGGTTTGAAAGCAGGAGCAGAGGAAAGCCCAGAACCCCCACCAAAAGATAGCTTTAATCAGCAGAAATGTACTCGGTAGAAGGAGAAACAACCAGGTCAAAGCCGCTGGACTGGTGATCATATCTGAAGAGCAATGAGAACATCCCCCTTAAAACTGCTAGGCCCCTAACTCTGATCCACCACTGCTAGTGTGGCGACTGTGCAAACGTAAGTAGTAATAGTAGAGAGAGGATGAGGCTTGTTGTGAAGGGAAAAGCCTACTGACTCCTGTCCTAATTGGGCCACTTGCCCATGTCCCATGCAAATCAATGTAATGGTGAAATTGGCTATGCCACTTAGCAAACTTAGTGGGAGGGAAAGGTGGCCTTTCAATGTCTTTTTTCTTTTCTTTTTAAAGGATCACAGGTGTGGATAAACAAACACTTATTCTTCCATGCATTCAATACAAATTAAAACCAATTTTAGAATTATTTTGGGCATTGCATGTGAAATGTTTGTGTGTGTGCAGACACATGCTGTGCCCTATTCATCACGAGGTAGCTCTCCAATAGGCAGCAGTTTCATTTGCGCTAATATGCACTTGTATTTATTTCAGCAATACTGAGAGCTAGTTTTGGCTTTTCTTAGCTACTGTTTGATGTAACAGTAAACTGCAAAGTGAGTTTGAGCAGCAGAGACCTTGGCAGCTCAGGAAAAAAATGGCTGTGTACACTGTAAACAATGGGAGTTCTACAAAACCACCTCCAGCTCCCTGAAAAGCATTAGTCCGTAAGTAGCCAAAGGAAATTTTAATCCAGCATGTTGCCGTGGGATGGCTGTGGGCCAAATCCAGTCTATGAAAGGTTTACATCCATTCTTTATGCATCTTTCTGGCCTCATCGATGCTAGGAAGGTAAATCTGAAGGAAGAAGCAGTGGGTTGAAAGTGAGGAGAGTGTGGACGTTGAATCTGGGATAATCCCAAATTGAGCCAGAGGAGTCGTGAAGAGAAGAGGATGTGTTTGATGTGTGAAAAAGAATTTGCCTTGTGGGGGAGCTGTGGTTGGTGGGCAGAATTGTTGCACATCAGAATGGTCCATAGGAACACAAGAAGTGTTACATCTAGCCTAGAGTGCTAGGAATGCTGGAACACACTGGTTTTAAAGCAGTGTTCGCATGAACCGGCATTCTGCTGACCTCAGTTTGCTTATTCTCCACTTGAGTCTACAGAGGTTAAAAAAGGGGCAGAGAGAGATACGCACCTTACTCAAAACATAATTATGCTTTCTGTACTTCTTTGTCCATTCATGAATGCACATTTTTCAGTACATGTGCTCAAACAAAAGGGCAAGATGCTTCATTCTGAATGATCTCTATGGAAAGACTTTACCAAGTTGACATTTGCGCATAGTAAGACTGCCTTACATTCACAACAAACTTCTCACTCCATCTAGGATGGCAAGCTAATTTTGTAATGGACTTCAGAAGTCATTTGATTAACCCCATACTCTAAGATGGGGCGGGGGGAGCTTTCTAAATCATCTCCAAATAGGACATCCGTGTACAACAAACTCAAAATATGAAGAGCAACTAGCTGAGAGCAGGAGATGTCATAAAATATCAAAGGCAGCTGTGTCAATAGGCCAGGGTTTTGTAAGCTATACAGCCACCTAATGGTGCAGCGGGAAATGACTTGACTAGCCAGCCAGAGAGTGCTGGTTCAAATCCTCGCTGGTATGTTTCCCAAACTATGGGAAACACCTATATCGGGCAGCAGAGATATAGGAAGAGGCTGAAAGGCATCATCTCATACTGTGCAGGAGGAGGCAAAGGTAAACCCCTCCAGTATTCTACCAAAGACAACCACAGGGCTCTGTGGGCACCAGGAGTCGACACCGACTTGACAGCACACTTTACCACTTTAGGTTTTGTAAGCTAACCAAATGATTTAAGGAGCAAGCCTTGCTCCATATTATAGGATAAAGTGGGAATGATATCTTCTCTTGTGGTAACTCCCTCTCTAAAAGTTCTGTTCATACTTTCTGCTGTACGCGCATACAGATGTCTGTTCATGCATACATGTTTTTGTGTGAATGACTGCATGTGCGCTCATTTGAAAAGAACCTGTGAACTGTACCCTCAAATGTAGGGTACAGATTACATGTACTGCTGTACATCCATTGAACATAATGTGTAAATAGTTGTACTTGTGTCCAGATCAACAGTCTTTGGATACTGTGCAGACTGTGAATGCATACAGTGTAATTATGTGTGACTTGTCTCTTATCTTTAATGACTTGTCTCTCATCTTTCCCCACCAGTTGAGTGCTTGCAGACAGTTCTCTATTCAACAGCAGACCATCCCTTCCAGTTCCCCATTGCAACTCACAACCATTCCTGTTAACTTGAGAGCCAATAAAATGCAATAATTACTCTGCATTTTAAAATTAAGGAGACCTTTCCTTCCCTAAAGTAGTTCCTTTAAGAAGCCACTGGAACTTACTATTTTTGTTTTTCTCCCTTGGCTCTGCTGTGTGATGGTGTTTGCTGGCTTGGGGAACCGGCCAGATAAGACCCAAGTTGGCAATCTGACTTGTGCCCTTAGAACTATATGAAATTTTTAGAAAGCATCATTTCTGATTTGGCACCTGGCTCTCACATTCCTGTAAGACAGTTGCTGCTCACTTTGAAACGTTCTCTGTTGAGCTATTTCTCAGCTAAGAGCAGCAGGCCCCAACCAGTGTTTCCTCTAACAGGGATTCCCAGATGTTGTTGACTACAACTCCCAGAATCCCCAGCTGCAATGGCTTTTGCTTGGGGATTATGGGAGCTGTAGTCAACAACATCTGGGAATCTCTGTTAGAGGGAATACTGGCCTCGACATTCTCTTGGGAGCTTGATTTGGGCCTGGCTGCCTCTCTTGGTTGCAGACAGCATAAGGCCTTTTCTGATACTCTGCCATCTAGCATCTCACTTACCCATCCTAAGAATTCAATATTAGGGCTGTGCACAGGCCAAATTATCAGCCTGATTCCAATAACATTCCAGGCTATCCATGCATTGTGCATACAGTGCAGGGAATGGTCTGGATCTCATCGATCCAATAATTGGTATTGCCTCGATGCAGCATGATAGGCTGTGGGAGCTTTATCTATCTATCTATCTATCTATCTATCTATCTATCTATCTATCTATCTATCTATCTATCTATCTATCATATTTATTAATTTATCATATTTTACCACCTGATATGTACATCTCTAGGTGGTGTAAAAAATTTAAAACAATATTTAAAAATCGACACAGATTAACATACAACACAATTAAAGCAGTAGCATAACAACAGAAATCGAAACAGTAACATAAAACCATTGTTAAAACAAATTATTAAAATTAATTCTAATTAAAAACCTTGTGAGAACAGGGGAGTCTTGAGGATCTTCCTGAAAACAAACAGAGAAGGAGATGCTCTTATTTCAGCAGGATCTTTTAATGAAGATCCCGCTTCTATGAAGGAATCAGCTGCCGAGGCTTTTCTCACAACCGCGCGGATCCAGGCTAAGGGAAGGTCTGGTTCCGCATGGCCATGCGCTGCAATGGGAGCTGCACAGCTCCTGGCAGCAAACCTCCTAAAACACCCCTCCCCTTAAAGGAGGTTACTGGAGCAGGCTTGCTGATCGTGAGACCCCTGACTGTGAGGCTCTAACAAGCCTCCCAGCCTCAGGGGTCTCCCCAGGATGCCCCTCACACCCGCGAGGGGCATCCTGGGACTGCTGGGGGCTGGGCGGCACCCAATCCTCGCCGCCCCTCTGTGACCGAGCCAGTAATTGTGTGGGCAGCCAATCCGGCCACCCAGGGACGGCTGCCTGCTCGTCTGCAGGGAGGGTGGGCTAAGCCCACTCTCCCTGCAGAGCTCCACTGCTCGTGTGGAGAGCCTCGCCATGTGGTTAGCCGCGCAAGCAGCATTTCAAATTGCGATCTTCATGATGTTGCAGCCTTTTCCTGGTGCATTACTGGGGGGGGGAGGGGTGGCTGCACCTTTTAACCCTGGATGAAATGCTGGGTAAACCGTGTCAGTAGGCCATGCCATTGCTCCCCAGATCGTGGTTAGCACACCATCACTTCCTGGCCCTCCTATCTCATTTCTTGCTGACACACGACCAGCACTTGGGAGAGCACACAGGACTGGCATCCTGCCTGGATGTTACTCCTAACCAGCTTTTGGTCGTGTGAATGTGCCCTGTGAGACCAATTTTTAGCAAACTATTGCACTGTACCTCTTTAGTTTCTGTTTCTGGCAGTTTTTAGTCAGCCCAGAGCAAGCTGGCTACTGAGCTTGATAAAATGAGTGAGGGTCAGGTGTGAAGATGTACCCCTCTGTCCTGGTCAGTGCTTTTCTATCTCTTTTGTGCCAACCACCTGCCGTAGGATTCAGAGTGCATCCCTTCCCCGTTACAAGCACCAGGCTACGTTGAGGGAAAGGATGGTTTTCTTCGTGCGGGGGCTCAAAAATGTTCTTTGCAATCGCTCGGCTCTTTGGTTCCAATGGGATCAATCAAGACAACGTGAACTGTGCTATGCAAATGTTTCCTGCACAATGTGATCTGAGCTATGGGGAGCTGTGTGCTTGCTAGGAAGTGCTAATAATGTCCCTTGGTAATGATGCTGGCAAGTGAAGGAGCTGATTATCTCCCATGGCAAGATGGAAGGCAGCCCAGCCCAGCAGGGTTTCCACCTCCTTCGGACATCCTCCAGGAGAGGAGATCACAGCCCTGCCAGCTAGAGGCAGCCAGGATGGCATTTATCCAAGACGGGAGACCACTTACGTTATGAGGTCTTTTTTGAGAGGCGGTTGTGGCGGCGGCGGCAGCTATTAAATGTTTTATGGGCCAGTTAAAGCCTCCTCCCCAAACTGAGCTACGGCTTAAGGGTGCTACTGGAACTACCCCTGCTGCAGAGAGAGGGCCTTCTGCAGACGGGATTCCTGCTGACAGGCTGCTAGGAAAGCCTGGCGAAGCATCATCGGCTGCTTTACAGCCTACCCACACAGCTCTGTTTGTTCGGAGTCAAAATGCATCCCTTCTCCGGGCACTGGCACCCAGCAGGTTATATAAGGATTTACGGGTTTCTGTAGTTCAGGGACTGGATCTGAAGAGAAGCAGAAGAGTAACAGTATTCGGGAGGATGGGAAATAGACATGGAAAACACTCGCAGCAACTGTATGGTCTACATCTATGGATCTTTTCCCTCACCCTGTTCTGTGTCAGTTGCTGATCTAGCTAATGATGTCAGTTTAAATTCGTTCATTTGAAAATGCATCAAACCTATTGTTAAAAACATTTCATATGGAGTGTGCAGCACTAGGTCCTGCAGCTGGCAGGCAGTATGAATTCCCTAGACTGATCAGGCCTCGTATAAACAGTACAGGTGCCTGGCCATTTGCCCTTGCTCGGTCAATAGAGCAGTTTCTTCCACCTGAAGCACTTCACAGACTTCATTTTTTCCTAAGGGACTCTGGGATGAATGAAGAACATACATACTCAAAGTCAGGATTTAGGTGTGCAACCACCCTGGTTGATTCTGCTTTTAGAAAGCAGCACAGTAAAACGTTTCTTTCCAGGAGGTCTTCAGTTGTATTTAATAATTGAGTAGATAGCATACACACTCATCAGAGGTGCCAGTGACCCTGCCCACTGTGTATTTCAAAGCACACAATCCAGTACTTTGGAAGATCTAACACTCCCTTCCTTGTCCTTTGCCTGCCCTTCTTCGTGATGTCAGAATGTCACAGCGGCCCCTCTGGCTGGTTGTGACTTAACTGCTCTGATGTCACTGAGGTCCTGGGCAGCCTTGAGCAAGGCACCTGAGTTCTCAAGAGGACTTAGGAGAGCTTTGGATTTCAATCCAAGGTCAGCAAGCACACGCTGGCAAAGTAAATGGTACAAGCATGGCCTACATACTTTGACACAGTTTTGTGTGTGTACATTTGTTGAGTTGTTCGGGGTCCTTTCAGTGAAGATTTGCTCGTTTGGGTATGTAAAGACCAATTAGTTAACAAATCATCTGCCACCAAGGTAAATGACTCTGAACATATTCATCTTCAGGCCGCTTTCATTTAGTCCAATGTATCTTTTTCTTTTAAATATTTTCTCTTGCTCCACAACAGCTTCACTGACTGCAGAAAGAGAGACCTTTCTGGAGGTGGTTCTCTTATATTTAGCAGATGGGGGGTGGGGGGACAAATCTTGCTATCCAACCCCAGCACAGTATCCCTTCAGTGGATGCATTCAGTGGTTATTGCTGGTGTCTACCTTATATTTTCTTCTAGACTGTGAGCCCTTTGGGGACCAGGGACCGTCTGACTGATTGATTGACTGACTGACTGATTTCCTGTGTAAATCACTTTGAGTACTTTTGTTGAAAAAAAGGTATATTCCAACTTCCAGTTTCTAGTCCTGCTAGCTGGATGTTGGGAATCCTCAGCTGCTCCTGTAACTGGTGCTTTGGTACATGCTTTCCTTTTGTCACTCTGTACTGTCAGGATTCCTCAGGTGTTTGTTCAGATGCTTTCCAAGTGCTGTATTCTCGGTCTTGCCCTTCCCAGCTGCTTTTTCAACCACTTGTGTGCAGAAGAGCAGAAAACCGATGGACTACTTCCTTCAGGTTCATTGACACCACTCCTCCAAGCTCACCCAGAAACCTGGATGACAGGCAGACGGGTACAGGCAAGCAGCTCTAATGATTACATTCACAAGTGGATGTGCCACAGCTGCTTGAGTTTATCGGCAAGGTCGAGATGCCCTAGCTGCCTGGGTATGTGTTGACTGCTCAGGTTGCATCCTATTGTGCTTGGCACATTGAATAGCCCCTAATGTCGACTTATTCTAGGGCTGATCTGACTGAGCCAGGCTTGGTTCTGTGTTGCTGCATGTTAGTTTGGATGGCATCAGGAACTCGCTGGCTTCTTGCTGTCACGTTGCTGGAGAGGCATCAAGGTGCACATAGGACTGGGGTGGGACTTCATGCTCAACCAAGCTGCTCTTGCTGCAACCTGTACTGCTGATCCATGGGGCTTCTGGGGCTGAGGATCCCAGCTTGGAGCTCTGTAGGATTCCTGTAACCTTGGCTTTCTCTCCACCCCTTTGCAAGCATGGTGAAATTTGTCCATTTTTACTAAGCAGAAGGCAGAGTATTCTTCCACAGAGGAAAATGGGCAGGGATTGCCCCTCTTTCAAACCAGATGATGCCCAATTTGCAGAGGTTTTTTCCCCTTCATTAAAATAGCATCTTGTGGGGAAGGGGGCATTTAACCCTTTCTCCTCACGCTGCAATACTGACAAAAATGCCCCCCACCCCGAAGCTGCTATAAGCCCATTGCTTTTATCACCAGGTATGAGTATATGTTTACATAGATAATTTACCAGCCAGTTATAGAATCAATGCAAATCCAAATCACCTGATGATGTCTCTTATTGCAAATCGGTAGCAATTACAATTGATTTTTTATTTCTGATGAAGGAACTGCTAATAGCTAGTGATGTTCCGCAGACAGACAGATAGATTTCATGCATTGTATGTCTGTGGTAAGGAGGATACCAGTGGGCTGCCCAGGCTTGGTAGCCTCTTACTATCATCCTTCCCTATTGCCTGCAGCTGTGAAACTAATCAGAGCCATTGCTCAGACTGCCAACATAAAACTGCCTGCATTATGCTTGCCTTTTCCTGGTCTGTTAGTCAAATGCAGTTCTATTTTAAGAGTTGGACACACACACACACTACTGTGATGCACCCCGTGGCATCTCTGTGCCCCCACTAGCACCCTTGATTGTTATTTCTGTGCCACAGTAGGGAAGCTGGTTGTGGGATAAGAGTGAATAACAACTATAACACTGCCATTAACAGTCCTACTCTCTAAAATGGATAGGCAACCTTGACTCCTTGGTGTAGTGGTTAGAGTGCTGGACTAGGACCGGGGAGACCCGAGTTCAAATCCCCATTCAGCCATGATACTTGCTGGGTGACTATGGGCCAGTCACTTCTCTCTCAGCCTAACCTACTTCACAAGGTTGTTGTGAGGAGAAACTTAAGTATGTAGGACACTGCTCTGGGCTCCTTGGAGGAAGAGTGGGATATAATTGTAATAAATAAATAAATTAAATTAAATTAAATTAAATTAAATTAAATATTGATGAACTACAACTCCCATCACCCCCACTTGTAATAAATTGCAGCTGAGGATGATGGGAACTGAAATTCAGCTACAGCTGGAGAGGCAATGTTGCCTACACCTGCTTCAAAAGAATCCACAGCAAAATCTAAAACAGGATGAAAGTGTTAGTATACTCTTTTAGCAATGTGAGAATGAAGATCTAACTAGACGAGATGACAGAAATTTGTGGTTTTTTAAATTTTAAACCAATAGCAACTGGCAGCAGGGGGAGAATTCGGATCAGGGCCTTAGAGCTCTGAGAGAGAGGATTTGTTCCTTTCCCACCCAGCACTGTTTTCACTTTAAATTCTCCACCCCACTGTTGTTTGCCTCCTTATGAGAAACTCACATTTTGCATATAGGTTTTGCTTAACTGGGTAGCTTTGGGAAATAATTTACATTGGGGAAAGGATTATGCTCCCTCTCTCACAGCAGTGCAGTCCTGATCCAATTGCCGTCACCCAACACACACATACAGCTGCTGTTTGCTGAAATGTAAAGAGAAGGGCAACCCAGTCTGCCTTCTCATCTTGATCAGGCCCTGAGAAAAAGCCAGTTACAAACCACCAAAAAGTATATATGTGAACTGCATGTTAAGTTCAGAGAAACATGCATCGCAAAGGAAGAAACATCTGGATGGCACTCCAGGCCCGGAATTGAAGAAAGAGTTGCAAGGTACCTGATACCGGTGTTCCCTCTAACAGGGACTCCCAGATGTTGTTGGCTGCAATTCCCAGAATCCCTAAGCAAAAGCCATTGCAGCTGGGGATTCTGGGAGTTGTAGTCAACAACATCTGGGAATCCCTGTTAGAGGAAACACTGCTTGATACCTCCAACATTGAAACCATGTGGCATGAGGAGACCTGCACTGACAGTACTCATGGAAGCTATTCTCATGATCACTGGAAAGCGGGCTAAGAAAGTGGGCTAAGGGAGCTTAGCCCGCTTTCCAGGGATCATGGGAACCACCAGGCTAGCCCACCTAACTACCCCTCCCCTAAGACAAGCAAGCACTCTGTTAACCTTTTGCTCGTGTGTTGCCACAGTGCACAGCAACATACGAGTAAACCCCCGACTGCGAGGCTGCAGGCAGCCTCCCAGGTTCAGGGGTCTCTCCAGAATGCCCCGTGTGCTTGTGCGGGGCATCCTGGAACATCCAGGGGCCGCGTGGCCCCGGCTGGTGACGGAGCCAACAATCGTGTGGGTGGCTGATCTGGCCACCCAGCTATGAGTGGCTGCTTGTCTGCAGGGAGAGCGGGCTAAGCCTGCTCTCCCTGCAGTTAGCCCCAAAGCTCTTCTCACTGATCGTGAAAAGAGCTTCATGATGTCATGCAGACCCCAGGAGCTCAGTTTCATTGGGCTGCAGTCCAGCTCACATATATCAGAACACCACTGATATGTACTCAGATTGCATTCACACATGCTGTTTGTGCCCCAGAACATGTAAGGCAATACATGGATGCTGGATTGTAGTTGGAGTGTGTGAGGTAGTTCACACGTGGAGCCTATCCCAGGCTAGGGCAGCCCAGCCTTGGCTAAGTTGCACGTGTGAAGCACCAGGATCAATCCTGATCCCAGTGCTGCCCCCATGCCAAGCAGGGGCGGAGCTATAATTGGGCGAACTGGTTCAAAGAACCCGGGCCGTGCCCAATCAGGAGCCGCCATTCGCAGCCCTGACACGCCCCCTGCATCTGACGTCAGACGCGGGGGCGGTAGTTTAGCTCCCGAGCGGGGGCCGCGCGGCCCCTTCGGGAGCTAAACAAAGGCTGGTGGTGCGTTCGCAGCGCCAGCCTAACTAGCTCCTGAAGGGGCCACGCAGAGCCACTAACTAGCTCCTGAAGGGGCCACGAAGAGCCGCTCCTGGGCTGCGCTGCGAACGCAGCATCAGCCTTCGTCTAACTGCCGAAGGGGCCGCACGGCCCCTTCAGCAGTTAAGCTGCTTCTCCCGAACGGAGCCTCAAGTCTCTGTTCGGGAGCCAGACCACGCCCCCCACATCTGGCGTCAGACGTGGGGGCATGGCTATCCCCTGCGTCTGGCGTCAGACGCAGGGGGCGGGGCTATCGGGGCGGCCGCACACGGGCCACCGGCGGGCTAGCTACGCCCCTGGTGCCAAGCCCAAGTTTTTAACCCAGTGTTTAGACAGGGTTAAGCGAATCTGTGGTTCACTTAACCTCGGCTGCTGATCGTCTGGTCCAGGGATTCTCAGCGTTGGGTCCCCAGGTGTTATTGGACTTCAACTCCCATAATCCCCAGCTCCAATGTCCTTTGGTTGGGGATTGTCCAATAACATCTGGGGACCCAACGGTGATAATCCCTGGCTTTGGTCGACTGCCGCTGGATTAAATGGCTTTCCCCCGGCCCACTGCCATTTCTGGCAGGGAGCAGGCAGGGGGAGGAGCAGCTGCACTGAGCGTGGTGGCTGATCTAACGAGAGCAGCTGCCAAACTCACAGCACAAGGCACCCTGGGATGTGGGAGGGGGGAGGTTCTCCCACTCCCAGCTCCTGCTGTCGCTGCGCTTCCACTGCAGTACAGCGGGGGCAGAGTAGGCGAACGGCCGCTGCTCGTCTGCAAGGTAGGGGCAGGCGAGCTCCTGCCTCCCCTGTAGCCCTTCGCAGCGGCCACTGAAGGTGGTGTGAAAGACCTCTGTGTGCGAAAGAGCGAGCAGGTGCATGTGATATTCACATAATGGTTCACTTTTGGAAATATTTGAGTTGAAACGGGGGAGGGCCGTGGGAGCAGTGTTATATTAAGAGCATTTATTGTGGATATTTTTTATAACTCGTATTAATTGCAACAAGGTCATCCCCGGGCCAGTAATTAATCCATCTATTTGCTTTGAAACAAAGGGGTTTGGGCCTTTGCCATGCACACTTAATACACAAGTGCATTTAATGGTTGTTTATAACAGTTGCTCAGTCTGTAGAACTAGTGGGCTGGCTACCATTCTTGCTGCTCTTGGTGAGTAATCACTGAAACACTGTTGGTGGTGGGGAATTGCTCACTAGTACTCTCCCTAAGTGGCGGCACTCTGAAATCATTATTAAGCAAATCACAAAATAGTGCTGCTGTAGGCATAGGCTGATGGGAGGGTAACTGCCTTGAGACTGTTGGACTGCACATTCCCTGGGCCAAATAGTTTTGAACAAGGTCATGAGAAACACTGTGTTGCACCCATCCCCTGCCCCCCACACCACCACTTTTTTTTTTTTAAGCTGGGAAAAACTGAACAAAAATAAATGGGGGGGGGACTCACAAAGCTAAACAGAGGTTCATAGGAGTAGTGGGGTAATTTCAGTAGATCAGTATCCAGCTAACTTAGCAAGTACAGACCAAATGCATTTTGGATTATGTATCTGTTCAATTTGTATACTTTTCTAATATTGTATATTTACCTTTGTGTCTTCAGCTAAAATAATCAAACTGTCTATTCAAAACTGAGAAACACGCCTGGCCCCTTTTGCTGTATCAAAACTGATATTATTACAGTGATCCACACCTTTTGGAACCAGATGGATAGTCTACTTTTCCCTCTTCATGTTGGCTTGATACTTCATGATTACAGCTCTTTCTCTCTCTCTGTTACTAAGATGTAAAGTTTCACTTTGGCTTAGGATAAAAATTGTACTATTTTTGGTATAATTCTGTGAGGGGAAAATCATATGAATGAGGGGAAAATCAAACAATGAATGAGTGTATTTCATACATTCCAGAGTTTCCCCAATGAAAATAAGAACTCTTTGTGTACTTTCATGTTTGTATTCACCCATTGAAAATCACTTCCCCCCCCTTCCACTATGACAGCTACTAAAAGCTTATCTCTGCCTGCGGTGCTTGCAAAGACAAGCTTGTCCTGCCTGCTGTTAGCAAAGACTGCCAACTTTTTAACTAGACCTTGCTGCTGCGCATGAAGCATGAAGAGAAATGTTATCATTTGCAAATTGCTGCTCAACACCTTGCTGTCAGAGGTATAACTACAGTAGCTAGTTAAAAGGTTGGCAATCCTAGCTGTGGGCATTTACTCTGCAACAACCTGATGTGTACTAACATCTGAAGCAGGGTACACTAGTAAACTGACCTTAACCTTCTCCTTTTCTATGTTCATTTTGCTAACTCAGTAGAAGGAAAGCTAGTACATCCCAAATATTTTCCCAAAGCACTCCCAAAAGACAAATTAGGAACAAAATAGAGACAGTGATTTACCAGGGATGAGTACCAGAAAATAGAGACCTTGATAAACAGAGATGGTTGGAAGGTACAATATTTAGATTTGCGAAATTGCAAGCAGTCTGGAGATCCCCTCACTTTGAATTTTACATCAGCTGCTGAATTGGAAGACAAGGCAAGTGTGGCTTCATTTCCCCCCAACACTTTCCCCCTCCCCCTACTGTCTGATGTAAGAAGCAGGAATCTGGGGTGTGTGGCACAGCAGGGTGTTTTTCACACAGCAGGCTTTACCATGGGTTTACAGCAGGGCTTTTCTGAGAGTTCAAAGTTGCCAAAAAAAAAACTGACACAAAAAGTGGATATTTTTTATCCTGGACATAAATCGAGCTGCACTCTTAACGTGCAATGAAAAACCCAAACCGTGTGAAGTGTTCCCTGATAGCTCGCAGGGAGTTCAGGGTAAATCTGGCCAATATGTGAACGCACACCCTCCATTCCAGAGGAGATGCGGACTAAAAGCCCTGTGTGGGAAGCACCCTGGTGAGGAAGGTCTAGGGTGAGGGATTGGTGGAAGACGTAGAAACTGCCATCTCCTATTCAGCAGATAAAGGAGGACTCTCTGGGCTGCAACTTGGCAACCCTAGTATTGCTACCACTACTATGACTTGCATTGCAGCTTAAGATGCTAAGTATTTTATACAACAAACCCATGAAGTAGGTCTCAATTTCTCCCATTTTATGGTTAGGAACTAAGGCTGAAAGAAGGCAATTTGCTCAAGACCACCACATGATGTTTTGGCGGCAGAGGTGAGATTTGACAGCAAAAGTTCTCCCTGCTGCAGGCCTCCCTTTCTGTTCAGCAGACAACCCTGGCCTTTAATATTAGCATTGTCCATAGACTTGAACTTTATTACTGTATTGGACGCCCATAGATGTAAATCTATTGATTTCTGAGATAATAAACCAAACTGTTGCCAACTAGAATTCACTGCAGTCTTCCATGTAATGAAACAATTGTAATAGAAAATAATTGAAGAAGATACTCACGCCTTAAACTGGGGCTAATTAATTGTTTCCCAGGGTGGTAAAAACCACTCAGGTAAATACCACACGGCTGGCGCTGAGATGCGCTGACTTTCTCATTTGTTTTTCCTAAGGTTGCCATTAAGAGCCAGGACTACCAGCTCTGCCTTATGTTTACCCTTTCTTCTGAGGGCTCTAGAATATAAATGTGTCTGCATGTTGTGTGTGTGCGCGCGAGAGAAACAACATAAAAGTATTAGTGCTCCTTTTAATTGGCTCTCCTAAAAGGTCTGCCTGGAGCTATAACTGTGCTAATGGCCTAGCTGGAGAGAGCCCTGGAGGTGTGCTGTGTTGCTCACTCCACCCTGATGGGATGGAGGTGAGGTGTGTAGTGTTGCTTATCAAGAATGTGTTTAAGGTCATGGGCACAGGGCTTTTATAACTCCGCACTTGGGAATCCTGTTAAATAGGAGCCATTAAAAAAACACCAGGGCAGTGTAACAGCCAAATTGAAGCTCCTCCCCTAATCTCTGTGAGCTTTTCTCTTTGAAGCAGCTGCTGGTTTATAGTCCTGCGGTTCATACCTATGCTGCCAGAAGCACAAGAATACAGGCCCTGCTTACAAGGCATGAGACCTTTTAAAATTCTTGTATAACAAGCTGTGGGAAAGTTGGGGTCCCCCTGCCCTTGTTCTTTTTAAATATCGAGGCGAGTCTCACGATCAGTGAGACGTGCCTGAATGGGGTTTGCGGGGAGAGCGGGCTTAGCCTGCTCTCCCCGCAGACGATCATTCCTGCAGCCCTGGGCGGCCAGATTGGCCGCCCACATGACTGCTGGCTCCGTCATGGAGCCGGCATGGGCTGCAGGGATCAGGTTCCACACGGCAAGCGTGTGGAGCATCCTGGAGAGACCCCCCCCCCCAGGGCCAGGAGGCTTGTTTCAGTCTCATGGCGGAGGTCTCCTCATGTGTTGCCACAGTGCGGAGCCGCATCGCGACAATACACGATCAAATAGACGGGGTTAGCGGAGCACTCGCTCCACTAACCTCGTCTAAGGGGAGGGGGAATCAGGAGGGCTTGCTGCCGGGAGCCGCGCAGCTCCCGTGGCAGTGCACCATCCTCCAAAAGTAGGCTAGGCTCTCTTAGCCCGCTTTTGGTGGACCGTGAGAATCTCCTCACTGTTTTTCCTTTACTTTGCTGGCATCATAAGGAACTAAAATGGGGAAAGGTGGCATTTCTTTTATTATGACGAGTTTCCAGCAGTCCCCAATGTAGGGACTGGCTTTTGGCTTGGAAAGGGAAGCAGTGCCTCAGAGACCCATTGTGCTGGTCTACGCAACTGCCAGTTAAACGGAAAATGTCAGTTAAATAAAAACCAAAGATCCTGGCAGCGTGCACACTCCCACGGAGCATGTTGTGTGACCTCAGGAATATCCCCAGGCAGCACTGCAAAAACTAAACATTTAAAACAAGACCAGTGATCTAGGACTTGATCTCAGGTTTTTAGTGTCAGCTTAATGGTGAGTTTTTGCAGTGCCACCTGGGGATCAGCAAAAAAAAAACCCGAGTGCAGACGCCGAGTTTTTGTTTAACTAGCATTGTCTTGATCATTTGAAACGGCCTATTGCCTCCCTGCCTCTCTGCTGAAGTCAGCTCTGTCAATGAGAGGAGAGGAGATCTGGTCTTGTGGTAGCAAGCATGATTTGTCCCCTTAGCTAAGCAGAGTCCACTCTGGTTGCATATGAAAGGAAGACTAGAAGACACTGTAAGATATTCCCCTCAGGGGATGAAGCCGCTCTGGGAAGAGCAGAAGGTTTCAAGTTCCCTCCCTGGCTTCTCCAAGATAGGGCTGAGAGAGATTCCTGCCTGCAACCTTGGAAAAGCTGCTGCCAGTATGGGAAGACAGTACTGAGCTAGATAGACCAATGGTCTGACTCAGTATATGGCAGCTTCCTATGTTCCTATGTAAGGAGGAAGAATGCTGGAAACCAGCTTTTTTGTGGTGAGGAGGCAGGCCTCACCTTGCCCTAACCTAAAGAAATCTCTGATTGCAGCCTGCCTGCCAGAGATGCAGGTAAAAAGTACTTTACTTCAGCTCCCAGTTATGGAGCTGAGTGTGGGTGGGAGGGAAGGAGGCATTGCACAGCACTATCTCCTTTCCCCTTCAGAAGCAAGATCATTTGAATTGGGGTGTGTGTGGAGCTGGGGTGTGTGTGTGGAGGGGGAATAGGTCTTCAGTGTATGCTGAGAAATTGTGAGCTGATATGTATTGAAACATTTATGAGACAACCCTGAAGAAGTCAATGTATGTTTACCAATACATAAAAATAGTCATGTGATGCTCGAAATCAGGTCTGCTTTCAGGAAAACTTTTTCTGAAGCAGTATGTGAAAACTTAATGGAAGGGTAACGTGACTGCTTATTTAGTGGTGGTATCCATCCTTTGCTGCATGGGTTTGGTCTCCCCTTCAGAGAACAAAGCTCACAGTTTAGAGATGCTTTTAAATGCAACCTTGATTTTCAATGCCCAAGTGATATCTGTTGCACAAAAAGCCGTTCACCAATTTTGCTTGGTATGCCAGCTGCACCTCTTCTTGGAAAGATGTTCTCTTGCCACAATGACTGATGCTCTGGTCACATTCAGCTTAGATTTCTGAAATGTTGGGGTTGTACTGAAGATCATTTTGAAAATTCAGCCTGTCCAGAATGCAGCATCCAGCAGAATGCAGCATCCAGGTTATTAGCTGGAGCCTGCTGTAATGAACTCATTTTGCCTGTGTTGAAAGATCTGCAGAAGCTCCCAGTTGGGCACAATTTTAAAGTGCTGTGTAAGGAGCCATACTGAGTCAGGCTGTGCCATGGCTCTGTGGCCCAATCTGCCCAGCCAGATGTTTACATCGTTGGGCTGGAAAGGTCATCATGCTACAAATAAGGTACCCAACTCCTGTGGTGAAAGACAAAAATATGGTATGAACATTTTAGATACTAATTCTAGAAACAACCTGTTTTTTGGAAAAACTAACTCAGAAGAAGAATGCTTATCTTCCCCGGGAAATAGATATGTTTGTGCTAATCCACTTAATGCATTACTTCTGCATGCATTGCAAGATACAGAAGTGCACACCCATATATATTTTAAGGTAACCTCGGAAATGTCATGGCAGTGGGCTGTTCCGGCTGTTATCACAAACTTATATGAAAGATGTTCGGTCTTGATTTGAAAATTTAGTGCCCAACCCAACCCTCCCCTGCTGAGAAACAGCATCATGAAGGGTTGGACATGTGCTGAGAGACTCTGGCTGGCGTCTTCTCTACCCCCTTGTGTACTCATTCATTGGTATCTCGCGGCCTCATATATTTAAAAATGGCAGTTAACTAGCACTGAAGCCAGTATTCAAAGTGAATAGAAAATGAAAGGAACTTTTACAAATTCTCATTTTTAAAAATAAAAAAATTAAGGGAAAATATATAGCATATTTTCCGATTTTGCAGCAAGGTAGGCAGGCAGCTCGCTGGTGGTTGTTAAAGTTAGTGCCCCTTTCATTCCTTTCTAACATCTTAATTTGCCTTATCCTTTTTGTGAATTTGTTGTTTATTGTCAGCACACTTGTATTTCAATATTGGGGGTTTAATTTGCCATGTATATATAGCTTGTGATTCACTGTCTGCTGTCGCTCCACCTGTCACAAGCAGCTGGAAAAGCAAAGGGTCTGTCTGCTTAAGCTAACTGGTATTCATTTGTTTATTACAGGCTGCCGTATTATAATTTGTTTAGGTTGCTTATTTTGCAATATGGGAGCAAGCCGCATGAATTAAACACAGTGGAATTACATGTGGACAATTCCAGTGGTGAGAATTCAGAAGCTTGCTAAAAGAAATGTCTGAGTTCGATTCCCCAAATTTCCACAAAATGTAGGTATTTACAGGTATGTCTGTCTTTAGTTCTCCTCTTTTCTGTTAAGGTTGTTGAGCACATTTTAGCACAGCCTGCCTTTCCTGTATATTTATCACAGGTCAACACCCAGTTTGGGTCTTACCTGGGCCTCTTTCATAGCACTGAACACCAACAATGGCTGTGGAGGGGAAGTGGTAGCAGCCTTCCCTATTATACTTCTCCCCTGAATAAGAGAGGCATGTCTGCTCTCAGGGGTTCTTGATGTTCCAGCCACAGGAAATTCATTCCCAATTTCCTTTTGCAAATACAGAGAGTTAAACATGGGGAGCTTGAGCTGCTGTCTGCTCCCTTCCCAATTACTGAGCTGTCAGTCCATCTCCAAGTGCCGGAGTTGCTTAGAGATCCGAGTCTGGCTGGGCTGGGATGTTGAAGCAGTATTTGATTGGCAGCGAAGACACTGTCTACGTACAAATCCTCCTTAGCATGTGCACTGGCTGAAGCAGTGGCTGCTGGCCTGGGACTGGGGGAGTCCAGTTTGCATGCCTGTCGCCCCTGTAATGCTAAAATGAGTGGCAGTTTGTGGGGATAGCTTCTTCATTCTGGAGGGGGCAAGGCTTAGATTGGCACAAGGGTAGTGGAAGAAGCATGTGGGTTATAACATGTTGGCAGAGCTTGTAAGGCTTACTCCATATGGGGAGGGAGGTTAGCATTGCATAGCCCAGTACTCTTCTTGTCTCCTACAAGAAGCAGTTTTTCTAGAGGTCACTGGCTACATTGAACTCCCTTCCCTGATCAGGCTGCTGTGCACATTTATATGAGCCATTTATATATTCAGCAAAATCAAGCAGTAAAGCTTTTGCCAGATTGCACTACTCCAGGTTGTAGCAGGTGGTGGATTGTATGCTTGAAGGCTTTCTTGTGAAAAAAAAACAAAAAACCTCTGCGCATGTAGAAAACTAGCATGTCAGCAAGAAGGGTTCAGGCTAGTCCCCCTGTCTCATGTGTTTTCTAAAGGCAGGAAGATTTCCCCCATGAAAAAGCATTGAAACACACAACCCCTACCTGCAGCCTGCAGTGATGTAGACCAGGAAAGATTTTAGCACTTGTTACTGCTCCATGCCCACTCTCTACTTCTCCAAGCAGTGAGAAGTTCCAGGGTGTGCGGTGCTTCTCAGATTCTGCTATCCTCTGGTTGAGAGACCAATGGTGTATAGCTTGCCCAGATTCCCAGCTTTCAGTTAAAAAAAAAGAAAAGCTAAGCTTGAGTGCTTGTAGAAGCAGAGTTAAGGAGCAAAACGTGTGGTCACTATTCTGTTCAACCCCTGGACTTAGAGAAAGGCAGGGGAAGCACAGGATGGCTGGGAGAGGTTCACACAATAGGTAATCCCCCTGAAGAATGTTGCCTTTGTTTTTTGTAAGCAGGGGATCTCTATAGGGCAGTGGAGAGGATAGCTTGATTTTGATGTAAATCACTGAGGCTGTTCACACGTTGGAGGGAAACCGGTCTAAGGGAGCCCAGCCCAGTTTTCCTCTGTTGTGAGAACCACCGGGGTTCGCAGGCTAGCCCGCCAAAGTAGCCTTCCCCTTAAATGAGGTTAGCAGAGCGAGCACTCCGCTAACTCTGTTTTTCTGATCGTGCATCGCTGTGGCGTGGCTCCATTCCGTGGCGACTTGTGAGGAGACCCCCAACCAGGAGGCTACAACAAGCCTCCCCCACCCCGGGGGTCTCCCCAGAATTCCCTACGCACTCACGCGGGGCATTCTGGGACTTCCAGGAGCCAGACAGCCCTCGATCCCCACATCGCCAACTAGCTCTGTGACGGAGCCCAATGTTATGTGCAGGGCCGTCCCTAGAGGGGTGCGGGGCTGGGGGCGAATCAGCATGTGCAGGGCCTCTTTAACATTTTATATCATTGCAGAATCATACTGATTGATGACATACAGTGTAAATAGTGTGAGTGAGGTTTTTAGACATGTCCAACCGGCTTGGACATACTGAATAATGCATTCCTAAAGAAATAAACAGAAAAAGCATAACACATGCTTCACAGTTCTCAGACCTTCTGAGTTGTAAATCAGCTTGAGCATAGTGCATCCATAAACAAACAATATATTATTATTATTATTATTATTATTACATTTATATCCCGCTTTTCCTCCAAGGAGCCCAGAGCGGTGTACTACATACTTGCGTTTTCTCCTCACAACAACCCTGTGAAGTAGGTTAGGCTGAGAGAGACATGACTGGCCCAGAGTCACCCAGCTAGTATCATGGCTGAACGGGGATTTGAACTCGGGTATCTCCAGTCCTAGTCCCGCAGAAGTTTTTGTAATTTTCTGCCATGAAACAATACACTTATAGGACTTTTGGGATGGTGTTTTTTTTTTTAAACCAACAATTTGTCCAAGCCACTTCAATTTAAATATATATGTTCCTCCCATCCTGCCCTACATCTCTGCTCAGTAGCAAAGCCTTATGCCAAGTCATTCCAGGACAGGTGATCTAAAGGCTGGGGCAGAAAGGGGGGGGGCATTTTACCATGTTTTATGAAGGCAAAGGGCAGATTCTTCCATATGGGGGTGAAATGATGGTCTAAGGGGGGGCTTCAGTTCCAGCCATTTTTGTAATTTTCTGCCATAAAGTAAGCCACTTACAGGACTTTTTGGATGGGTTTTTTTTTTTTAATTAAAGAAAAAAATTAAAAACCAACCATTTGTCCAATCTACTTCAGTTTAAAGATACATATTCCTCCCACCCTGCCCTACATCTCTGCTCAGTACCAAAGCCCTATGGCAAGCCAATCCCTAAATATTCGGGGGGGGGATGTCCCCAAAAAGGAAATCACATCATACCTCTTCCACTACTAAGGCTGGGCTCAGCAGAGGGTCTGCAGAGAGCTCTGGTGCTGGACACTCTGCCTGCCTGCCTGCCTCTTTCCTGAGCTTCAGGGAGGCCTGCATGGAGGCCTCTCTGGAAAGCCCGCCCACCACCAAACAGCTGAGAGGTGGGAGAAGCAGAGCTCTAGCAGTTTGCCTGGGAGCCTTTCAAGAGCCACACACACAAAAGATCGCAGGGAAAGATAAGTGGCTGGGACTGGGGAAGTGAGGAGGGCGGGCTGTACTGCAGTGCCCAGAGTGGGGCCTGTGCCTGCGCAGGTTGGGGGCAATTGCCCTGGTCGCCCCGCCCTAAGGATGGCCCTGATTGTGTGGGTGTCCCGTTCAACCGCCCACTACTGCTCCTGTGCACGGAGAGCAGGCACCAAATCCCTCCTGGTTCTACACACCGATCATGTGTAGAGCCTGCCTCACTGCCTATCTGTGTATTGTAATATTTAAGGTTTTTGGCTTTATTGTGCAATCCACTCTATGCATGCTTACTTAGAAGTTAGTACTATTGGTTTCAATCAGATGTATGTGTATAGGATTGCAGCCTTAACTGAAAAGCTCAGTGTATTTTTTGTTCTACTGCTGCTATTAATATCTCAAACTTAGAGGTCATTCACACAATCAAAAAATTGTGTTCTACCCAGGTTTGGGAACTGTATGCTCCCAATTTTTGGCTGTGTGGAAGCAAGGTAGGAGGAAAGCCTGGTAGAAGTGATTGTGTGGAAGCAAGGTAGGAGGAAAACCTGGGTAGCTTCTCCTCCTACCTTGCTTCCACACAGTTACTTCTACCCAGGTTCTCCTCTTACCTTGCTTCTGCACAACCAAAAAATGGGAGCATACAGTTCCCAAGCCTGGGTAGAACACAATTTTTTGATTGTGTGAATGCTCACTTAGTATAACCTTCATTTATTTTCCACATATATTATTTTGTTTTTGTATGTGTTTTTATTTTGCTTTAAGCCACCATGAATTCTCCCTGCCCCTAAGGAGTCATTTTGGTGTTACATTTTATGTACTTATCTCAGGATGTAAATGGTGACCATGACAAGGCTCACATATGAAAGCCTTAATCCCTAGCACCAGTTTTGTAGGGTCAAACGTATAATTTAGTGGCGATGAAAATACACTCAGCGTTGCTCCTCAGCATGAGCTTTGATTTGGTATCTTCACCAATATTACCTGGTATCTTCACCAATAAATTGATTGATTGATTGATTGATTAAGTGCCGTCAAGTCAGTGTCGACTCTTAACGACCACATAGATAGATTCTCTTCAGGATGATCTGTCTTCAACTTGACCTTTAAGGTCTCTCAGTGGTGCATTCGTTGCTGTTGTAATGAATTGTAATGTTGTAAAGTTGTAATGTTGTAATCCACCTTGCTGTTGGTCGTCCTCTTCTTCCCTTCCTTCAACTTTCCCCAGCATTATGGACTTCTCAAGGGAGCTGGGTTTTCACATAATGTGTCCGAAGTATGATAGTTTGAGCCTGGTCATTTGTGCTTTGAGTGAAAATTCTTGATTGATTTGTTCTATGATCCACTTGTTTGTTTTCCTGGCTGTCCATGTTATCCTCAAAAGTCTTCTTCAGCACCAAAGTTCAAAAGCGTCAATACTTTTTCTATCTTGTTTCTTCAAAGTCCAGCATCCATAGAGTGTCACGGGAAAAACTATTGTCCAAACAATTCTAATCTTTGTAGGTATAGACACATCACAGCATCTAAATATCCTTTCCAGATTGGAAAGGTTAAAAATGGAACTTGTATATTAGAAAGTGTTGGGATTTAAAGTCTGGGTATATAATGCTCAGGTAAATGGTTAGGTAAAGAGATCCTCCCCAACTGTTGCTGGTAGATATCCAGAGTAAATACAAGTCAGCTGAACAGAGCATCAGTTAATTTGTGTGATTTGCATAATATGTCAATAATTTGCAAGCTAATTTGCATAACATGCAAATTAGGGTGCCCGGATTTGAAATGCTTGAATATGGCAACTCTACAGAGAGAGGACCTTAGGCCTCACTCTCTATGCTACAGTTCTGGGATGGATTGAGTCTCCTCACAGCTGTGTGCTCGTGAGGGTGGCGGTTACTAAAAATTTACACTTCTGGTTAACTCCCTTTTTTATCCTGTCAGTTACTTATGGGCCTAATATAATGTGCATTGTAGTTTGGCCTTCAGCCAATGCAGCCCTTGGCTTTCCCATAGAAGGAACTGCTCATGTGAATGGTTTGCTCACATGAGCAGTGGAGCATTAGCTGAGGGGCACTGCAAAAGATGATGGCTCCTCCTCCATGTTATGAAAAATTTCTGTCATGGAACAGTTATTTCCATGGGTAAGCTGGTTGCAATAACATTAGAGGTGAACAGAATGTTTGTGAGTTTTGCTTTTCATATTTTTGCTATCATATGTATAGACAACAAATATGTACATCCCTAGGTGATGTTCATAAGTTAAAATACAGCAAATATAAAACAGGATAAAATGATTAAAACAATCTTACCACATAAGAACAAGCCCATTTGAAAATAATTAATTAATTAAAAGCCTGAGAAAACAGGCGTGCCTTAAGGGTCTTTTAAAAAACGGTTAGAGATTGAGAAGCTCTATTTTTGACATGGAGCACATTCCAAAGCCCTCGGACAGCCACAGAGAAGGCCCGGACCCAAGTAGCCACCAAATGAGCCAGTGGTAACTGTAACTGGGCCTCACCAGATGATCTTCATAGGTGTATAGGTTTATAACAAGGCTTTAGTCTGACAAATGTTGGGGATTGGACTTGGATGAAAAAAATAGATGAAATGTTGAGGAGGCACTGAAAAGCATTGAAGGCACTGAAAAACACTGAAAAGCTCATCAAAAAAGAGAACTGCTTTTAGACAATAATAAGCAAAAATAAAACCAAATACGGTTTCAGCTTGCTTCTACTAATGTCTGTGCCTGCTCCCCTAGCAAGCCCAAGTACTGCTGGGAGGGTATGAAACTTGCATGGTTACTAGCCAATCTGATATGAGGGGATTTCTTCCCAACCCCATCAAGATAATTGGTCAGGCTCTGAGCACAAGCAAAACCCATTCACTGGCTCAATCAGAATTTTGAGCATCAATCTTAGTGCTTGCTCCTGGGAGAAGTCCAGATTTCAAGTGTTTCTTGCTTCAGCCTTACCTTTGAGCTCTCTGGCTCTCTCCCACTCCCAATTGTTTCCTATGTTTGTCCCACCCCACCCCACCCTCCCCTGCTCAGGCCTACCTGAATCATTACTTGTGTGATGGGTACCAGCCACATATCGGCCATTCCTGGAACAGGTGAAGAGGAATGAAGGCCTTTGTTCCAGGAATGTGACATTGCTCACTCCTACCCTCTGCCAAAGCCTGACTGGACATAATGTGCTGGCACACAATTCTGTTAACAGTTAAGTGAGCCCTAATAGATTCTAGTAGCCATTAAACAGGCAGCATGTATTGCTCTGAGGCCAAGGGCCAGCCCCAGAGGAGCAGGGATCAATTGCTCGGCGGGGGTGAGGGGAGAGAGAGAGAAGATGGGCATGGAGGGGGGGATCTTTCAAGGTTGAGAAATAGCATCTCCCCACTAGCTAAGCCACTTGAACAGAAGGTATGGTTTATATATGCCTCTAAACAACAACAACAAATCCTGCTCAAGCTCATAGGAACAGAGTAATGGACACCCATGTTCATCGTAGATTCAGTCATCCCAAACCCTTCCACTTAAGATGAGAGATAAGGCCCATTCACATGTTATGTTCAACACTCATACAACAAGTGTACAGTGTACATAGTTACAGATCTGTACACAGGTACAGTCAGGGCTGGTCCCAGACTACTTTGAGCCCTGGGCAAGGCTAAGTACATGCACCCTCCCAAATAAATTTCAAGTTTGATTTTCAAAAACAGATGTTTTGTAGAAAAAGTGAAAAGCACAAAACTTGAAACTGCTAAATTTATTTTAAATTGCAAGAATAGGTAATACATCAATTTTTGATTATCTTTCTCAAATACAAAAGAAAATATTTTGGCACACAAATTGTTTTGATTGATTTGATACACTCTGAGCCCCTCTGAGGTCTGTGCCCTAGGTGGCTGCCTAGTTGGCCTAATGGTAGCACCGGCCCTGGGTACAATCATTTATATGTTAGGCTGAATGCAGGTCCTATCTGTACCATGCATTTGAAGGTCCAGGTTCACTTTTTAAATGAACACAAGTACATTCATTCACACAAACGTGTATGGGTGTACAGACATCAGTACATTCATACAGCATAATGTCTGAATCAGGCTATAAACAGTGGAGGGCGGGTCCATGGTGGGGGGGGCAGAGAGCAGGGCAGGTAGGCACAGAATGGGCTGCAGCTGTGTCTCTCCCTCTTCCTGTCCTGGCTGCCTGCCTGCCCCCGCCCACACACACACTTCTTGCCCTGCCCTGCCCTGGCTTTCAACCCCCAACCTGGTGAATGACCAGTGTGGCTCACAGCTGCGGCAGGACAAGAAGAGAGAGAAAGAAGCTGATGGGGAGGGGAGAGAGAGGAAGAGACGCATCTGCAGCCTGTTAGTGCCCACCTGCCCTGCCCTCCTCCCACCCCCTCTTCCTGCGTCTAGGTTAAGATGCCAGAAACTAGGCTAGCGTGCCTATCCTCAGAGGCATGCACAGAAAAACCCAGTCTCTCCCTTGTGACCACATGCACCTGCGCTTTAACCACTCAGCTCATCCCCTCATCCCAAGACAGCCTGGAAACAATTACCCAAGAACAATAACTACATGCCAGCATAATTAAAATACAAGAGCAGATGCTTTGTGAGGGAAGCAGGCAAGGGACCAGGCAGCACTTTATAGCCATGGCACATGCAGCAGCACAAAGAAAAAACAGGCATGCTTAGCTGTTAAGCATTCGAGCACTGCTCATGTGCAGCAATCCCAGGAGACCGGTCGGTAGTAGCCCATACTTTAAGGGAGTAAAAGCAATAAATGATTCCACCAGAGAGGCTATGAAATGGAACTGAACATTTGTTCTTCTGAATCCTAGGTGCATGCAGTTTCTGCTGCCATCGACTTTCTGATCATTATTTATTATTATTTATTTATTACATTTATAAACTCCCCCATCCAAAGGCTCTGGGCAGTGTACAACTGGCAAGGGCCTAGTTCTATTGGTTTGGAGATGTTCAGATTTTATTAGGCACAGCATTGCGATGGCCTGGTTGAAATAACTGAGGCTGCAATCCTATGCACAATGTTTCTGAGAGTGGGCCACACTGAACACAGTGGGACAGACATCTGAGTAAACATTTGAGTAGGATTGCTCTGCCAGAGAGTTACACCTTCTGCTTTGGCTAATTACACCCAAGGGGTCTGGAATCAATAGAGCTACAACTAATGTTTCCTTGAATAATCATGGGCCTAGCAGTTGTGCCTCTTGGCAATCTCCTTTCCTTCCCTGATTCGGTTAGGGATACATGGTGGTGGGGAGCGGAGGAAGCCGTGAACCAGATAAAGAGCTGAGTGTTCGTGACAACATCAGATTTCATCTCACTGGCCCAGGACTCCTTCCAGATGAAATATCACCCAGCCCGCCCTGTTGCTGCTTTAAACCCACCCCTTTAGATTCATAAAGTTGGCCGTGTCAGCAATCAAAGTATGGAAATTCAGTGGCTGTTTGCTGGAGATTTACAGCAGCCATTGGGTGTGGAGCAGAAGCTCTTTATTTGCTGGGTGAGTTGTGGTTTGTTGATGGCTGGGAAGCTTTGCAACTTGTTTTTCCAATGAAGAAATAGACTTGAAACTTGCTCTCGCATCAGCTCCTCAGGCCATGGCATTTAGTCTGCACTAAGTGGGGCCTGCTTGTCACCCACACACTTTGCCTGTCCCCTAGGGGATAAAACGGGACATTCAGTATGTGGCAGAGGTGTACAACTCAAATCATGGTGAGATCCACTTTTACATTAAAAACAAACAAACCCCAAAAGGACTATACTGCTATGCTGACAGTGGAGAAGCATTTTTGCTTCATTTTTAATCCATCATTTTCTTTTAAACCTACTCTATTAACCCCTCTTCCCTCTGTATCTCATAGCACATTCTAAGGCAGTTCACACTATCAGAAATAGGGTAGGAACGTTCTAGCCCAGTTCAGGAGCAGTGTTCCATGTAACAGGGATTCCCAGAAGTTTTTGACTACAATTCCCATAATTCTCAGCCAAAGGCTTTTGCAGCTGGAGATGCTGGGAGTTGCAGTCAACAACATTTGGGAATCCCTGTTACACAGAACACTGTCCAGGAGCTGTGCACACATGCTCCCATTTTCTGTTCTTGTGCAAATAAAAAACAAGGTAGGAGGCACCAGCAGTGATCATCTGCCACGCAGCAGCTGGATAGGAAGGCTCTGTTCGACCCAGCAGCTGTACCCAGCTGCTGAATGAGATAGGAAGAAAAGCCCTCCTATCCAGCTGCCACTTAGCAGATGATCACTGCTGGCACCTCCTACCTTGCATTTTACTTGAGCACATTCAGAAAAGTGGAGTGTGCACAGCTCCCCAACTTGAATAGATCACTTGTGCTACCCCAGTCCTGATCTTGCGAACTATTATTTCTTCACAGGTCTCTATGCACACACCACTCTCTGCTTAACCCTCTCTTTTATTTCTTTGTACTTGGTGTGCTCATTTTTGCTCTCTCTCCCAATCTCCCCCCGCCTCTCTCTGTTCTACCACAAGTCCCTCTGTACCCCATTTGTTATTCCCCACCCCACTCTCCCCCCTTCAATCTTGTTTGCTTTGTTCAGTCTTCTTAGCACTACTTCAATTCACTGAACTCTTTGGAAACAGTATGTAAGGCATTCACTTTCTCAACAATTCACAACGCCAAGGGAGTCAGGCAGAGGTTGGCAGCTGGCTGGACGAAACAGGCTTGAAAAACTGGTGCCAACTTCTTTTGGTAGCTCTGAATCCAGGGAGAGGAAGAGCAGTCTCCCATCCCAACTGCTGAAAAGCCTGTGTTGAAAAGCCTACAGATGTTCCCACAAAGGGGAGAGAATGAGCCACAGTGGTTTTTTTGAATCCGTTCCCCCTACCCCGGGCCACAGTCAAGGTGAGGTCTGGTCTAATGAATCATTTGCTTCATCAACACCCAAGGGCACCCCATCAATAAGCCATGATGAGGTGGTCACCTCAGGCATGGGCACAGGAAAGGGTGAGGGGAGTGGCAAGTGCTGGTCCCTCCCCACTACCACCACAGGTGCCATCCCATTGGCCTCCCTGCCATCTGCTGTCTCCCTGATGGAGGTGGACACAACATTCATTTCCCCCTCCTCACCCCACTGAGACACCTCTTATTTTCACTTTCCCCCACCCCCAGACAGGCTTCATGGACGTGCCACTGTTGTGGCAGCCAGCTTCATTTTGTCTTCACTTTCCATCTGAAGACCAAGTGGCGGAGATGAGTACTGTGGTTGCTCCAGCAGCGGCACCTGTATGAAGGCCGTTGTGGACATGAGGAGATAAAAGGGACAGTGCCCCCTGCAGGGGTGGAACATAGGAAGCTGCCATATACTGAGTCAGACCATTGGTCTATCTAGATCAGTATTGTCTTCACAGACTGGCAGCGGCTTCTCCAAGGTTGCAGGCAGGAATCTTTCTCAGCCCTATCTTGGAGAAGCCAGGGAGGGAACTTGGAACCTTCTGCTCTTCCCAGAGCGGCTCCATCCCCTGAGGGGAATATCTTGCAGCGCTCACACTTCTAGTCTCCCATTTATTTGTAACCAGGGTGGACCCTGCTTAGCTAAGGGGACAAGTCAGGCTTGCTACCACAAGACCATCTTGTGGGTGAGGTGGGCAAGCAGAGGCATTCCAAGACATTTTGCTGCCTGAGAACACTTGAATATCCACCCACAGATGGGGTGAGGGACATCAAATTCACCTCAGTCAACAAAACGTCTTGGACCACCCCATTAACATCTGTAACATCAGTGACTTAGCACTGGTCATTAGAGAAAATGAAGCAGTAGACTGAGGACTGTACTTCAGGTGTAGGCGTGGGGAAGAGGGGTCATTTTAAAAAAAATGTCTCCCATGCTTTTTAAAATGTCTCTCCGTGTTTAGTGTAGCCCCTGCCCGTTGTGGTAGTTTGCTATATGCAAGATGCTTTTTAGTTTGGGAAAGTATTCAAAACTGTGAGTTTGGGAAAGTATTCAAAACAACCTATGTCTAAAGTAGTGCAGTCCATAATTCTGCCACCTCCAGCTATAACCTCATTCTGTGTGATGTGTAGAATAAATCTCAGAGGTAGGTTCTGCTAATAAACTCAGTTGTTTTTTGTGTTGGCTTTGCCCCACCTCAGCCACATGATTCATCAGATGAGCTGGTGACCTAGAAGTTAGAGGGTTTCTAATGTATGGCTAGGAAAATAATTATAAGCTTAACTCAACTCAGTCCCCAAAGTTCTCCAACATTTGAAGATTGCTGTGTCGCCCGGCTGTGTTGTGGTGTTTTGTTCAGTATTTCAATCTTCTTGCTATCATTTTAACGGAATTCCAATGCTAGTCAGTGAGATTGGTGAGAATTTCCATACCCTTGAGTTGTGTGTGTGTGTGTGTCTGTCTGTCTGTTTCCTTCTTCCTCTGGGAAAGAGAGGCATTGATCCTCCTGGACAAAGTTATTCAGTTACTGGCATCTAGAAACACCTGCCACATTAATTCCCCTTTACTCTTTTTGCTTCTCTTCATCCTTCATCCAGAAAGCCTACCCTAGTTCCCTTTGTAGTTTTCCCCTCCAAATTATATCCTGTCCTATCACCAGTCTCCACTTCCATATTTACGGCAGGTAGAAATATCACCATTTCGAAGTCCAAATGGCCAAAGGAGACTTCCTTAGGTTCAGAGTGACTCTTAGGTTGGCTTCAATGTAACGTGACGACGTAACACAGCGGTTGCTACAAGCTGTAGCAGTCTCAGGTGCCACATTCCATATGAAGCCAGCTTCACTGTCTGACCAGTAATGGTTCAGAATGAAGGACCATTTTTCAAACTTTGAGTTTTGGCTGGTTAGGAATGTTGGAAACAGAATACTGGGCTAGGTAGAACAACTGTGCAACTGACTTAATAAATCTTGCCTAACTATGCCTTGTCTAAAGCACAGCATACAGCAGCATGTGTTAGCTGGGGGAGGTTTCCCATAGACCCTTGCTGTGAGTGTAGACAGCATTGCCACCTGTTGTTTCCAAGACTACTTCAGCATACCAGAATTGTAGAGGAAAGTTTATTCATGACACTTTTACCTTGTCAAAAATCATCACATGAACCAGCCCTGAATGAATGTAGGCAATGTGAATGCCCATGTTATTGCAGGCCAAACTGAGGAGTTGTATGGGCTCAAAGAGCAACAGTTTGTCTAGATTTCTATGCAGCACAGAGCTGCTGAGACATCTGATGTGGAACAGAAATTAACAGCCGAGGGAATGTTCCTGGCTATTTACCAGCTTTGGAAAGTGCTAATTGGGCCACAAGGGCTCTTATGGCCTCCTGACACAAACACTCCCTCAGGCTGTACTCTTTTCATTAGCTTGAGTGGCTACCATTGGACAAGCAGGACTGGTGATGCAGGAGGAATGATGCTGCCCATATGGGTGGCTATAGCAGGACTTGTCTAGTTCAAGGCATGTTATTTTAACATTGTGGATAATCACACAGTTCTAATTCAAAACTAACACTGTAATACCGTATTTATCTGAATTGACGATGACTCCGAATTTAAGATGGCCCCCTTAAAAAGTAGAAGTTAAATACAGGCTATACTTGTATTTACTCAGAAACAACATGACTCTGAATTTAAGTTAATATCAAAATACCTAGTCTTGGATTCACGTAAATACAGTGTGCTGTCCCTTTGATGGATGGAGAGAGCATTGTGAGGAAGAGCTGTGTAACTGTCCCCCCTAATGAAATAAAAGGATGATGTGAAATTGTGTGTCTGAAAGGTGAAGTGCCAGCGTGTTGTAGTGGTTAGAGTGCTGGACTAGGACCGGGGAGACCCGAGTTCAAATCCCCATTCAGCCATGAAACTTGCTGGGTGACTCTGGGCCAGTCACTTCTCTCTCAGCCTAGCCTACTTCACAGGGCTGTTGTGAAAGAGAAACTTAAGTATGTGGTACACCACTTTGGGCTCCTTGGAGGAAGAGTGGGATATAAATGTAATAATAATATAATAAAGTGCTCAGCCTGAAAAAGGACTTAAGACTTGTGTGGAAGCTGAAACTAACCCCTCAGTTTTATCTGGTGAGCCAGTCCATCTAAAGCCTCGATGCAAGTCTGAACAGTATCTACAGGGAGTTAAAGTGACAAGGGTCTTCTTCAGTCTTTTGCCTTGAAGCTAAACAGTTTCATCTAAGAAAATGTGGCCGGTGCTTCTGCACCAATGGAGCCAAGACCCATAGAAGTGTTTTAAGGTGTGTGTGTGTGTGTGTGTGTGTGTGTGTGTGTGTGTGTGTGTGTGTGTGTTGGGGTGTGCGGGTTTCAAGGCAGGGAGTGGAAGCAAATTGTGTCATGTCTGTTGTTTGTGTGTTCTTTTCTTTCCACCACAGCCGCCCCACCAACCATCATTAGAGGCAGATCTCTTCTAATTATTGCCTTTTGATACTGGCATTTTACCCACTCTGAGATTTATTGCATGTGTGGGTGCATGCATGCACATGTACATGTATGTGTTGGGGGCTTACCTGACCTCTCTGGTCTGCACACAGCATGATTTCCCCACTGCTGGCTGAGGCCAGCACAGTCATCGGTTTTATCAGATGATTGCCTATGCACACTTATGTAGGAGTAAGCTCCACCCAGGGCCTTTTTGCAGGGGCGCAGGAAAGGGGAGCATTTGTTCCAGGCATTTGTTTGGGGCTTCCCTTCCAAAGTATGCATATTTGAAATGATCACCTCTATCCTTTTCATTCAAGGCAGTAAAACTAAACAGCTTAAATATAAGCCCAGCACCTAGAGTATTCGGGCTTATTATATTGACCCAGGACACAATGGCAGACATACTGCGCAGTGTTATGCACGTGGGGGATCATAATGTTTGGGCAGCTGTTCAAGAGCACTGTTGCACCAGGGCAAACACTGCACAAATGGAGTTGTGACAGTGCAAGCGTTATATATAATGGCCACACTGTTGCACAACTCAGTTTGCACCATTTTGCGCTTGCGCAACAGCACTCTTGTGCAACTGTTCAAACATTATGTTCCACTGAATGTATAACACTACACAGTATGTCGGCTCAAATAAACATTCTGCCCCCAGGCCTCCTATCCCTTATCAATCAGTCGTGACTACTGATCAGGCAATCTTATTTGCCTGATCATCCCTGGGGAGCTCAGTCCCCTGGCCATTTGGCATTGGGGGGAGGGACGGTCTCCAGCTTCTCTAGCTCCCAACTTCTAGACCCCTACATGGAGCTGATTCACCACAAGCACACATATGGATGTATGAAGCTGCCTTCTACTGTGAGATGACTGATCCATCTAGCTCAATGTTTTCTAATCCGACTGGCAGCAGCTCTTCAGAGTTTCAGTCAAGAGTCTTTCTCGGCCGTTCATGGAGGTGCTGCTAGGGATTGGACGTGGGACCTCCTCTGTGCCAAGCCTATGCTCTGCCATGGAGCTCCACCCTGCATAGGCTGAAGACACGGTGGATTGGGCTGGTGAGACAGAGGGTTTGGGGTAGATGTGGGGTCTGTAGATTTTGTGTGAAGCTGTTTGTGGTCGTGCAGTTGTCAGATGTTCTTTGCAATACTTGGACAATTGATGGAGATAGAAGGGGAACAGATCTTGGTGGAAGTGCATCTGTTGCATCCTCCTGCGACTGACTACAGTCTAATACAGGGGCTTTGTGCAAAGATTGCTAAAGGCTGGTGTGTATGATATATCAAGGTTTAGTGTGTACGATACTGGATTGTGTCCATCTAGTATATATTGATAAATCTTCTGGTTAGGAACCATATTGTTTGTGTGTCCCGTACTGCATTTCACACTTGGCTTATGTTAAATACTGATAATGTTTTGGGGAACATTGGTCAAACGCATTCCAAGGATGGCAAAGCAAGATGGCCAATTGCCTGGATTGGGGTTTCTGGCTATCTTGTTTGCAAAATACATGCTGTGCCTATTGCTTTAAATACCCCTTTTCCGTTTCTCTCTGTGATAAACAATATATAGAGATACATTTTAAAACCCTGAAAGAATTTTTACTTTAAATCAAACCTTTCCCTGAAGCTGATCGCCGGCACTGGCTCTGTATGAAAAGTGCACCCCGCTCCCCCCACTGCATCTGTGAGCCACCCCACGCTTTCCCCTTTAATGTTCTCACTTTTAACAAATGCGTAAAAATTAAACAACTTACTCCCCTCCGGCTTCTTCTCCTGCTTTAGCAAATATTTACTGAGGTTAGATTTTGCCTGTGGCGCTTTGTGTGAGTGAGGGAGATTAGAGTGGCAAAAAAGGAGCTTTTTTCGCTTTTGCAATTTTGCCACATTTTGACAAAGGAATGGAGAAAAGAAACCCATTTAAACTCTGGGCTGCTCATAAGGCTTTGTGTGCCTGCCAAAATGTAACTCTCATGTCACAAAAGTGTGGATATACTGCGGTCAGAGTCCTTGAAATGCCTTGTCCACACGGGGGCAAGCTATACATTCTGTACAAATGTATGTAACAAAGGAGAGGCAGGTTTTTAAATGAAAAACAGCCTCAGGAGGCTATGTATTTTTAAGTGAAGGAAAGGGGGGGATGCTTAACACTTCCCACATGGACTGTTTTTCCACTTAAAATTGCTCTCCCCCCATTATGTTCAAGATGTGCATTTACAAGAGTAATCATTAGAGCTAAGCAAAAATGCTCTCCCAAGTTTGGCACTCTATTCACAGGCTGCAAAGTGGGCTGCCCCCTTTTGCTAACTTTTCTACAGGCCCTGTGAACAGGAATGATGTATTTGCCCCACTTATTGCTGGTGGCAATCCTGTTTTGTTAGTTTACCCATAAGACACTGGAGTGAGGGCAGGAAGCAGTGCCCTCACTCTGATTTAGCTTCAGATATCTTACCCAGTCAAATCTCAATATCCTATTGGCTACATGACGTTGGCTTAATGTCCAGAAGGGCGGGAAGTACTGCCTTCATATTGATTTGGCTTCCTTATTATGCCACATGGCCAATGCGATTTGACTACAACATGATGGTTGAGTGAGAGCTGTGCTTTTTGCCCTCACTTTGTGAACTTGTACCCAGAAACAGTGAGGAGCATAATCACCACTGCCAGTATCTTTAGAAGACAACAAAAAAGGTAGAAAAGATGAGCATTTCTCCCCCCTCCAGCATTTCTCCCCCTCCCCCCAAATGTTCCCCCCTCCATATACACATTCCAATTATAGCCAGAATTTTTCATCAGAGAATTTTCAGCTCAGTCTTAGTAAGGACTAGGGATGTGCACAAAATAGATTTTGTGTTCTGTTTCAAGTTTGAAATGAAACACAAATGGCCAAAACGTTTCATCGAAACAACCGGTCCAACCGGTTGTTTCGACAGAATAAATCTGAAATAAACTTCAAGTGTTTTGGCCATAGGGAACAATGGGGGAACTTAAAGCACCCCACTGTTCCCCAAGGGTAGCTCCTAGGGACACCAAAGCGGGTGTCCATGTGGTAGGGCATGATGGGCGCTACCTACCACCTGACCCACAAAAGAAGTGGGCAAGTGGGCAGTTTTAAACAAATGTTTAACCTTTCCTCAAAACCCCCATAGGTTCCTATGGGGGTTTTAGAGAAAGGTTAAAAATTGGGGAAAGGTTAAAAAGTCACATTAGGACAAAATGCGGCAAAATAGAAATCAGAAGCTCACATCTGGGACCTGCAACATATTTGTCACATCCAAGGAGGTTGATGTGATTGAATAAGGGGTGGCAAATATCTCCAGGTCCATGAGGGAGGGTGGCCCTGCTGCCTGGGAAACAGCCCACTCAACCCTCCCACCTCCTGCTGGCTCCTGATCTGAGTGTTGGGAGTGTGTGATATTACTTGAATAGAACGAAAGAAAGAGCATGCCAAGACTTGCATTTCACCACGTCCATAGAGTTCTCCTGCAGCAAAGACACAGGGTCAGGGGAGACAAAGAAGGCAGGGAGCCCAAGGACCCATCTTAACTTCTTGTTCCAGAGCAACTTTGCCACACCCCTGGCCTCCTCTTACTTTTTCTGTCTTAATGCATGTCTCTCTCGTCCAACATGTCTCCTTCTCTGTTTGCCAGGACTGTTCTCCTCTTCAGGCTGCCGATCCTTTTCCTGTGCTTGCTCCTGGCCACAATCCTTAGCTTAGCCTTGTCTCCGTCTCCGTTTATTCCCCCTCCCCGCAACTTGTTTCACAGAATGGGACAGAAGATAGAAGTAAGCTGCACAAGAGAGCACAGTTCTTACAGTTGTGGTCAAGTCAGGAAGACTTGTGCATTTGGGAGGAAAGTATGGCATGCAGCAAATGCATTTTGCCTGGAGCTTGCTGTAAAACCCAGGTTGGGGATAGAAGAAATTGGGTTGAGGCAGAATATGTTTGCAACTTGTCGCTTGCTGTACAGAATTGCTCCTATTGGTTGGTTTATTTTCTTGCTTTAAGATTGCTTAAGTTGCTCCCTCAAAACTGCTTACATTTAAATTGTAATAAATTATCATACATTTATAAAAGAGCATATGCAAGCAGTAGCTTATATGTATTATAACAGAAACAGTCCCTTGTTCTCAGAAAACCTGTTGGAATTTTGTTTTTTAAAAAAATCTTCACAAATCTCCTAAAGATTGCAGTGGAGCAGGCCTAGTGAAATGCTCTGCCACCACTAGAAAACTATGTTCTGTTAGAGATTGATTTTACCCAGGGAGGGCATCAGCATGTAACATCCCAGGGCAGTTGTCAGGGCCCAAGGGCTTACTGCTGATGCCTGTCCTGGCACTTTGGAGTGGATTAGATGCTGCTGCTGCTGCCGCTGGATACTTCTGCGACGCAGTTCTTCTTGTTGTTACTGGGTCACTGCTGCCTGTGAAGATGTCCTCCCTGCATCAATCTGTCACTGGTCAAGGTACAGGGAGGGGGGCCCACTGAGGTGGGAGGGCCCATGGAAGGCACCTTGCCAAGGAACCCCTAAGATCTGTAACCAATCCTGATGCTACCTTCAGTAAACCAAAACTGGTCCATATTCTCATGTGGCTTCTGAAGAAAACTTCAGGTATCCAGTGAGAACAAAGGCCATGTGTGAGCTGCATTGCCTCATATATGGGAGCCAAGGAGCTGGGCAAAGGTGCACAGTGTGTATGGGGGGCCCCCACCGAGGAGTAAGCCTGCAATCACTGGGGACTCAGTAAAAGAGGCCATCGGGCACCATCTCTCATGCATAGTGCTATATGGATGCATTGCTTATAGATGGAGCCTTCACTCATGCCTGCAGCACGTATGTACTAAATTGGGTATTCACTATATCTGTCTGTCTTGTTTCTCGCTTTCTCATTTACAAATGCTCATATGGCAGCAAGCCTTCCATGCATGCTCTTTCACATATTGCTCGCTTGCCCATTCACTCACACACACACACACACACACACACACACACACCATTGACATCGACCAACCCCTTTTCCTCTACCCTTCTCTCCCCGGTTCTCATGCATACACACACAATCTGTGCCATTTAATCAGCACAACTATTTTCCCAACAGCTGATGAAACATTCATGTCTCCTAACCGCATGCTGACATTTAACAAGCAGAAAATGTAGCGTACACAATACGAGGCTCCTCCAGCCCCAGAGTGAAGACAAGGCACAGCACGCGCTCATCCTTGGCTTTTGTGCCCTGGCTTTGTCTCCTCACCTGGCTTTTCCTCTCGCAGAGTCTGAGCATCCGCTTGTTAAAGCAGAGCAGTGGCCTGGCATGCTTTTAAGCTGGAGCGCTGCCTCGGCATGCCAAGCAACAAAGGGCTAGTAAGGCAGCTGAGAGGGGCGTCAGCGAGGGGCGACTGTGATGTGCCACTAGCCTGCAACCCCTAAGCACCTACAGTCATGGAGACTTTGAGATGGGGACATCTGGGGCTTCAGCCAGTCTGGGATTCAGGGCACCATTGCGATTAGAGTCCTGGTAGGCAATTTGGTCTCCTTTAATGCTTCCTTTTTGCCTCAGACCGTTATATTTTCTTTCCTCTAGCTCTGTTAAATTCCACTCTCCTCTTGCTTTCATCCATTGTGTGTTCTGACAGGGAGTCCCAAAGAGCAAATTGTCCTACTAGACGCAAGTTGCCCATGGCCGAGAGTGAAGCTGCCTGTCATAAACTTAAAGGTTGGGGATTTGATCTCTCCCTCTTTGAGGATGCTGTAGAAGACTGCTTTCCTGGGGAATTCTGATTTCTTATTTTGCCCTTTCTATTAAATTGGTCCCAAACTGGCTGCTGATGGTATGTGTGCACAAGAGACGGATTGGATGTAATCTGTGCTTGTCTGGGTACATGTGTAGACATGTGAAAAATGAACCTTGAGATCAGTTTTGTGTGAGCTCCCTTCAGCTTGTCCCTCCAAATCAGCTGGGTGTCTGAAGTGTTCCTGTTTAAACAAACAAACAGCCTAATAGCAAATGATACTGACCATAATTAATTAATTAATTAATTAATTAAACTGTTTATTTATTTATTTTATATACCTGCTGACTCCAAAGGCTCTAGGAACATAATAGCAGATGACATAACTTGTATCATTATAATCAATTATTTTTCTGCCTTTTGAAAGCATAGAGAATCAGGCTATTGTGGTCCACAGTAGCAAAAAGGAATTCCACACCTGTGATGACACCACCAAGGATGCCTTGCTCTGTACTGTAACAGACATTCCATTATGAGTTAGAGGTGTTCAGGGCCTTGCTTCTAAGTCTCAAAAGGTGGTATATGTGTATGCATGTATATGGCATGGTTTGCACATGCAGTGGAATGAAGTAGTAGAATCCTGAGATGGTAGAGTAAACTGTACCCTCTCAGGCTGCAATTGGTACCTATTTGAATGTTCCCCCCATCCCCTCATCTTTTTAAAATGCCTGCATCTTCAAAATCTAGCACATGGGGGAGAAAGGATCTAGCCCAGGTTGCATAAATTGCTATCAAAGTACCACCTCACAACTCTACCATCTACCTCATTCTGCTACATGAGTAGACCAGGCCTCCGTTTGGGCTGACTAGGGAGTTGTTAGTATGCTGGACACAACCTGTTTTAGAACTCCATATACAAATGAAGCCACCTAATGGAGCAGTGAGGAAATGACTTGACTAGCAAGCCGGAGGTTGCTGGTTCGAACCCCCCACTGGACTGTGGGAAACACTGACAAATAAATCAGGCAGCAGCAATATAGGAAGATGCTAAAAGGCATCCAATCTCATACTGCATGGGAGGAGGCAATGGTAAACCCCTCCTGTATTCTACCAAAGACAAACACAGGGCTCTGTGGTCGCCAGGAGTCGACACCAAATCGACAGCACACTTTACCTTTACTTTACACATAGACATACTTCTGTATTTTAAGTGCATATGTGCAGAAATACCTCTACCAAGTGGGCATGCACACGTGTTTCTGTGTGTGCGTGACTGGTGTGTCTACAGCTCTGTGCATGCATGCATGCTATCCCCCACCATGCTATTTTGGCAGAACCAACTACCTTCCAGCCCCCGAGGAAGAAAGCTTGTTTCATCCTTTCAGCATTCTGAAGATTCCCCGCTAATGCTCTAAAAGGACAGGGCTTGGACCTGTTCTCCAGTTGATGAAAGCAGTGGGGAAGATTTTGGCAGCCTTCTAGGGGCCAGGGGTGCGTGTAGTTGTGAAGCTGGGAGCCCAGCCAAAGGAGGCCGTGTCTGGGAAGCTGGGTTCATACATGCTCTAGCCAAGTGAGCTATATTTAGCAAAAGGAAAATCTTGCTTCAGAGAGAGAGAGAGAGAGAGCAGCAGCAGCAGCAGCAGAGCAAGGAAGCAAATTCTGCAGGGCCTGGCGGGGAAGAATAGCTGTGCAGCTATTCTGAGTTATGGTGACCAGCCACTTGAAGTTCCACAGTGGGCAACAGAGAATAATTCAGCAAATGGGGCATTGTCCATACATTGTCTGAACTAGCAATGCTCCACTTCAGACTTGATGCTCATTTTTAAAATCTGGTTTTGCCTGATTATCATGGCTGATGCCAAGAGGGCTAAAATTTTGAGCGAAACTTGGTAAGGTTTAGGCAGCAAGGAATTTAACCGAGGAGATAGGAATTAGCCTACTATAGAGTGATGGAATTTATGGTATGAAACATACACACAAAGTTCTTGTTCACTTTCCCCTTCAATCCTGGTCACTTCCAGGCAGAGGATTTTTTGGTGCAATGTATTCCAGTAGAATAACCAGCCCAACACTCACAAGCTCCAGGGAGGTTCTGCGAATCTTCACTATTCCAAGCAACAGACGAGAGGATAAACACAGGAAACACACTTCAAATGATCCCGTGCCCCAGCAACAACACCCTCACTGCACAGGATACACAACTCTATAGCCAATTGTCTTGTTGGCTAGAAATTGGGTGCAGTCTTCCATACTGGACTGCTAACGGTGACTGAAGCTGTTCCTGGAGTGTCCCCACTCAAGTCCCCTCCACAAAAATTTTCCCAATAAAGTCATTAAAATCTCCAGGATTGCTTTCAATGGCTAACTGGAGGTTGATGCCGGAAACTCCAGGGCAATCCTGGGGGGTAAGTGAGAATTTATGTTTCTGGCCCTGGATCTTTGGGAAGTCGGACCCCCTCTCATTTATCTTTAAATGTCATGTTTCTATCCTTTTTTGTTGTATTTGTCCTGCTTGTTCTCATCAGGGGCGGATTAAGCCTTTTGCTGCCTGTAGGTGGCCAAAGATTTGCCGCCCCTACCACCACAGCTGCGTGGCCTTTCCTACCCCATCCTGCCATGCAGTGGCAGTTTTTAGAAGAAAAAAGGGGGAACTTTCCCCATGCCCCCAAAGAGGGGCAGCAAAATTTGAGGAGCAGCAAAATTCACCGCTCCTCAAATTTTGCCACCGTAGGCAAGTGCCTACTTTGTCTCTCAAATCTACCACTGGTTCTCATAACAGAAACTTCATCTCATACACTTCAGTGACTGTATGAAGTATAATCAAGAGAGAGCCCTGCAAATCACACTTTCTGAAGTGGTGGAAGAAATTGCAAGGGTATGATATTGCTGTGTTTGTTGTGACAATTGCCAACGTGTCTCCTTCCCAGCATTCCTTGCTACGGATACTTTATCTTTAGAAGTCCGGAAAGTTGCCTCTCTTCACAGCACACAGTGGTGTCCTATCCAGATCTCAGTTAATGGCATAGGCCAGAGGCTCTTTACAAATGGGCTCTGACACATGGTGAGCAGCTTGAGCGGAGCAGCCTTTGAAGCAGTGGCCTCTGTAATGTTATGGTCAAATACGCCCAACTGGCATGAAACCATCAGAAATGGGAGGGCACAAGATTTGGACAAGTACGTATATCTACCCACAGCCTGTTTACCCAGATGCACACTCTCCCCCTTCAGGGATGGAGAGTCATGCCTCGAAATATGTTGCACAAATGAATAATAAAAACAAAAGAAAATGACCCTCTTTATGGAAACTCATTTTATGAATAAAACAATTATTCTGGTAATTGAAAAAATGTGTCGTTAAATTAAATGCAGTGGTTCCTATTAAAATTTTAGTGGGTTTCTTTTCTTTTCTTTTCTTTTTTAAATTCCCCTCCCCGCTGCTGCTGGCAGTGAAGGGTTGGTAATTATAGCGGAGGGTTTCGTTTTCTCTTTATTGTTTTTTAATCTCTCTCCGTGCCGTGCAGCTCCAATGATATTTTGATGTCAGGGAGATTTAGAACAATATCCCTGATGGGGGGAAGGGGAGGGAGAAGGTTGGGAGGAGGAGTAGCAAGGAAAACAGCTGTTCCTTCTCTTGGCTTGAGTGTGCTGGGGCAGAGTGTGACATTTGGGTCTGTCATGGGTGTGCAAATCCACACACCCGTGGTTTTAAGACACTCTGGGCAAAGTCCAGCCATAGAGGAGCCTTTAAAAACCCCATCCAAAATGTTGGGATGCTTTAAGCATGCACTCAGCTATTTCTCTCCCTTTTGATGGACTCAAAGGTACGTTAACTTTAGACTCTCTAACCCTGTTCAGACATTGAGGTGGTTCCCACGATTGGTGGGACCCGCCTCGGCAGGGTTAGCGGGGAGAGCGGGCTTAGCCGCTCTCCTCGCAGACAACCCAGCAGTCTGCTCCGGGCGGCTCTACAGGCCTCCCACATGACTGCCGGCTCCCTTACAGTGCTGGGGGGATCGGGGGCTCCAGCATGCCCTGTGCGAGTGCTCAGGGCATGCTGGAGAGACCCCTGAGCCGGGAGGCTACTTTTAAGCCTCCCGGTTGGGGGGTCTACCCGTGAGTTGCCACGGCAACGCACGATCGTAGAGCCCAGGTTAGCGGAGCGCTAACCTGGGCTTAGGGGTGACCCGCTTAAGAACCACCAGGCTTGCAGCTGAGCCCGGTGGTTCTCACGATGGGAGAAAATTGAGCTAGCTCTGCTAGCCCGATTTTCTCCCATCATGTGAATAGCCTCATTTTATTGTCTGTACAAACATTCAGATGTCTGTACCAACATATATGTGTGTACATACCTTTTTGTGAATGACTGTACCTGCATTCATTTAAAAAGTGATCCTGGGTACAGGCCCCTCAAATGCATGGTACAGACAAATACTAGTTGCAGAGCCGCAGTGGGAGGTGAGGGAGCATGCCTTCATCTCCTGGTTGTGGGGCTTCTCAAGGGACCTGGTGAGCCACGGTGTGAAACAGGGTGCTGGACTAGATAGGCCTTATCTCTGATCCAGTATGGCTGTTCTTATATTCTTAAAATGTATTGCTTTGGCTGTGTTCAAAATAATGTTTGAATGACTGTGTCTGTGTACAGATCTGCAGCTGTGTATGCTGTGTGCAGATTATACAAGAGTTCAACATAACATATTAATGGAGCTGTTATGTGTCCTTTGTTTTACATTTCTTTTTCAAAATGGCAGCTGTAGAAAGAGATCATATTAAATCTAGAATCCTTAAGCTTTGGGATAATTCTGCATCGCCATTTGTTATGGTCAGGCAGGTTAACTCCTCGTTAGGCCGCAGAAATGGGAGGGCAGGGGGAGGTGTCATGAGCTCAGACTCCCAATAATCAGCTCCATACCTGACCTGCTTCATCAGCACTGTTCCATGGCAAGCCTGGCAGGCAGAGATCTTCAGAAGCAGCATGTGGGCTGCAGTACCAGCCTGCCTGGACATTCAGTCAGTTGACCCTAAAGGGCAGTCTCTGGTCACCAAGCCCTTTTAAGCCCTAGCTCGTACTTTAGTCTGAGCAATTTGTCTCTTGTGTGAGGATGCTGCCCACTAGTCTTGAGTGCTGCTCTAGAACTTGAATCTTGGCTGCTTTGACTATGTACCTGCTTTTGGATGCTCTGATTTTTGCCTTGCAACGTGACCCCTGTCTGTTTTGGACCATGCCCCTGATGCCTCTGGCCCACCTGGATTGAATGTCAGCTCCTACCCTCTAATCTCCTGGAGCCTGGCCCTTGTTGAGGTTGACACTCCCACTTTCAGGCAAAAGTTGGAAGCAAGTGGATGTGAGCACTGGAGGAGAATGGGTGGTCCAGTTGTGGATGGATGAGGAGTTTTTGACAGAGGAAAAGGGGCTGAGGCAGAGTACTGGGTAGGAGCAGTGGCTATGCTGGAGGTTGGAGATGGAACAAGAAGTGGGGAGATGTGAGGCAATGGGTGTCAGGGCATGTTAAGTTGGCCAGGCTGAAATCCAGAGATGCTGCCTATCCTTTTTAAAAAAAATGGAAGCAACAGCACTGTACACTTGTAGCAAGCAAGACTCCAGCCTTCCCTCACAACAGGAAGAAGAAAAGGGCTGGTTTGGATTATTTGTCCAACCAGCCCTGTCTACCATGTAATGAGGGCCATAAACTCACACACCCCTCCCCCTTTCTCAGAGTGTCATTCCACACCACATAATCTGGGGCAGGGGGCAAACTGTTCAAACCACCACCACCCCTCGTGCCATAATTTAAAAGTAGTATTTAAATTGTGTGTGAGGGGCAGTTTGGACTGCCCATCCCTCATGTAATTCTGAGGTGATGGTGGGATGGATGTGGATGTATGGACACAGTGTGAATGTCCATGCCCCTCTCTACATGATTCATCATTCAGCAGGGCTAATCAGGTGTATCATCAAATTCTGCCCAGGGCGAGCAATTAAGGGAACACTAGTGCAGTGTTCTAAGAATTATGGGAAGTGTAGTAAAAAACATCTGGGAATCGCTGTTCCAGAGAATACTGGACTGGTGGAGGAATGACAAGGGAGGTACAGCCATTGCAACCTCTCCTGTTGCCTCAGAACTTTTAAAGGCATAGGCAGGATCTGTGAGTACATTGGGAAATGTTTGCAAGCACCAAAGTATCTCCTGTTGCTTCTTTCTGAGAATGTAGGAAAAGAGATGTAGGAAATCCCAGTGCTAAACTAGGATGAGTTGAACCGCTCGTTCTGGTTTAGCACTGGGCTTTCTTCCATCCCTAAACGATTGTCAGCATTCTTGTTTTGCCAAGGAAGGAAAAATGCAAGGGGCTTTAGTACAGGGTTGCACAACTTCATCCCTCCAGCTGTAGTTGGACTACAACTCCTGGTGCCCCTGGTGGCGCAGTGGTAAAACTGCGTGGTAAAACTGCCCCTGGTGGCGCAGTGGTAAAACTGCCGCCCTGTAACCAGAAGGTTGCAAGTTTGATCCTGACCAGGGGCTCAAGGTTGACTCAGCCTTCCATCCTTCCGAGGTCGGTAAAATGAGTACCCAGAATGTTGGGGGGCAATATGCTAAATCATTGTAAACCGCTTAGAGAGCTTCCAGCTATAGAGCGGTATATAAATGTAAGTGCTATTGCTAACTCTCATCATCCCTGACTGTTGGCCAGTGTGACTGGAGATTCTGAGGAGGTTCTGAGAGTTGTCATCCAATAATATCTGGAGGGCTGAAGTTGTACGGCCCTGCTTTAGAAGATGATCCTATGGCAACACCAGCCTCAGGAAAGAATGGAGGTAGAGTCTTATTCAGGGCATATGTCCCAAAGGGCTTCAACACACACTGACATGGAACCTGTGTGACTACATGAGGATGAAGGTGCTTGGCTCTATGTGGGTGTGCCAAGACAAGAGATGCTTACATAGCTCAGGTGCATTGAAGGGACTGAAGCACTTTGCCAAGTGTTCAGGCCCAGCACAAGTTACATGAAGCAAATTACTCAAGGATGTACATAGGAGGTACCCAAGGGCTCTAAATGGATGAATTTGCCTCCATTGGCTCCTAAAGCAAATTGCATGTTCTCCCCCCTCCCCTGTAGAATTACAGGCAAACAAAGCGTTCTATACAAGTGGGAGACATCTCAGCTTTTAGCTGGTTCCCCCATGTGTGTGTTTAATGGTGTATAAATAGCACACAGGCTTTTAGGCAAACTTCAGGCTGGCTCTTCCCTTTGGGGATCAACTTTCTAATACTAGTTGTCTGGTTCTTTCTCCTCCTCCTCCCCCTCCTCCTCCTCCTCCTCCTCCAGTGCCCCTGGAATGCTCTCCGGTGGTGGAAGTGGGATTGACATTCTTGGCTGGAACACCTGGTTCAACGCTGCTGATGCTGGCAATTTTATTATGAGCATTCACAGTTTATGGCTTTGGCCTCAATCAAATGCTACACTCAGTTCTCCTGTTAACAAAGAACTAATGGCACAGTCCCCTCCCCTTGCACATAAGAGGAAACCTCCATAGGGCACTTTTGAGCCTCTTTCTTCCATTCCATTCCATACCAGCCCTCAACTGCACGAAACATGCCTGGTTATTACCTTCAATGGGAGTCTGATCTGCATCTCCATAGTGAGATTCAGTGGTTCTCCTTTCCCCCAGAGTTGAACATGCCGGCTGCTCATTCTCTGAGCATGAGTGGTCTGCATCACAGGACCCTGGGAAGGAGCAGAATTTCCATGGCAGGTATGGAAACAAATGGCCAGGTAAACTCAATGGAAGGCATGGAAACTAATGGCCAGGTAAGTTGCCGCGCTCTTTCAACCCATATGTGCCCAACAGCAGGCCAGTGGGGGAGAGCAAAGAGGGAAGTGATCGTTGGTGTCCTTTCTGGGTCACCTCTCCTACACTCAGCTGTCTGCCCTCAGAGGGAGATGGAACATCTGACGTAATTTTACCTAGGGTTGAGCTGAAATTTGGGACACTTTTCACAACTGAGAAAAGCATGCACCCTTTTGACAGTTTGGGGAAGGGAGTCTCAAAGGTGATTGGAAATGTTCACAGAGTGCAACAGGGACATTTTTGTGTCCATTTCCCTTTGCACTCCCTTTACACTTTAGAGTGCATGTTTGGCACTCTGAATTAGAGTGAAGGCAATGCATTGGCTTAGCTGGTCTGCAGTGATGTCAGCATGTCCACACACAGCCAAATCTTATTGGCCACATAACTGTGTGATATAAGTGTGCTTGCAATGTGATTCTCGATTGGCCATGCTCATCTGGGGAAGCTGCAGTTGTTAGGCAGGGCGGGGGGATGGCACCACAACCGCAGCAACAGAGAGTGAAAACAAGTGCTACCAACAGCAGTGGGGGAAAAGATACAGTTCAGGGATTGTTTAGAGAACTTTCCACACCTCCCAAAAGCCCCCTTTCACCTTGAAAATGTTCACCCTTGAAAATTCAATTAAGTCCTAATTTTACCTCCATTAGTTAGGTACAAGCTGAAAGTGTGACTGTATCAGAATGATAACAGTTTTGTGGGGGGATTGTTTAAGCTATATACATGATATGGGGTGGGGGAAAATGAGGATTAACATTTCATTCTCCCCAAGCCATTGTTCTAGAGTGTCAAAACAACATATGAAAACTGCCATACAGGGTCAGATCAATAGTCAAACAAATCCTGGCCTGTCTCTGCGACGGGCAAGCATATACAAGACACGAGAAATCGCTGTGCATAATTGTGCAGTAAACTGATCATGCAGAAAGGCCCAGATCTGCCTTACTTATTTTGGGGGTTTTCAAATGTTGCAGGTGTCTATTCAGGGATATCCTGAAATGAGTTGGTAAGATTAAACGACTGAACCCGCTTTCCCTGTCCGAGGAACGGCTGTTCCCTGGCTCACCCAGATGTCTGCGGTTCAACTCCCAGGCGGTCTGTGAATTAGGCAGGGCTGCAGCCTATTAGTACATGTTTGGCAAGGATGAGCTGGAGGCTCTCCATGGGTCTTTAGTGTCGTTTCCACCATAACGTTTCCCAGCTGTTGCACTGCACTCTTCTTGGTTAAAGAGGTTTCAGGCCCGTGGCTCCACAGTGCTGGTGAATGTTTTACACACTTCAAGCCAGACTCGTCAGGAGCTGCTGGACCGCTTGGCTGGACTGATAGGGAGCTCCATCCTTTTCTGCATCACACACGCACGGCACAGCTTCCTGCTCTGTTCAGTCTCTTCTCAGAGATACAGCGAATGGAGAGGGAGGGAAGTCAGGACATCCCCCAGTCAGGCCGTATCTGGCAATGTATCTGTTTAAAATAACCTGGTCTTGGTTGGCTGTGGGCCTGAACATCAATGAGAAATGCTCAAGGAAGCTTTGCAGAAACAAGAACAGATCTTGTGTGCCCGGGGCTCTGCTGGAGCCATGAGCTTGGCTGCACTCCGCTCAGCCAGAACCTTGGCCTTTTCTCCCACCACACGCGTGATCTCAGAGCAGAGCAGTTCCCTGCCTGCACGAGCAGTGTGGTCTGGCCTTGTTACCCAAGAGAACATCTGCTGGATTGTAGCTAGCTATGAAACACACAGAGAAACCCATCTTGCCACAGCCTCCTGCAGACTGCAGAGCACTGCCCAGCTGCAGGGCTTTTTTGCCTCAACTCCTTCGAAAGCAAGGATGCTGCAAACCTCTGCCTTCAAGGAACCTTCCCACGTTTAACGCCGAGGAGCCCTTATGCATTGTGGAATGTGTTAGGGTACAGATTTCACACAGAGCGCTGGATAGGCCTGTTGGGTCTCATTAGTGGTCTGAGTGGATTGAAAGTGTGCTCTTGAATACAACCAACACCCTCCAGCAGTCGTGCATTGCAGGGGACAGTCTTTAGTGGTGGCTAACAAGCTATCTTTCACGGCAGCTGGTCTACTATGACTGAGTTTCTCACCTGCTAAGATTTGAAAACTGCAAATGAAGACTGAGGCAAGCTGCAGTTTGCCAAAACTGGCTTCAACACTCGGTGTTTGCTAAACACTGAGCAAATTCTACATTGAATAAAAGAGAACACAACGTGCAACTTTGATCCGATTGCTTTTTTCCTAAGCGTTTGTCTGTGAATTTGGGGTTGCTTGTATCTAGATTCTTCTAATTCCTGCCCTCTTTCTGTACATTCTTTCTGTGAATTCTGCTTATGTTTTCAAGATTTCTTTCCCACGACTTTGAATGCTTGGAACAAGTTGCAAAATTAGCACTCTATTGTGCTTGGCCTATAGCTTTTCTCGTGTCTCCTGTACTCTGTGAAGTTGGCCTGTCCATTCATAGCATTGATATTTAACATAGTTCACAGATTTCTGATGAATTCACTGAGGAGGCTGGTGAAGTCTGGTTGCATTCTGTGGAGGAATGTTGGTTCAGTTTGCTACTTGGAGTAGTTAGGCTTCATCCTGTTGGCTTATTTACAGCCAACCAAGCTGCTGACTCAGAGACTGTACATTTCCACTTGTTCTCTTCCCAGTAGTCCCAACATCCAATTGGTGCCTTTTGATATTGAAAACAGAAGAGTAGTCCCAGGGGTGTAGAGAGGGGAGAGGTGGCCCGTGGTTGCCCCTCTCTCCAGCAGCCCCTCTGAGTGAAGGGGGGAAGAAAACAGGGAGCTAGTGAAGAAAACAGGGAGGGGTGGACCTGGGGGACCTCAGGAGCTGGGTGGGGTGGGTTCCTTGAACCCATTCACTCAGTTATAGCTATACTCCTGAGTAGTCCCCATTTTGTTTGGATTAATATCCACAGTTGTACGGGAAAGGCAGTGGCCACATCCACACATAAACCAGAGTTTAAGGGGACAGAGGTTGCCACATCTGCATGTCCAAATGCAGGAAATTCTGGTTCCACAAGTCAAGCGACCTGAGGTCTTTTTTAAACTCCCATTTGAAGTTGTAGTGAGTTTCGTCACCCCAACCAAGGTTCAACGCAGCCTGAGTTACATCTGCAGGCTACGTTCCCTGGGACCAGAGTTGAGGGAGGAATCTCCTCCCTCGTTCCGGCCATGATTGGCTGTGTGGGCTGTCCTCCATGCAAGAAGGAAGCCGGCACAATCAATTCCCCCTCCTCTCTGCAGTATCCCTGACTGCAAGCTCCCTGCTCCCTGTTACATCCAATTTCAGATGGGAATGCAAGGGTAGGTGTAGAGAGGAACCATGGGTCCATTGAACCCGTGGTTCTGCATTATGTGCAAACGGGGCGTATATTGCAAACGGTTATGTGCAAACGGTTTCTCAGGTGAAGATGGTGGCCAGGAGCGCTTTTTATCAGCTTCGGCTGATATGTCAGCAACGTCCATTTCTAGAGGTGAATGGCCTTAAAACAGTGGTACAGATGCTGGCAGCCTCCAGGCTTGACTACTGTAATGCGCTCTATGTGGGGCTGCCTCTGTACATAGTCTGGAAACTACAATTGGTACAGAATGCGGCAGCCAGACTGGTCTCTGGGACAACACGAAGGGACCACATAACACCGTTTCTAAAAGAACTGCACTGGCTGCCGATAGGTTTGCGAGTGAAATACAAAGTGCTGGTTATTACCTATAAAGCCCTTAACCGCTTGGGTCCAGGCTATTTGAGAGAGTGCCTCCTTTGCCATAATCCTTGACACCTGTTACGATCTTCTGGAGAGGTCCGGTTACAGTTGCCACCCAGTGGTCCCTCTAATTTTTTTCATCTCTGTGCAGAATGAGTTTTGTTCTGGGCAGCAGTATCAAGGCACTGTGTGTGCACCTGCATTCAGAGTGGGGCCTTCCTAATTCAACCTGAGCGGGATCTAAAATTAACTGAGCAGACATCAGAAAACCTGTGAGCGCAGGCCCATGCACATGCCTTAGAGAAACAGTGTTGCCACCGGCTCGTTTAGTGGCGACCCGGGACCAGGCTTTCTCTGTGGCTGCACCAGGGCTTTGGAATAAGCTTCCTGCTGAAATAAGAGAATCTCCTTCTCTGTTTGTTTTCAGGAAGACCCTCAAGACACTCCTGTTCTCTCAGGCTTTTAATTAGAATTAACTTTAATAATTTTAAAAACTTGTTTTAATAGTTTTATTATATTGTTTTTATTGTCATATATTGTAATTTGTGATTTTTAAATATTTTAAATTTTGTACACCACCTAGAGATATGCATATGCATAAAAATATGATAAATAAATAAAATAAATAAATATTATAAGGAAACTGATATATTTTAGAAAAATCAAGGGATGCTATTACTGTCTTTAAGCAGGTTTTAAAATATTGTTTTGCGACTTAAATAAGAAAAGCCCATGATCTCTATTGGAAACATTCAGTGTTTAATGGTTCCAAATAATATTTCCGATGATCTTAGGAAATTTCCAACTAAAAAGCTGGGAAGTCTCAATGACATTGTGTTCCTGTGGAATCTAAGGGCCTAGTAGTTGGTCAGTGTGATGGCTCCCATATCCTTTGGGTGGGAGTGTAACGGGAAAGTGCAGAGAAAGGAACACTGGACACTATGCCCATTGAATGGGAAGGAGCAAGTGTGTGCAACTCCTCACCACTCTCCCGGCATGTACAGATGGGGATGGAATGTCCAGATGCCATCTCAACAGATGGTTGATTTACTATGTGTTGAGCTGGCCTTCAGATGTTCTATCCGCCACCTGTACATGAGGAAAGATAGGTGGGCAGGGAGGAGCTGCATGCACTCACTCACATACCTGTCGTGGACTGGCATAGTGATCCAGCCCACTGTGAAGCTGCATCCAGTATTGACGGGCTTTCACTGAGATGGCCCTAGTTGCTAACCTCTCTTTGTTCATTCAGCACAGAGACACATTTGCAAAACTCTCAAGTCAGGCAAAAGCCGGAGCTGATAGAACTAAACTGTTGTGAGGACTTTCCTGGCAACAGGGTGTTTGGAAAGGAGTGTGTGTGTGTGTGTTTGTGTGATTTTAAAACTCTGGTCTACAAGTCACCACCATGGAGAATGACTACGACTATGACTCTTCAATCAAAGTTTTTGAAGCGGTTTACATAGAAAAATTAATGCATAAATAAGAGGGGGCCCTGTCCCCAAAGGGCTCACAATCTAAAAAGATACACAAGGTAGACACCAGCAACAGCCACTGGAGGGATACTGTGCTGGAGTGGGATAGGGCCAGATGCTCTCCCCCTGCTAAATGTAAGAGAATCGCCACTTTAAAGGTGTCCCTTTGCTCTGTTAGCAGGGTAACTGAATGCAGGGGTAAATGAAGGCAGATTGTCCTTCTGAACTAGCACGTGACCTTTCAACTGCTTATTCATATTTCTATCCCTCTCACAACTATATATAGCGCTGCCTTTCCGTGCCATTCGTTCCTCTTGCCTTACCTGGGGCAAATAATCCTTTCTGGGTGAGTAGCATGCCAGACACACCACTCAAACCACCTTTTGACACACATAGGTATGCGCTAACTAGCAAGCTGAGTTGGAGGGGGATAGACAGCTAATTTCTTTGTTTTCCCAAGCTTGTGTTCAGGATCAGTTGGTGCATACATATATTTAATTGTTGTGTATTCCATCGGCTGGCCATACAAATGTGCCTCAGAAGGTAGTTACAAGGTCAACAGTAGGCAGCAGGCAATTGTAATTTCCTGATTATCTGTATGTCATTAATCTTAGCATGCCACACATCTCCCCCAGTAGCCACAGCAGCTTCCCGGCACAGGAAGCTGCTGTGGCTACTGGAAATGCATGGAATAAGGCCCCCTTTACATAAATCCTGACTGTTATGGGAACAGTAATCCCTGCTGAAAAGGGGGTCCGGGGTATGCCCTTTCACAGTCCAAGTTCCCTCAGGCTGCTTGACTGGCAGCCAAGGCTTGCTTCCGTATTGAAGTGTTCACAGGCAGAGAGACATGGAGATGGAGATTTCAAATGGTCCCAATAAACATGGTCAGTTTTTTCAGGGGACTTCAGAGGAGAGGAAACAAAGACCTGCCTTTTCTTATGGACACAGATACATCCCACGATATCATGAAATCACATGACATGTCACAAATTAAAATTGTGTGTGAGAGCTTGCAGGAAATAACTGCAAGAAGTAAAAACTTCCTGGGAGTTATTTGTATATGGCTTCATGCTGTGGGGTAAATGTTGAGCGAAGCCACTTCGAATCACACGGCATTAAGGGAAGCAGCCCCTCCCCTCTGCTCTCGGGTTTTGTTTTGATGCAAGTTCACATGGCATGCCTCTGTGTTTCCTTCTAGCCAATGGGGTGGGGGGAGAGAGAGCGAGAGAGAGAGCGCGCTTTCTAAAGAGCTATATCTGCATTTCTAAAGAGGGTATCCCTCTTATGCTAATGATTTGACATTAGTGCCTCTCCCTATTTGCTCCAGCATTTTCAGAAAAAGTAGCTTAAAACCAGCATTTTAAAAACCCCAAAATACACCTAGATAAGCTAGAATTCACAAGACAAAGCCCGATTTGTGTGTGGAGTGAGTCCAAGGATCTCGAAGGGACTTTGGGGTAAGTTTGACTGGTGTGTGAACGCACACACTCTCTTCCAAAGGAGATTCGGGGTAACAGCCCTGTCTGTAAAGCCTCCAAGTGAGTTTGACTGAAACTCTAGCCTCCTATAAGTGTTTCAGCAAGCAAGACCAGAATTTCCTGGCTTTTAGGTCTGATTCAGATTCAGGACAATCGGGTCAAGAAATCACAGGCCATCCATATAATATGAACATATAACACAGGGAGATACGTCCAGATCCATTTCTGGTCCCTTCATTTCCCCATCTCTTTTCCACACACGGCATAGGCCATTTGTGAACCTTGCTTGCGTGAATAACCCTAATCTGTCTTTTGATACGACTGACTATTTCCCACCAAGTCTCTCTTTTTTGTGTGCCATACTTGCAGCAGATTCAGTGGCGTTTTAGCAGATCTTAAGAAACCTTTCTCACAGATTTGGCAGTTGTTGCTCTTCTTGTAACATGTTGCAGTGATGGCAGCTCCTGAGGTGTTACCAGAAGGAGCTGAAGCAAGGAGTTCTTCGCGGTTTTCCAAGACAAAGACTGTGCTAACAGATATTTTGGCTTGGGGCGGGTGTGTTTCATGAAATCTTGTGGGGCTTACCTCTACCACTAGAGGGAGAGGAGTAGCCCTACAATCTCATGGCAACCAAGAGGCATTGCCGGAGCAGGGAGAGAGTGCCAATAAAGAGCCCTGTGTGACCAAGCACAGGCCCTCGAGCCGGGCAGAAGGGAAGACTGCAACCTGTCTGGTTTTTTATTCTAGTCAATAGGCTGGTTTTGATGCTAGTTTTTAACCAGCCTATATCCTAGCAGGCCTCCTTGATCTCTACTCCTCGATTCCTCTTTTAAACTCCTATTAATCAGAACCATTGCATTCATTGTGAAGAATGAGGCAGTAGAATGAGGTGATGGGACTTTACACTACAGCTCTAAAGACTGCAAAAAGCTCCTTGCATCCCACCTGGCATATTGGGAGGATGGGCTGTTGATTTATTTGAAATAGTTGCAACCCACCTCTCATTCACAAGGATTCTGAGACGCCTAACAATATAACATATAACAAAAGATACAAACAACAAACAACTACAGCTCAGTCAGTAGCGAGCATCACACCCTGTTAAAACCTAACAAAAAAACCAGTATTTTCTTTTACCTTTTAAAAAAAAAAATCAGAGGAAGCCTAGTGGATGGGCAAATAAAAGGAGTTCTGGAGAGGAAGTGCCGTGATGAAAACTGGATTGAAATAGCGATTGTCTTTGAGATTATTATTAATAACAAAAGCTTCTGCTTTGTTAATATTATATGCATGCAGCTTATAAGGGTGTCATCTGCTTTAAGCTCCCTATCCGAATGGAAAAGTGGAATATAAAAAGTAAATAAAATTTAAAGAAATGTGACCCAGTGGTACAGCTAGGTAATTTGGGGTCTCTTTTTTGGATCACCACATCTCTGCCACAGGATGGGGTGATGGCCACTAGCTTGGATGGCTTTGAAAGGCACTGACTGGCTCGGTGTTTTCGAGCCTTGCCATCTGGGGAGCCTGCCAGCTGCCTGAGCCTCGCTGCCTGCCTCGTCCTTGCTCACGCGTGGCTCTGGCTCGCCCACCTGCGGGCTGGTGATGCATGCGGCTGTTCTTGCTGGTCTTGTGCCAGAAGCAGCATGCAGCAGCATAGGAAGGGACACAGGGCATGGCAGGTCAGATTCAGAAGTGAGGCATGCCACGTAGGTGTGCTGCTACTGAGTCAGAGAGTCTGTGCTGGACTCGGCTGACTCATGCTTGGCTTCAGCTGGCCTCGGCTGCGATGCAGGAGCCAGGAAGCAATCAGTTCAGGTGCGCTGGGATAGGGCTGCAGTCAATGAGTTGTGCTCAACCACTTGCTCAGCCTGGGACAGCCCTCCTCTAGGAGAGTGGTGGTGTAGCTCAGCAGTACAATGCTGAATGATTGGGCGGGGGCAGAGATACCAGGGGCCGTGGCGGATCTGGACCTGCGCCCTGAAGTCTGGGGGTAATGGCACTTCTGATGCTACCATCCCTCCTGCAGTTTGCAGTGATACAGACCAGAATTCTACCACCTCCTTCTGCATACAGTGTAGATTGCCTCAGTGGGTCTCCTTGTGAATGCTGTGCTGCTATGATTCCAGCCGTTCAAAGATAATATGAGCAGAGGCTCTGTGTTTTTAAATTGCCTAGAGATGCAAGTCGAGGTGTATATAAATCAGGGCTGCTCAACTTCGGCTCACCTGCAGATGTTGGCCTACAACTCCCATAATTCCTGTCTGTTGGCCACTGTGGCTGGGAATTATGGGAGTTGTAGTCCAAAAACAGCTGGGGGGCCTAAGTTGAGCAGGTCTGATATAAATGCATCAAACAGACAAACAAACTTTGCCTCTTGGAATGATTTGCCTCTTGGAATGAGATGGTAAAATAGCCCTGAATCATCCATTCAGGTGGACAGCACTCCACGAAGCTACTTGGTAGAACTTTGCAAAGTGAGCTGAGAAAAATGATAGTCCTGCTAGCCAGTGGCTGTTAGCCCTGTAAGGAGTCAGATTGCAGAGAGAACACGAAATCGCCACCCAGACCTGTAGGGTAAGAGCTAATGCTAGAGCTAGCAGACCTCCCATGCGTGGAGTGGGAGAGGAGAGCTGGTCCGGTGGTAGTAAGCATGACTTGTCTCCTTAGCTAAGCAGGGTCTGCTCTGGTTGCATGTGAATGGGAGACTAGAAGTGTGAGCAGTGTAAGATATTCCCCTTAGGGGATGGAGCTGCTCTGGGAAGAGCAGAAGGTTCCAACTTCCCTCCCTGGCATTTCCAATATAGGGCCGAAAGAGACTCCTGCCTACAACCTTGGAGAAGCTGCTGCCAGTCTGTGTAGACAATACTGGGCTAGATGGACCTATGGTCTGACTCGGTAGAAGGCAGCTTCCTATCTTCCTATCTTCCAGTGGCCTGGGACAGGAGCTGTTGCAGCATTAGGACATCCTTTTAGGATGTTAGAGGTGAATTTCCTCTAACTTTGTCATGGTTATTGTCAGACAGCACAGAATTCTGAGCAGCCACCAGAGGGCGCTTCCTTTCTAGCCTGTAATGAGAGGGAGGGAGGGAGGGAGGCTAGATCTTGGCTTCCTCAACTGTGGTTTGGGGTACTCTGGTGGGTCTGTGAGACACCTGCTGCAGGGGGATGTGTGAATGATGGGATTATGAGAATGATTAATTGCTCCTGGAAAACAAGCAGCTTCCTACCCCGTAGATCCTGAAAAACAATCTGCAAGCAGCAGCTGGTCAAAGGAGTATCTCACCTCTTGCCTTTTGTGGTAATACCTAGAGCAGCCAAGAGAGCCCCAAGGCCAGGCTGTGGAGTAGAGTGCTGTAGGGTTACTGAGAGGTGGGTCTGTCCCTGCTAAGATAGTAAAGATGATTGATTCACCCTGATCCACAGATTCTTGTGTGCAGCAGTGGGGACGTGCCCCACACTCACTTGCCAAACGGTTGGTGCTGCATGTGATGGGGCCAGAAATTGGAGTAACTATAGACGGACCGACTGCCCAACAGCACTGAGGGCATCACTGACTGGCCAAGGGCAGCACCAACTGCCCAACAGGACGTTTTCCCCTTTCTCTCCCTTTCTGGAGGGAGAGAAAGGGGGAAATGTCCTCTCAGCAGCCCGGACCATGCCCCTTTGCTTGTGACATCATGCACAAAGGGGGTGGGGCCTGGGCTGCCGAGAGCCCGAGCGCGCTCTCAGCTCGTCATTCCCGGACATTTTCCCCTTGGAAAAACATCCCATTGGGCAGTTGTGCTGCCGGAAATAACGAGCGGAGAGTCCGCCCGGGCTCTTGGCAGTCTGGGTGTGGGAGGGGGGAGTTCACTCTGGGCTCCTCTGGAGCCCAAGCCATGGGGCTTCAGTGGCCTTTTTCATTGGCGGCCCAGGTTCTTTGAACCCGTTCGCACAATAGTGGCTACGCCCCTGTCCGCATGGCACCAACACGCACATGACATCCACATTTTTGCAGAGTCAGCAACACCACACAGATGGCGCCCGTGCATATGTGGACACCAAGTGCATGCTGGTGCCGCACAGGGATTATTAGGAGGCACAACGCCCCAGCAGGAAGCTGCACAGGGCAGTGAAGAGCAAGTAAGGGCCTGCTCTCCTCTTTCTTAACGCTCCCGGGTCCCTCTCCCGAACTGTGCTCATCATTGATGCAAAGTGGAACTCAGCACAGCCGAGTAGAACAGAAGGAAGCCTCGCTTTTATTCAAAGGCAGCAGGAGGGGAAAATGTCATCGGAAAGCCCCTCTGTTTGCCACCCAGCTCTGAGGCTGGTCTCTAGAGTTCAGACACTGTGAGAGAGAAGTTTTTCCCGACCTGTTCAAAGCTGTTTCTCCCACGCGCATCTGCACAGAGTTTCAGCTAATGGATTCACAGCTGCCCCCTGACCCTATGCGGAGCAGACAGCTTTCCAGCCATGAAGAGCTCCCCAGTGCCAGCCAGGATTTAGCATGAAAGCGTGGATGAGCAGCCTGGGGTGAGCCGTTGGCTGCAGAGGATCCCTCAATTATCGCCGCCATACGGCACCCAAGCCCCTCCAATCTCCTCCAGCAAACAATGCCTTGATGGATTTGCATTTGCAGCCAATGCACCGCTACCACTTTAAATTACCCTGCTTCATCCCCAGCCTCCCTCTCACACTGCGCCAGCCTCTGGCATCATATTGCCAGCTTGTGTGTGTGTGCATGCATGTGCGTACCAGGAAAATTAGGGCTGGTGGAGGGGAGGCTTGTTTACCAGGTGGGGTTGAGAGGCCTGGCAGAGCTGAATGCAGGCCCAAAGCAGGGAAGCAAGAGCTTGGATTTGAATGGCAGCTGGGGTCCGTGAAAACCGCTGCTGGAATACTGCAGCAATGGCGGGACTAAAGACTGGGATGGAGAAGGCAGAGATAGCAAGTGCATTGTAGATTGGAACTGTAGAACAGGGAAGCTGAGAATGCAGGGAACCCATAGGCATGTTCCGACGAGGAAGGGGAAGCAATCTATGCATGCTTACAGTAGCTGTGTGAATGTTAGGTGTCTGTTTAAATGTCATTTTTTCATATTTAAGTCAACTTGGGTTGACTTTTTCACCAAGTTTAGCCTCCTTAAAGAACTCTTGTGAAAACATCCTTGTCCCATTCTTGCTCAACATCGTTGCCAAGATTTTTCAAGATGCAGTAAATCTGCAACCTAGGCATGTATCAAAGCATTCATAAGGCCAGTGGATGGCAAAATGTACACATTTGTTGCGGGGGGGGGGGCGGACTTGTGTCCACTTCAACACGCACGTTCTGGTTATCTGCTCCCTAGACTATCTTCCATTAATGTACTGGACACTCTTGATTTGTATGCTGCTGAGAGAGAGCGGGGTGGGTGGGTAGGTAAGGTAGGTAGGTTTTGTACTGCCCTCTCAGGGCTTTGGAACTCTTCCCCATGAGCTTCCATTGAGCCCCCTCGTTTGTGGCATTGCATAACAGGAAGAGAAAAAAGTGATTCTGTTTTGTTCTGTTTTTGGAAAGTAGCCCTGCTATGTGTTTTCATGCTTTCTGTTTTTATATTAATGTTTAGTCTATGGTTTTAAGCTATTTTGTTGGCTGTTCTGAATGCCGTGTTGCGAGCAGCTGCTGAAAAGCACTTTAGAAATCCTAGACAAGCAAAGACATGATAGATCTTGTCCTCCTGTCTTCTCTCCCTGCCTCTCCAGCCCATCCTTGAGGTCCACTTTCCTTGCCCACACTGCCCTACCATCCGTCTTTCGCCATCCGGGGGCTTGTTCTGATGGAGTGGTGGAAACGCCTTCCTTGGATGTGTGTATCCATTAGAGGTGGCTGAGCTGTAAGAAATCTTGCCATTGCAAGGGAGTGGGTTAGATGACCCTTGAGGGCCCTTGTAATTTGTGTGGGTTTCTCCCCCCTCCTTGGCTTCCTGCCCTGTACAGGCAGCTCATGGTGTTTCCTAGCAGCTGCTGTGAGTTGCAATCAGCTCAGTAAGCTCGGGAGGGATTGCTGTACGCAGCTGTCAGCCACTGGAGCTACTCGGCTAACTTTTGCACCCAGCAGCTGTGCTGGGATTAAATAAACCACAAAGATATTGATACCGATTTAGCATATGTGGCAAAGGAGGGAGTGGAAAGGTAGGGGGGCACATTCATTTCTCAGAAGGTGAGGTGGAGCCAATATCAAGGACAGGGGAGTTCGACCAACCTTGTAAGTCCCCCAGTCTTAACCTTTTCCAACTTAACTCTTATTGATTTCATATTGTGTTTCCCCTGTGCAAACTGGTTCACAGTTCTCAGTGTCCTAATTTTGTTGATTTTAAAATCATGACAAACATTTGCCATTATCCTGAGGAAATAATCAGCACAGCAGTATTCACAGGGCACATCCCAAGATTTAGCAGTATGTGGCTGGCAGGAAAGGGCCATCTTCAGTTAAAGGGAATGCTTGGGGTGAATTCTCTTTCCCAGGAGGTCTATACAGAGCCATGTTAATCATGAACACTTTTGGGGAATATAAACTGTGGAACTTTAGTGAAATTAGTAGAAATTTAAGAAAATCAGAATGCTTCACAGAACCCCAGCCTGACTCATAACTCTGACCGGAGACAGAGAATCGTTTTTTTCTGGAGATGAAAGTGGGACATAGGAACATAGGAAGCTGCCATATACTGAGTCAGACCATTGGTCCATCTAGTTCAGTATTGTCTACTCTACACAGACTGGCAGCAGCTTCTCCAAGGCTGCAGGCAGGAGTCTCTCTCAGCCCTATCTTGGAGATGCCAAGGGGGAAACTTGGAACCTAGATGCTCTGCCTCTTCCCAAAGCGGCTCCACCCCTTAAGGGGAATATCTTACAGTGCTCAAACATATGGAGGCTCTCCACATGAGCAGTGTGGAGAGCCAAGGAAGGTTTGGCGGGGAGGGCAGGCTTGGCCCGCTCTCCCCGCACACGAGCACGCCACCCTCCCTGGGCAGCCGGATCAGCCGCCCTCACAATTACTGGCTCTGTCATGGAGCCGGTTGGGGTAGTGGGAATTGGAGGGCGCCCAGCCCCCGGAAGTCCCTGCATGCCCCACACGAGTGTGTGGGGCATTCTGGGGGGACCCCCAACACCAGGGGGCTTGTTGTAGCCTCCTGGCCGGAGGTCTACTCATGTATTGGCACGGTAGCATGCAGCAGTGGCACATGATCACCACAACGGGGTTAGCGGAGCACTCGCTCTGCTAACCTTGTTTTAGGGGAGGCAGCGCGTAGGGAAAGCTGGAGAGACCCCTGAGCTGGGAGGCTGCTTTTCAGTCTCCCGGTTGGGGGTCTACTTGTGAGTTGCTGCGGTGCGGAGCCACGCCGTGGTAACTCATGATTGGAAAGCCCGGGTTAGCGGAGCACTTGCTCCGCTAACCTGGACTTAGGGGAGGGCTTCTTAAGCGGGTGACCCGCTTTGACTGAACCGGGTTCGGCTGCGAGCCCAGTGAGTCTCACGATCGGTGGGAAGCGGGCTAAGTACCTTTAGCCCGCTTTCCACTGTTCGCCAGAATAGCTTCAGGGTGTGTGACACTGTTGATTCTTTTGGACCTCTGGGCAGCTATTGATACCATCGACCATGGTATCCTTCTGGAGCAACTGAAGGGGCTGGGAGTTGGAGGCACTGCTTTGCAGTAGTTCCACTCCTGCATCTCGAGTAGGTTCCAGATGGTGTCACTTGGAGATTGTTGCTCTGTTGTATGGAGTCCTGCAAGGCTCATACTGTCTCCAATGCTTTTTAACATCTACATGAAACTGTTGGGAGAGATCATCAGGGGACATGGTGCATGGTGTTATCTGATGACGCTCAAATCTGTGTATGCTGATGACACCCAAATCTATTTCTCCTTGTCAACGTCATCAGGAAATGGCCTAACTTCCCTAAATGCCAGCCTGGAGGCAGTAATGGGATGGATGAGGGAGAACAAACTGAGGCTGAATCCAAGCAAGATGGAAGTACTCATTCTGGGAAGTTGGAACTTAGGAAGTGGCTTAGATCTGCCTGTTCTGGATGGGGTTACACTCCCCCTGAAAGATCAGGTACGTAGCTTGGGAGTGCTTCTGGACCCAAACCTCTCCCTGGTCTCTCAGGTTGAGGAAGTGGCCAGGAGGGCTTTCTATCCGCTTCAGCTGATATGCCAGCTACATCCATTTCTGGAGATAAATGGCCTTAAAACAGTGGCGCATATGCTGGTAACATGATTATCGCAATGCGCCCTACGCTGGGCTGCTTCTGTACATAGTCTGGAAACTGCAGCTGGTACGGAATGCAGCAGCCAGGTTGGTCTCTGGGGTTGCCTGAAGAAACCATATTACAACCCATTTAAAAATTATTACATTGGCTGCCCTGCCAGTGCCAATAAGTTTCCGGGTGAAAAGCAAAGTTCTGGTTATAAAGCCCTGAATGGCTTGGGTCCAAAGTATTTAAAAGAATGCCACCTTCTTCATGAACCCCGCCACCTATTAAGAGCATCTGGGGAGGTCCGGTTGCGGCTGCCACCAGCTCGGTTAGTGGCAACTCAAAACCAAGCCTTTTCTAGGGTTCTCCAGGGACTTTGGAACACACTTGTTAATGAAATTAGAGCCTCCCCTACACCGGATGTTTTAAAGGAGGACCTGAAAAGGTACCTGTTTAGTCAGGCTTTTTGTTTATGGTTATAATATTTTAGGTTTTAGAGTTTTGTCTGCATTTTAAACTGTTGTAATTGTGTTAATGTTTTAATTATTGTGTTTTTAGATTGCGAACCACCCAGAGACTTGTGTATGGTGTGGTATAAAATGTGTTTAGATAGATAGATAGATAGATAGATAGAATATACTGTCTTCACCTCCTCCCTTCCTCCCTGCCTTCCAATTCTTTGCACTGTGTAAGTAAACATTTTATAAAATCCCAACCTAACACTTATTCCAGAATTCAAACAGTATCTCTCATCGCTTGCACAAATGTATTGCTTGCTAATGGGCATCTCTCCTTCCTTCCATCCCTGCCTACTTCCAACACATTGGCTATTGGGAATTATCTATCGCTAACAAATTGCCCCTAGGATGTCTTTTTAAGGGTACATATGGCCAAATCAATACTTTGCGCCATGAGCAAGAAAAGATGCATGAGGCCACATCAGCGTACATTGGTTGCAATTTGCTACGGACATACTGGACCTAGCGGGATTGGGGCTCGTGGTAGCTGCTGGTCTGATCTACAGAGGCACCGATTTCTAGAAGGCAGTAAAAGCATGTAGAACTTAGCTTAGTGTTGCGGTGCTACCATGCTGAAAATTGCATCTGTTTTTGAAGAGCAGTAAAATGCCTCACTTCATCGTCTCCTGCTACAAAAATAAGTTCAGATAAAAAGGAGACGTTTGCTGGGGGGATGGCGGGGTGGTGGTCTTTATTATTAACAAGCAAGTGCAATAGGAGGCATGAAAGGATTGGTAAAATGCATTTGAAAGAGACTGAAAAAGAGTCATAGGCTGCATTTGCACATCATGCGAAAACACAGGTCCAGTGGACCTGCAGTTCCCCTCCCCACACCCCCACTCTCCTATCTGGGAGAGCAGACTCTCTGCCATCAGTGAGACTGTAGAGAGGAGGGGTAACTGGCTGTGTGAGCTTCCTTCTTGCTTGAAGGACAGCCCGCACAGCCAATCACGGAGGGAGAGAGGCTCCAATCCAGCCAAATGCAGCCTCCAGTGCCGCATTTGGATGCAATGGATGCTCTGTGGACTCTTGGTTTTGAGCAGCAAAATTCACTACAAACTGAGGGTTCAAACTGGAGTCTCCAGAGTGAAACCTCAGATCGCTGAAGGGATGGGACTGAAATAGCTTGTGTTCGGATGTAACAGTAAGGAAACCTCAGATTCCTGCAACTCCAGTTCCCTGTTATATGCGAATGTGGCCATAGGGTCCGTCTTGTTGATGAGGCCAAACCATGGCCATGTACACATCTCTGGTGGTGGTGGGGAAATAACCCAGGAATTCCTCAACACCTAGAACATTGGAATGTGCGTAGAAGCACTGGAATGATCAGATACAAATGGTTTGCAATCAGTGCAGCACAACCACCACTACTACACCAGACAGAAGCACGGTAAGGTACTGTACACATGTTTCCTGTAAGCATATTAAGTTACCCACCTATCTGTCCCCCCCCACCAACCTTTCTCAGAGCCATCATCCTCCTCCAGTCATTTCCAGCCTGTTGCTCTATATGCATCTCAGCCAAGAAAATTGGAACAGGAGAACTGGATAAAATTGCTGTAAATTGTTACACAGATCAGGAAAAAGTAAAAGAGGCTAGAACGCTACTGACTGTAAAGCTTGCTAATGTATAGGCTGGTTAGGGTAGGGGATGCCTCCTACTCTAGTTCGGGAGCCATTTGCCAATCATTTGTGAGTTAAAATCATGGTCGGAGGCACTGTCAGTGCTAGGAAGCGGCTGGATCAGAGGGTTCCATCCTACCCAGAAGCTATACCCAGGTCTTTAATTATGTAGGAGGATAAGCCCTCTTATCCAGCTTCCGATTAGCACACGATCGCTGCCAGTACCTCCAACTTTGCTTTTAACGGAAGATGATTGGCAAGCGGGAGCACACACAACTCCCACACTTGAGTAGGCAATCATAATCATAATCTTGAGAACAGCCCTTATATGTTACTGATCCAAAGGCTTACTATGTAGATCTTGGTGCTGTTCTGTCTCATGGCCTATGGCTAATACAATAAAGTTTCATCTGACTGTCACAATGGGCCTGCCAACTTCTAACTACTTGATTAGATTTAAATAAATGTACACATGGCCCTGTACATCTGATGCTTTCCTTCCACCATCACATCCCTGGCTTTTTCCTCATTCCATGTCCAGGGCTCTGCCAGGTTTCAGCAATGCCTATTCTCATTGGCCTCTTCTCCATCGTGTGAAAGAGGCACTTCCACTAATAGCCCTTCGTGATGTAGTAGTTAAGGGTGACAGACTATGGCTGAAGAGACCCAGGTTCCTCACTCAGCCATGAAATTCCATGTGGTGCCCATGGACCACTCATTCTCTCTCTGTCTGACCTACATCACCAGGCTGTCATGAGGATAACAGAGCAGAGGAGAAAAACACCTCTCAACTCCTAGGAGGAAGGGTGGCATCAAAATCAAACAAGTAAATCAATAATACACCTATCCTTAAATGTACCTTTTACTAGAACTGGTCCTCTGTGTGAGACACAGGAGGAGAGAGAGAGAAAGAGACTGATGGGTGAGTTGGTGTGCGATGGAACGGACGGATTTCTAATCCCCTTTTGATGGACTTTTGCTTTATCTGCCTTGTTAGCAGCCTTGTCCATTTGGCTGCCTGGCAGGGAATCCGCGTCAATTTTGCAGGCTTAGAAACTGCTGTCCCCTCTGTACAAAGGGATTTATTGGGAGGGGTGGAGACAGTCACTCATTCTCTCTCCCTCTCTCTTCCCTGACTCATTATAGGTGGTATTAGGTTCCATTACCCACTACCATCGTCATCCTTGGGCTGTCCCAATGCTCTCCTGGCCTATATAATGCTTCCCCCCTCCTCTAATGCATAGGACGAAGCACCAAATGCCTGTTATGTAAATAAAGCGACAAAGATTTTGATCCTATTAAGGGATATTAGTCCCTTCTAGTATTAAAAGGCTAGCAGGGACAAGAGGCGAGGGAGATGAGTCTCTCCATTATTTTTTCCTTGTTCTCCTTCCCCTTTTATGCCCCCCCCCCACCTTCCAACCAGATCCTCTTAGTATCTTCATGTCTCAGACAGCTTGATCTGGCAATGGCCTTCAAGTAGGGGAGTCTTATAGCAGGGGTGCTTTTAATAGAATGGCTACAAATGAGTGTCTGAGCAGTAGGGATAAAAAGCAGGGAGCAGAATGTGTTTGGTACTGCTGTCCATTATAGATATGTTGGCATGGGAAAAGCTAGGTTTTGAAATGCCTATAATTATCTGAAGTATTTATATCCTGCCCTCTTCTTGAAACCAGGGTGGTTTCCTGCAATTAAAACAATCCACATAAAAAAATACATAATACAGGCTCATAAATGCCATTCAGCTGTAAACAGTACTTTGCCTCAAGAAGCAAGGATGCTTTTTTAAAAATTGGATGGGAATAACTACAATAGCAATAGCAATAGCACTTACATTTATATACCGCTCTATAGCTGGAAGCTCTCTAAGCTGTTTACAATGATTTAGCATATTGCCCCCCAACATTCTGGGTACTCATTTTACCGACCTCAGAAGGATGGAAGGCTGAGTCAACCTTGAGCCCCTGGTCAGGATTGAACTTGTAACCTTCTGGTTACAGGGCAGCAGTTTTACCACTGCGCCACCAGGGGCTCTTATTTTTAATATTCTTAATTTCTGGAGTAGACATTTAATCACTCTGAATAATACTGAATTTTGTTAAATTGAATCCATTACATTAGGTCCTACTTTGATATTGCATGTGCATAGATTTGGTTTTTTAATAACTTAAATAGCAGCTGCAAGGGACCCAATCGAGATCGAGATCGTGGCACATGGGGCAGTGGGGGCAGGCTAACCCTTTCTCCTTACATTGTGGTCCCAACAAAAATCAGGCCCCCCAAGCTTGCTATTAGCCCCAGCTCCAATGAGATTTTTCTTCCCATGACTAATAGCAGCTTGAGTGGGGGGGACTGTTTTCAAAGGGGTCATGGCATGAGGGGAACAATTAAATATGTCCTTATGCACTGCAGTCCTGACTGGGGGGCCTACTAGCTGCTACTTAAGTAAAATGCAACATACACAACCAAACTACGTGTTTACTATTGTGTGTAATTTGCCTGTATCTTGTCCAAATTATGTGGCCCAAATTATTGATGGGCCACAAGTGTATTTCTGGGCACATGGGCTATTGAATATTTTTGTGCTTAGTAATTCCTGTGAATGTATTTGCAAGGTTGATGTCATAATTAAGAATAAAACGTGATAATAAATTGAATGTTATGTGGTTTTGTTGGGCTCTAAGGGAAATTTAAAAGCTTGATATTTATCTTTTAAAAATACGTCACATGTAACACTAAAAGGTCATTCACATGACCTTTACATGGGGCAGTGGGCAGGGGAGAGGCAGGGTCGAAAACCTGCACAAACCTGGGTATTGTAGCTCGTGTGAACAGCCTTTAAGAATCACTGAAGATGTTTTTAATTAGGAGAAATGAGGAAACAGGAGTTCCATATCTCAGTTTATCAGGTCCTCGCTGGTTTGGATCTCCTTGGATTTCCCACTTCTGAAGACCTTCTTCTGGTATCATTCTTCTGGTATCAGATGTGGTACCTGGATAATAAAATGGACATCTCCTTGTCTGAAGGTTTAGCAGACTCCACTGATTAGTTGTTTCCTCCAGTTCTTTGCACGGCATGCATGCTTTTGGCCCTGGAAGTTTGTTCTCCCCAGAGTTTTGATACAAGTTCTAATACTCTGCTCTTATCACAACGCTGCCACTGCCACATCTACCTCCTGGTTCCTTCTTGAAATACTGATCTGCCTTGTGCCTCTTGTGTGACCTTCAGAAAAGTCATTTAAGAGGTCATATATATGATCAAATACCCCTGGTGATAAATGAATAGGACCAGCAATATGTTTTCATTTTTGGCTGTGTGTGCACTTTTTAGAAGTGTTAATCAAGGGTGCTTTATATATCAGCCTGTGACACACACAGATAGCATTCAACTATCTCCCCACCCCCAGAAACACTCATAGGGCCTGTTCACTCAGCCACATGTGCAGGCGGCGGGGGAAGGCCTGCCTACCTTCCCCAGACAATCGCACTTTGCCCCCGTGGTGTGCAAGTTGTGCTCCTACTCAACCCATGCTGCCGGGAGCAGCACAGATCAACATGGGCAAGAACTCATTATCCCGACCTCCAGGTATACCACAGTGCACCGCACATGGTGCACTGGGGGATTTCCCCAGGGTCCGGGTGCTCTAGGCACCCATCTCTGTGTCAGCATGAGCTGCAAGCAGCTCTTACTTCAGCTAGGAGCCAGGCTTTGGCGCTGCGGGGCCGCCCAGTGGTTCTTGGCTGCCTAGGCCAGGGGTTGACTGCTCTTGAGTTTGCTATAGTGATTGGCCTCCTAGTTTGCCAATAACTGCCTCCTAGTGACTGCCTCCTGGTTTGCTATAGTGATTGGTTATAGAAACACTCGAAATAAGTGTTTCTCAATGCCGGTGAACTCAATACCAGTAGTAGACCATTCATAGATACTAACAAAAAGTGAGCATAAATGTGAGTTTCTCAGTGACTTCTTATAGTGGAAAAGGCAGCTTAACATTACCTAACAAGAAAGTCTATGAAGCAATGGAAGATTCCAGCTTGCCAGCAAAAACTTGGGGCAGAAGGCAAGCAGACAAATGGGTTGTCTTGCCTGAAGATACCAGCCGTTTTCCTGCAGCTTGTGCAGTTCCCCTGAATGAATGATCAGGGGGCGGAAGTGTAGAATGGTGGGGAACTCAGTGTTGTAATAGCAGGAGGACTATAAAACTTGAAATGGAAAGGCATCCACATAGTAGCAGGAGGAGCAGCATTTAGTAGCATTAACAGAGAGGAGGGATGCACACCCTGTGAGAGCCAATGACGTCAGATTTAGAGGCATTACCAGAATAAGGGGAGAAGTGCTCTGTGCCTGACAATAAAACCGGGGCCCTGCCCTATCCCAACCATATTAGCTGGACCTTTCTGGATATGAGCAACAGAACAGATGTTGCTGGCAGTGCCGCTGGCTTCTCCCCACCACTATGTGTGTTTGGAAAGTGATGATTTTCTACACTCACTAATTAGTCTCTAATTAGCAAGCAGAGTGTAAACAGCCGCAGCAGATGGGCAAAGAAAGGATTAGAATGAGCAACCTTTGAGGGCGGGGGCCAGTCTGTACTGCCTCCAGTGGGAATGCATGGCAGAAAGAGTGGGCTTCCGCCAGCAACACAGATGCATGAGGTGGCATGGGCCAGGTCTGGGCATGTGCGTACACACGCTGTATATGTGAGCACAAGTCTACATTATGTGTGTGCACATGTTGTATAGACAGAACATGAGAAGTATTTGTGTACCGCGAGAGAGGAAGTAATAGATGCAGGTCTAGTTAGAACTTGGGTATTTATATTATTATTATTATTTCTTTACACAGTCAGACAGGTGTTATTGACTGCTTTGTTTTATCCAGACATCGAGTCCTTCCCAAGGACCTGGGATGCCAGAATTTTATTGTCAATTGTTATAGATATCGTCGCAGAATATAGGCTGTTCCCAGTAAAGCTGCTTTTTGTAATTGGCTGATGGTGATTTCTGTGGCCCCTATGGTGCTGAGGTGCTCTTCAAGGTCTTTTGGAACTGCACCCAGGGCGCCAGCGACCACTGGGATTATTTTGATCTTCCTCTGCCACAGCCTTTCAATTTCAATTTGTAGATCTTTGTATTTTGTGATTTTTTTCTATTTCTTTTTCTTCTATTCTGCTATCCCCAGGTATTGCTATGTCGATTATTTTGACTTGTTTTTCTTTCCTCTCGACTACAGTGATATCTGGTGTATTGTGTGGCAGATGTTTGTCTGTTTGTAGTCAGAAGTCCCATAATATTTTTGCATCTTCATTTTCTTCAACTTTTTCAATTTTATGGTCCCACAATTGTTAGCTACAGGTAGCTTGTATTTTTTGCAGATATTAAAGTGTATCATCCCTGCTACCTTGTCATGCCTTTGTTTGTAGTCAGTCTGTGCAATCTTTTTACAACAGCTGATTAGGTGGTCCACTGTTTCATCTGCTTCTTTACAAAGGCGGCACTTGCTGTTTGTTGTTGATTTTTTTACTTTTGCTCTTATTGCATTTGTTCTTAATGCCTGTTCTTGTGCAGCCAGTATTAAACCCTCTGTTTCTTTCTTCAAGTTGCCATTCTTAAGCCATTGCCAGGTCTTGGTGATGTCTGATTTTCCACTTATATTGTGCCAATATTGACCATGCAGTGGCTTATTTTTCCATTTTTCTGCTTGATTCTTGACTTGTTCTTTCTTGTTCTTTCTTGCTTTGTTTCATTGAATAGTTGAATAGTTTTGCGTTCTTGACCATTTGAAGTGCATCTTCTTCACTGTCCTTTATATATTCTTCAAGGCCTCTTTTCTCCTCCTCTACTGTTTGATGGACTTGCAGCATTCCTCTTCCACCTGAGCTGCGAGGGAGGTATAGCCTATCGACATCACTGCGGGGGTGCAGAGCATGATTGATGGTCATGATTTTCCTGGTCTTACGATTTAGCGTCTCTAGCTCTGCCTGGATCCAGTCTATTATTCCTGCAGTGTATCTGATATTAGGTATAGCCCAGGTGTTTATGGCTTGTATGGTGTTCCACTGGGCAGTTCTATTCCTTCTGTTTTTCTTATTTTCCCTCTTGTTCATTATTAATGCAGCACACTTGTCTAGTCCAAACTCCATTACTATATCGCTACTGAATATACGGACAGTGTTTAGCAGTGATTCGATTTCTGACTGGGACTTTCCATACAACTTCAGATCATCCATGTACAGCAGATGGTTGATTTTACTTGATGTTTTAGATGTTTGGTATCCGAGGCCTGTTTTGTTTAGTATTTGTGAAAGTGGAGTCATGGCGAGTACAAACAACAGAGGGGATAGTGAGTCCCCTTAGAAAATACCTCTTCTAAGGTTAACCTGTCCAAGTGTCTCACCATTGATTGTTAACTGTGTACTCCACATGCTCATTGCTTTTTTTATAAATATCTGAATGTTTTTGCTGACACCAGCTGTTTCTAAACATTTTAGTATCCATGTGTGAGGCAATGAGTTGAAGGCTTTCTTGTAGTCAATCCATGCAACACTTAGATTTGTTTTTCTTCTCTTGCAATTTTCTAAAATCATTTTGTCAATCAGCAGCTGGTCCTTTGTGCCTCTGGTGTTTGGGCAATTTCCTTTCTGTTCAACTGGAAGCTGTTTGTTAGTTAATAAGTGTTGCATGACTTCATCTGCTATTATTCCAGTTAATAATTTGAACATGGTTGGCAGACAGGTTATCAGTCTATAATTACTTGGAACTGCACCTTTTGCTGGGTCTTTCATGATGAGATGAGTTTTCCCAGTTGTTAGTCATTGTTCAATATCACCTCCTTGCAAAATGTGATTGAACTGTTTTGATAGTTGTTTATGAAGGCTTGTTAGGTGTTTAAGCCAAAAGCCATGCAGTTCATCGTCGCCTGGCGCAGTCCAATTTTTAATTCGCTTTGCTCTTTCACTTATTAATTCTGGTGTTATTATTAGATCTTGCATTTGTTGGTTACATTTTTCGACCTCTTTCACCCAGCCTGCTTTTTTATTATAATCTATTGGATTGTCCCATAATTCCCCCAAGAATTGCACTGTTTCTTCTTTATTTGGTGTTTCTACATTTCTTCTAGTTTCTCCTTCTATTCTTTGGTAGAAACGTCTCTGATTCGACTGGAATTGGAGATTCTGCCTGTGTTGTGTAATTCTGGCTTCGTATCTGCTAATCTTCTTTGACACTGCTGTTATTTGCTGCTTTATTATTTCCAAGACTTCTCTAATTGTCCTTGAATCTATGTGGTATATTTGGATCAGATACTGTTTGGTGTTTTCATTTTTCAGCTTCTTGTCTTTCATATCTTTCAATTTACTAGCATCTGATCTAAGCCTGGAGATTTTATTCTCTAATCTAATCTTCCATTTAGGTGATGTACTACTTTCTTTTTTTACAGGTCTACTGATCTTATATCCGAGCTCTTGTGTTGTTATTGTTGCTGCACTGTACATTAGTTGGTTTGTTTCTTGCAAATTCTTGGTTGTTATTTCTGCAAGTGCAGCATTGACATCTTTTAATGCCTGAGCACGTTGTTTTTTTGGCAACTGTTTTTAGAGCTGGAAGTCGAACCCTGGTGGTTGTTTGGTTCATGTGCTCAGTTATTTTTTGTTTTAGTTCTTGTTGCTTTTCTGTTAAACGGCATTTGGGTTTTTGAGGTGAAGGCAAAGAGGAGGTTGCCTGGTTTTGATTTTGAAACAGTTCAGCAACAGTGGCATCCTCGATTTCCAACACCTCCTCCACCTGCGCCTGAGCAACTGCTTCAGTTGGTGGTAGTTCTTCTTCCATATCTTGAGCCTGTGTTGCTCTTTGCAGTTCTTCCAGCTCAACTCCTGTGAATACTTTATTTCTTATTATGAATCGTCTCTGGTCTGCTAGCCTTTGTCCTGTTATTTCTGTATCTGGATGCTGCTCTTTCCAAATTTGGTACATTCTTTTTAAATAACCTCTTCTAGTTGGACTAGACTTGTAATAGCCAATCATTATTTCCTTGTTGGCATTTTTCATATATTTTTTCCGGTTAAGCAACATTTCTTCCAGTAACCTTGCCGTCTCCAGCCCTGGTTGCTCAACTGAAGATCCTGAGTCCTGTAGCCCACTTGCCACCAGATGTTCAGGGATTCCAGCACCTGGCGTTGTCCTCGTTGACCCATGCGACGACCGATCTGATATAGATTTATTAAAGTTACGTCTCACCATATTGTTGATGGGAGAGGCACTCTTTGTCTGGCTCCTCTGGTGAGACCTGTCCAGTATGGTTGGGCCTCTGGCATAGCTCTCACCTTCCTCAGAGCACACAAGCCCCACAACCATGCCAAGGTAGTGGCTCACTGCCTCACTTATTATTATTATTATTATTATTATTATTATTATTATTATTCCCAGTTAGATCAGTGGGTATTTTTTTGGTGGCGTAGATATAAGCATGAATATGCTGGGTGCACATGTGTGTTTGTGCTGCCTGGGCTTTATACATATGTTAAATGTATGCTTTGCTTCATCCTGGCTTACTAACATCCATACATTTGACATGAGAGGGTAAGAGTCCTTATATCACAGGACTACACAACTTCAGCCCTCCTTCAAATATTGGCCTACAACTTCCATAATCCCTGGCTATTGACACCTGAGGCTGGGGATTATGCAAGTTGTAGTCCTCCAAAAACAGCTGGAGGGCCAAAATTGTGCAGCCCTGTTATATCATCTGCTCCCAGAAGATATAGCTGCTTTGCTGTTGCTTTTTGGTGTTTTTATGTTTTTATGGTATTAATTGATTTTAATATGATCTTTTGGAATTGTATTGTATTAACTTTTGTAAATGGCCTTGGGATTTTTTGAAAGGCAGTCTATAAATCGAATGATGAATAAACGATCAAAGAAACAAACTGAAGCAGATTTAGATCCTGGGAGATAAGGAGAGATTTGGATGACACAAAGGGAACAACAATTGTTCGCATTCAGAAACAGCCATGCAGGGGTCAGATACCAAAGATATTTGTTGCCAAGCAACTCATATTTGTAAAGATTCAAGGACAAAAAGCTCTTCCAGACAGTGATATATCCCAACTTCAGTCTGAGTTATGAAGATAGATAAAACAAGAAGTCCACACTACATAGAAGGACATCATGAAGCATTATTAGCACCATCTGATGGAACTCTGCAGCAATCTGTGAATAAACGGTACCTTTTCAAACTCCTTTTATTCTAACTTGAAAAAGCCACAGTCTATTCATGGATTGACACTGTTTTGCAGCAGATGGCACTAAGAATATTATGTGACATCCTTTTACGTAGTGTGGATCTCTCACTTTATTTATCATAGTAATTTGTGCAGAAGTTATCATATAAGACCATCTGAAAGAGCCCAAAGGCAATCTCTTGCTATACAAGATGATAAATGATGACAGAGGATTGATGATTAAACTTAAACTGACCATTCTATTCAAGATCCTCGGGGCAGCTTACAGAGTAGAATCAATGGCAACCATTTCCTAAAGAATAAATGGCTGACATGATGAGGAAAATTACTCAAAGTCTCGTTGAAATTAAAAGGCAATTAAAAATTTTAACTTCAGCAAGACTTATTTGAGTAATTTTCATCCAATATGCCTAAAGAAGGAATTTCAAAATGTATTCCAAGGGACTGGGAGGCAGAGAGAGCCCTTTTACTGTACCTCGCTTGAAGAAGAGGATACACCTGGAGAAGAGGAAGGAAGGTTGGATTTCGTGGTTTTTTTCTCCTCAGCACTGAAGAAAACCGTTTGCATTGCGTTTCGAGCTCGAAACAGAAGGCAAAATCCATTTTGTGCACATCCCTGTGAGAAAGGAATGGTCTGACAAATTCTCTAAAGGCTCCAGCAGAGGGAGTTGGTCAGGCTCCTGCTTCTTTGTCACTGACATGTGCCATAATGGATCAGCATTGGATATGCTTTGGGTTTTGGGCAAGGAGAAATCCTTCCTCTCTGACAGAGTTAGATTATCTTATCCATGCAGCACTACTGTTCCATGTGAATGAGTCTGAGCATGAAAAGGGATTGGTGGAGTGGTGATAAGCATTGCAGGGGAGGCCTGTGGACTGTTGCCACCCACAGGAAATGGATGGGTTGCAGTCCGGTTGGCAAAGTACAGAGGGAGATGACGTGGAAGCCTGGCAGTTCTGTGGGAGAAGAAGGAGCCGCGAATGATCAGGCAAACCATGGAGGGATGGGGAGGGGAGAAGAAACTGTGTGTCCGCTAGGATGGAGAGAGAGAGGGTGAAGGTTGAGCATGATGACCGAGGAATGCCAGGAGGCAGGAGTGGATGTAACAAGTGCATTAATTTTGTCCATCCTCCAAGGAGTTCAGGGCAGCCTGTGTATGGGTTCACACATTTTATTCTTGTCACAGCCTTTTGAGGAAGGCTACTTTGAGATATAGTGACTTGCCCAGGGCTATCCAGTGAGCTTCATGGTTGAGCAGGGATTTGATGTTGGGTTTCCCATATGTATTAATTGATTATATCCATATCTAAGTCTAGCTGTTTAAAAAGCATAGCCTTAGGCAAGGGGGCATTGGTGGGGAATGGGAACTGATATTAATAAAAAGGCCAGAGGTGTCTTGTGACTTTATTGAGAAGGTTTCTTCCTGTATTCCTGGTTTGGTGCTGAAGCATATGGATTGGGAGAGTGGGAAGTGTCTGAGCCAAAGGCAAGGACCTTTTCCTCTGAGGTGTTCCATGGCCATGATGGGAAGCCACCTATGTGGACTGCTGGCCTGGACTGAAGCACCTTTCTGGTCTGAACCAAGAATCAGAGACTCTGAAAAAGCAGCTTCTCTTTACCACTGTGAGACTCACCTGAACGAGCTTTGGGTTGAGTCCCCATATTGTGTGCCAGAACAGAGCAGCTATGCTTGAGTGGGGTGTGTGTGTGTGTGTGTGTGTGTGTGTGTGTGTGTGTGTGTGTGTGTGTGTGTGTGTTTTGATGCCTAGGGTCCTAGGACTGCAGCCTTCTTCCAAAATGTGCTCCCAAGTGACTCCAGTGCCCAAAGGCCTGAGAGCAACACCATTTAGCATCTTCTTCCTCTCACCTCTGCCGGATGGAGCAGTCTGGATTAGGAATCATTTGTAGGCAACAGTGTCAGGTGTCACTTGAATATTTTCTGATGCTAGAAGGGAAGCGGCAGATTGTCTGAGGGGGGCAGAGGGGAATGAATTACTCTTCTCCTGGGCAGCCGTTGATTGCAAGGAGTGAATTGGAAATGGCCTGTTGATACACTCAGCCTATCAATCATGGGCCGAGTCACCAAAGTTCCCTCCTGACAAAATGTCAATCATCCACCATCCCTCGCTCCAACTGAATAATGACATAGTCAGTTACTATTAATGCTGCCAGTGAAGTAGTCATCATTCCCCACCCCACATATAGCATTGTTGACCACTTGGTGTCTGGAGGAGTTAGGAGCTGGAGTGATAGGGACCTGGCAGGTAAACTCAGCATAGAATGCCAGTCTTTTGTGGGCCTGAAGTGAGAGCTGGAGGAGTTGAATGGGATCCATGATTGTTTGGCTAGGAAGGTGGATTTGTTTAGTTTCTTTTGCTTTGCTGACGGCCCTTAATCATTGCACCGGAGTACCTATGACTTATTAAACAGAAGAATGAAGTAGGGGGAAAGTGGCAACATGCTTAAAGTGCTGCTGTGGTGGTAGGATGAACTGTATCATGTCTGACTGCAAGTTGGGAATACCACTTTCGAATGCTCCTGAATGTAAAGGCCTCTAAACTATAGAAGAAAACTAGCACCACAGAAAATAGTCTAGCCTAGCTCATTGCCCACTGTGCCGGTTTTATTTGCATAGAGTTTTTAAGCTAGGGGAGCATTCAGAATTGTGATCCCCCCACCTTCAGTTTGAAGTGGTGCAGTCCATTCTACCACCTCAGCATTCCATCACCTCCCTCTGCTGTGTGTGCAAACCAGGCCTTATCACTTGAAAAGAATAAGGAGCTCTATTTAATGGATGTATGCAGTGCTATCAGTGTTGCATGGCACTTTACAGAGTGACGTAATTAATTAATAATAATAATCTTTATTACGGTCGTTGACCAGCACAAGAGTGACGTAACAAAGAAGACTGATCCCTGTCTTGGGGGGCTTACATTCAGATTTTTGACAGAGGAAAGAGAGGCAAGAATCACAGGAGAGGGATATGCAGAAATACTGTTAAATGTGTGTATCCCTCTGAGAAGTAAGCACATGTCTGTGATTGTCTGGGTAAGATACACAAACTACCATTTATATTTTCATCTCCTCGTGCACACACACTTTGTGCACCTGTTTCCCCATCCTTATTTATTCCTCCATACCCTTCTGTCTGTGTATATAGCCGTTCTCACATTTCCCTTCCATTCATTTTATACGTCTTTCATACCACATACACTAACCTGCCTGCCTCTCCCTTCTCTCACTCACAGTGCTCATGCTCTCCTTATCCTACATATGTATGTGTTTTTCTCCCTTCGCTAACATTGCAGCATTTGTTGTGTTTTGCATTTTGCTGCTCCCTCCTAAACGATGCAAAGCAACCCCCACCCGACTGGATGTGCACCAGTCTTCTCCAAGTTAGGTCTTCTGCCCTGGACCCCTCTCCTGTTAGCAGCTTTTCTGCTTCAGTTTTCCCAGGCATGAGCAGGGTGGATGCCTCCGGCAGTGGCCTTGCTATGCCAGTAAAGGGAACAGCTGTGAGGGGATAATGAGGCATTACCATTTAGACTGTGCCTGTGGACCCAGCAGTGTTGCTGAAATGCAGCCAGCTCTGGGCTGGAGAGTGGCAGCTGACCAGTAGATAACCATGTGAAGTATGTTCAAGTCAAACCTATTTCTGCTTGCACAAAATGTTGTCTAATCAGAGATTCTCAATGTTGGGTCTCTAGCTGTTATTGGACTTCAACTCCCATAATCCCCAGCCCTAGTGGCCTTTAGTTGGGGATTATGGGAGCTGAAGTCCAATAACATCTGGGGACCCAACGTTGAGAATCCTTGGTCTAGATGATAGTCTAGTAAGCAACAGGATTATCAAGAATTTTTCCAAGAGGTGCCAGACCAGCATTTTGGTTTTGAGTACACCACAGATTACACAGAACTGTATCCTGTGCCACTGAAGAGCTTCCATGCTCCTCTTCTTGCACAAGTTGGTATATGCCACTGCTAAGTGGCCTTTCCCTGTGTGTGATAAACAGCTGTCATGTCCCACCTCAATTGTATGTCAAGACAGTGCCAGATGTGCACTTCCTAGCAAAAATCTTTGTCTTCTCTTTAGAGATGGGGCAACATCTGGATTAGTCTGGATCTACCTGCTGGACTGGGGCAGGGGAGGTCTATTTTAATCGGCCCCCTTTTGAGTCTGTATGGCAGCCACAGACTGAAATGGAGGCAAAGCAACTTCTATAGGCCCCGTGTCACTCCCAACAATGACAGGCCCAGCCTGCTTCATGCTACTTAGCAGATGTGGGGCAACTGGTGTAGAGGACTGCATCCACCACAGGAATTGCACTTCCCTTGACGCCTAAGCTTGCTAGAAATGCCATGTGTGCACAAATGTGTATGAGACATCTGTAGGCCCAGTGATGTTTCTGGGATGGATGGGTAAATCTCTGCTGAGCCCCACACCTCCAGTAAGTAGTGGGAAATAGAGTGTCAGTGGGGAAGTCCCTATTATTCCCAGGAGTAGTGCTGGGCCCAGAGGCACTAACACCCGGACCTTGGGGACCGGGTCCAGTCCTCTGAGGTTTGGGGGAGCCTCCAAATAGCCAGGGCTGGGGACCTCTGGCAGCCACCCAGCACCCGCCCCGCCAAAGCTCCACTTAAAAAAAACAACCCTCTTGCCGCAGCCGAGGGGTGGCTGCGGCAAGAAGGAGCGGAACTGTCCTTCTTCCCTTCTCCTTCCCTCCCCCGGCGGCAGTGGGGTGGGAGCAGGAATGATGCTGCACCCATCCATTTGGGCCAGCGTATTTAAGCAAATGCAAGGTGCGCCTATGCAGAGGAGATCATCGCAAGCCCGTGACGTCATGGGCTTGTGACGATCTCTCAGCTGCTCAGGCACGCCTCACATTTGCTTAAAGACACTGGCCCAAATGTATGGGTGCAGTGTCGCTCCTGCTGCCACCCCACCGCCGCTGGGGAGTGGGGGAGAAGGACTGCTCTGCTCCCCCGCCCCCCGCAGCCACCCCGCAGCCACAGTAAGAGTTTTTAAAAAAACAAAACAAAAAGCGGAGCATTGGTGGGGTGGGCTTCCCAAAGGAGGTTTGCGGGGTGGCCTTTTAAACTGCTACTACTAAACATAGTGTGAAAGGGAATTCTTGTAGTTGTTGTTGTTGTTGCTTTTTTAGGAATAATAGGTGGTGTCTTTTGTTTGCGAAGATAAAATGTATACACTTAGCCATTGCCTTTGACATTAGGTTAAATACTAATAGAAAAATCCCAGTGATTAAGTAGCAATTATTAAGTATTGTGTGTAGAGGGAAATCTATATAGATATAAGTATATGAGAGTTGATTTGGCCGAGCTGGTCCTATTGCATTCCTAATGAGTAGCCTAGAGGCTTTCCCAGTTTGGGACTGGCCCATTTTAAAATGGATTCTGCCCATCACGATGTCATCAGATTTTCAAGAGAGCTGACTGTATGGAAAGGCTTTCCCAGAATTACCCAGTTCTGACACAAGTTTTGCTTCTGGGATGTGGCAGATGGCACTGAAGATCAGGGAGCACTGAAACAGCTAACTCTGAAGACTCTGCCGTGGCCTAACAATTGCATGATCAATAGCCAAATTAAGGAACACTTTTCTCCCGCATCTGCGCTTCTTCTCCGCCTTGAACGAAGAGCAGATGGCCCTAGCGCTTCAAAGAGGCAAGAACAACCTTAGCTGTTCTAAAATCAAATTAGAAGTTACACAAACCACATTACAAATCATTTGGGAAGGTGCATACTATGGCAGCTCCTTCCCACCCCAGCTGGATCACTGTCCACCAGGGATGAGAGCTCCAAATGTATCCAATCAGTCTTTAATCCAGCCAAGGCACAGGGGTGTGTGTGTGTGTGTGTGTGTGTTGTTCTGTTCTGAATAGCCTTGCCTGTTGCAGACAGGAAAACATCTTCCATGAGTTGACATGACCTGCAGTTGCAACTGTTTTCTCACCACTGTGCCAGTTCCTAAGCATGGCCCCTTCCGTCTCTCATCAGGCGAATCTTCTCCTTTATTCCTGCCACTGTACCCACTGAAGTTTAAAAGGTTCCAAAATAATGTGGCAAAGCTGGTCACTAGATGGAAGCTGCACGCTTAGGCCACTTGCTCACATCAAAACTACGAGTGTCTCCTAAGTATAGGAGTGGCCCAGAGAATGGGCTGCAGATGTGTGACTCGGGCCTTATTACTGGAGCCAAGCAAGTCTGGCCTTGTGAGCTGCCTGGTTGGAGGCTGCTTGGGGATTACATGCCCTCTGGGGAGGAAGAGCAGGGTATAAAGGTAATTAAGAAACAAAAGCTTAATGGCAGGATGGTATGAGATTGTTGTTCAGACATGTGCCACTAGAGGCTGGTTTGCATGCTGGGGGTTTCACAAATGAGGGTGTGATGATGGCATCATCGTGGGTGGGCTATTGGGGCTGCCAGTTTCTATCTGCGTAGATTCTGGCATGATCATGGTGCAGTGGTTATTAGAGCACCCTTGTTGCAGGAAACAAACTGAGCTGTGAAATACGCCGGTCTGGATAGAAACAAAGTGACACAAGGGGACGCACAAAACAGTCTTCTGTGAAGCCACGTCGGTTGCCGGTAGTTGTCTTCTTGCCCTTAGCACGTGTGCTGTGTGGCTCTGCACGTTCGACGTCTGCCATGACTTAGAGGTGTCTCCGATGCGTCGCTGAGCGACTGAGACCCAGGCAGCAGTGCTGTGTGTTTGTCAGAGAGTAGCCGTGCCTCACTGAGAAGGGGCTCCATTACAGTGCTGACTGCACAGCTAATTGGTGCATGTTTTATTTGCTCCTTTAATTACAGTGGGTTACCGCTGACAGAAATGACAGAAATTACAGACTTCGCCAAAGAGAAAATGGGTGGGTGGGGAAGAGGTGATAGTTTAGTTCTCCTCCTCCTATCTCTCTTCCCATTTCCATTTTCCAGGAATAGAAGCCCCCTCCCGCTCAATTGGCTCAAACACCCCTCCATCATTGGAGCCCCTGCCTGATGGCTCGACCACATACTATTTCTAGCCAGGCGCATCTCCAAGCAGGGAGCTGTTTGCCCTCTCCGCGGCCTTCATTTCATCCCTGCCCAGGGTTAATTAAAGGACCATGAAATCTCACTTCCCCTTTGCCAATTTTTTTCTGGGAGAAGCTAATGGAATCACTCTGGTGTGTCATTTGCAGCAGCGAGGGCAGTATGGAGGGAGGAGGGGGAAGTGGTGAGGAGTGGCACTAAAGAGAGACTGGAGCTGTCTGCCAGGCCAGAGCATAAGCCGGGCTGTGCTTCAGAAACCAAGTGGATGGCAAAGAGGAGCTGTATCCGCCTATGGCTAGAAGCGAGGAGGCGCTGGGAAGTTTGTGGCTGGATAGTGAAGGAGATGAGGCCCAGAACATTGAACTATGTACTGGAGACAGTGGCTGGAACCGGGAATTGAATAGTTCAGTGGTCCCAAGACTTTGTCAAGGAGTCTCTTCCATCGAGTTTTGTCTCTGCTTGTCAACTGCTACGCTTGAAACAATAGTATGTCTCCCTTTAATCCTTTAGGTTTGCTTCATTGTTTCAGACTTCTGCCACTGGTGTACAACCCTGCAACAGATCCATCCACAAGGTTCCTACTGCTAATTAGTGAGGGGCCCAGTTTGCAGTCTGGAAAATTGTGGGTGGAGGTGGACTTTTGAAATGCATGGAATGTGGGACAGGGATTGGGAATACATCATTGCACCTTTTACTTCTACAGTCCTGAATTCCAGTCCTTCAATACTGGCTCTCTTCTGTGTGACCACACTCCCATGGGCAAATCATTTGGATTTCAGAGCAGATCTAATCTGGGGTTGCATATTTCTCCAGGGAGTCCTCATTACCAAATGTTTCTGGCCCAGTGGTTTTCCACTGATGTGAAAGCTGGGACTGAAAGCAATATAGACAAAGTGATGTGGTAGTGTTACTTTCCTCAGTTATGCACTAAAAGATCGAGGCATCTAAAACAAAACCCTTTCACTGGAATAGATTGCTTTTTATTGTAGCTTTTGTTGCATTCTAAGCATGGCAACATTAATCCTGAAATATTAAACATAAATAGATAATAAAAATGTAAAATATGTTCTCTTTTCTCTTGGGAGCAGTTACAAAGCAGTGTGCAGCCCATATTGGGCTCTGATCCATTGGATGAGAAGCAAGGCCCTAGCATGCTTCACAGAGAAACGGGGCCCACTGGACAGGGTTGCCAACTGGCTTATGCCCTGACTGCAAGTCAACTGAAAGTCCATCCCTGTAGAGACCAGCCCCCTCTGCAGTTTTGAAAACATGAGAAGGGGCTACTAGCACTCTTGAACTGTGCCCCGGGTTGGTGCTAAATAATGCTTAACCTGTTATTTGCACATATTCCCTCTGTTCCATGTTTCTTTGAAGTCCCTCAATGCCCCTGATCTGGTTGCTCTCCTCAGAAAGCTGTGTAAAGGAGACATTCCTGGTAAGGAATTGTGAATTATAAATTTTAAACATGAGAAGGTATAAAGTATTGAGAGATGGAATTCCCACCCACCTCCACCCCAAAACCGAACCAAATAGTGCAAGAGAACCCCATGCTTCTGTCTTTCCTTGGGTCACGTATTGTACTCGTGGGTTAGTGAAGGCGGAACACTGCACCTTTGTGGCTTACAAAGATCCTGAAAAAGTGTGTCGGCTTGGTCTAGATCAGTGATTCTCAAATTTGGGTCCTCAGGTGTTATTGGACTTCAACTCCCATAATCTCCAACCAAAGGCCACTGAGGCTGGGGATTATGGGAGTTGAAGTCCAATAACACCTGAGGACCCAAGTTTGAGAATCCCTGGTCTAGATAATTTTCTGAAGGCACATACTGCAGTTCTGCTGAAGCTAAACAGGCCTGGTCCTGGAAGCTTCCTAGATGGGAGACCACCTGGAAAGCTTGTGTAAGCTGCTGATGCTAAGTTCCTCAGAGGAAGAGGGGACTATGTGTGATAGTTTCTCTCCCTACACCCTCTGATCTAACAGTTCGTATATATGTTTCCTAAGGGATTGTTGAGTGAATTCCCCAGGGTTTCTTTGCAGCCCATGAGGGAATAGGTCTGTAGGTCTTAAGCAGTAGATTCTCCCCCCACCACACACCTTTTTTTTTCCAGGGGCAGATGGGACTAATAACCATTACTTAGCTGCCCTGAAACAGCAATGGGCAGTGGTCTATGGAAGCTGAGGCCTAACTTAGGTCTGATTCTCCTCTGGGGTGCTTTCCAGACTAGACCCTACAACGGGGTCAGGATTTTTCAGGGAAGTGTGCTTCCATACTTCCTGCGCTGTGACACCGCAGTCCCTACAGGGACAGCAGGGTGCCATTCACATTTCCAGTGCCTTCTTGTGAATTTAATCGCTGCAATATAGAGCTAGGACATCGTATATCTGGCGAAGTTGCTGTTTTGGAGGGTTGATAGTTGCTGCGAGACTGCTCCTCCTGTTGTTTATGTTCCAAATGCGACTTGCCCGAACGGAGGCATTTTGCTGTTGATGAGCAGCTACTCTGGAAAGCACCTGAGTGGTGAGTAGTTTTTCCTCAGCCCTGGTTACATATCTCAGATTAACATTTATACAGATAAATTGGTGAGCTTCTCCAGTGGGATGGGAAACTTGTGCTGCCGCCAGTGCAATTGATCACAGCAAGCTTGCAGAATTGACCTTAAATGACACCACCCTCCTGAAGGTGATGGCTGAGGAGATAAAACTGAGGAGGAGCTGATGGATCTTTCCTAGCTTAACGAATTGACCTCTGTGTGTGTGCCCGCCTGTACAGCTGGGAAGAGCTGTCTGCCACACAGCCATGCCAAGGAAGAGGGAAAGGGAGGGAAAGAGCTTGCATAAACCAGGCCACAAGGAGGAACTCAGTCATAAATTAGCATATCATCATTATGAGTACAATACAGCTGGAGAAAGAGACAGAAAATAGACCATGAAGTGCCCAAGACCAGACCAGAATGGGGAGAAAAGGATACAAGTCATTTGAAGAAAAATGGGGCAAAGTCCTACTGTGCCCAGTGAACTGTATGGAAACGCAAGAACTTGGCTGAGTGAGGAGAGTAAAATATGAGGGCCCCTCAGCTTTGAGAAAGTTGTGTGGCTTAGGCTTTGTACAATGGTGCACTTAAGGAGAGCCATGAGATTCCCTGAGGTGTGATATTCAGAGACCCAGAGTTTGCCACATCACACCTGGAATGCTGTGGGATGCTGTATTGTCTGTCCTAAGAATCACGGGGGCTCTGAAAGAAGCAGCTATGTTTTTGCTGTTGGGGGTATTAAAAATAAGTCAATTGGAGATGAGCCCCACAATAAAATAAGGTTTTGTTTTGAACAAGGAAGGAGGAAGCAGGGGCTTACACTCAGATCCCCTGCTAGGTTTATTCTTCTTGATTCCGCTCTTCTGATGTTTATTGAGTGTTCCAGGAAACCACACATCTAATGAAGTAGGCTGTAGGCCATGAAAGCTTATGCTAAGGTAAATATATTAGTGTTTAAGGTGCCCAAAGAAGTTTTGTTGTTTTAAGGGGGGAAATAGTTCTTGCCTGTAGCCAGCAAGCTAGGGGGCAGGGAGGAACTAAGTTTTCTGAGCCTAAGAACTGCACAGCAGAGCCACTCTTGTTTTTCCATTCTGACTCTCACCTGCTGTCATTTTCATTGCTGCCCACATCTCCCACTGCTTCATGTTGCCCCAAAGCCCTCACCACTAGTCTTCTTCCACACTATATTATTCCCTGTTTACCACTCTGTCCTTCCCTTACATGCCCAGCCAGAGAGTTCCTTCTCCTCTTCCTCCTGAGTTTTTGCTCTGCAGCACTCAGTGGTCTCCATCTTAGGGTACTGTTGACACCACCTCTCTGTCTTCTGTACTCATGTACGGTCTCTTCTTTTGCTGAGTTCCCTTGGTCATACCTTTTCTCTGTGAAAAGGAGAATGAAGCATGACAAGGGTTAGCTCTCTTGGAGTGCTCTGAAAGTGCATATTGTGAACAGCCACAATATGGCCACTGTTCTCCTAAGATTGCACAGTAAACCAGTGAATTCCATCCACATCCTGTTCTCAGTGGGGTGTTTCCCCCAAAGACAGCAGCAAGAGGAGAGAACTAGAGAGTATTATTGGCTGTCTCTTCCCCCAAGTGAGAAGTAGTCCAAACAAGAACAACCTCTTGGGGGCAGGGAAAATCCCTCTGCTTAATAAGAATTCTGATTACAGAAAATTTGGAGGTTTGAATTGTATTCAGAGTTTAGACAGCCATTATTTCTGAGTGTTTTTGTGCCTGCACAATGGACACATACAGTAACAGAACAGTTTTGTCCTGGGCAGCAGATGTGGGAAACTCAGGGAGCCTTTCACAAGTGGAACTTTCCAAGTGGATCAATTCCAGTTAGAATCAGCAAAGCACAATGTTTACAACAGTGGAGCCTTGTTCACACATCATTATCCACACGGAATATTATTTGGATGAGGTCTGAAAGTAGTTAACCATTGGAATGAGCTGCTAAAGAGTTAGTAAAGAGATTAGAGGGGGTTGGATTCCCAGTAATTTACATCTTCTAAATAGACATGGTTACGCTGGAGACAGACTATAATTTTACAGAGAATTTTAAGTTGTATGATACAGGCACTATTATCTCTAGTGGGTACTGTATACACACTTCTTGTGTCCACTTTCTGGTCAAACAGTTTTTGCAGGTTTTAGGGAGTTCCAAAAGTGGGATGAGCGGTACACACCATACCACCTTCAGGAATGTGTGCAGCTTGAAGTTCTAAAATACATGCTCCAAGTACATTCACGAGAGCCATTGCATACCCTAGCTGACAACTTGACTAATGAAGTATGTGTGTTACTAGGGCCTGCCTGAACACAGTGGGAGCTCTGGCACTACACCCCCAATCTTCTTGCGCTCACGCTGTTGTGCCAAAGTACTGGTACTTCTGCCCGTGCTCCAGAAGCTCTCAGTAACTTAGGGTCAGCAATTTGTTTCTGCTATTACAGAGTGTTTCCAGAGCACAGAAGTATTAGGGCTCTTGCTCAGGAGCACAAGCACAAGAGGACTGGGGGAGAGGACTGCACGAGGGCTCCCGCAGCATCCCCTCAGACCCTCACACACAGTCAGGATGTCAGCCCATATCTGTAAAGCAGATGGCGACCTGGAGAGCTTTTAAGTGGCTCTTGGGGTTCAGCTCCAAGCCTAAAGAACCTAGCTTTCATTTTTGAGATATTTCTGTTTCTAGCCCTCACGACCAAAGATGCTTATGTGAAATTGTGAATGCAAAAAATTCTAAGAGGGGAAATGCAGAGCAGGAAGTTTTTAAAAAGTTTTCTTTTCTTTTCTTTTCTTTTCTTTTCTTTTCTTGCCAATTGCCCCAACATCTTGTCCAAATAATTATACTAAGAATTGTTAAGAACTGAACTGCATCCTTCACATCAGAACACTATTCAATAAAAGCAACACAGTATTTTAGCATATGCTCTGTTCATCCAAATGTTATGCAGACTCTGGCTAATTACATGCCAGCAAAGATGTAAATTAGCAGCAACCTTAATGCTCATTACATATTTGCATACTTTAATTTATTTAAATGTATACGAATTTCAGAAATCTCATTACCCAGCACTGAGACTGAACTTTAAAACACACATGCACACACATTCACACGCAGAGATAAGATGGTTTAAAATAGGCACAAGGCTACGTAGTCAATGAAAGAGCTTTCAGTAGGCAATGGCCAAGATGCATTCCCTCCCAATCTGGGATGGTCCCAGTGCTGAGTCCTTGCAGCATCCTTCAGTTCTTGCTATTCATAGTCCTCCAATTTGTATTCCATCCCTCCTCCACTTTGCCACTAATTTGTTGCCAATCCATTTTCACCTTGTTTATTTTCAGAGCAACTCCCCTCCTTTTTCCAATAATCTGCTAAATAGGCTTCCCCAGCTGCACAGACATTCCAATCTTCCCCCTCTGATCTTGCAATTACTCGGCAGTGGTGCCCAGGGCTGGCAGCCATGGCTTTCTTCAGTAATGGGGCTCTGAATTGGCTTTGATTATTTGCTCAAGCCGCATGGCACAAGCAGAAGAAACAAGGCGGGCATCCCACTCAGTCAAGCTAACAGCTTTCTAGACAGGAGAACCTTAATTGGGAGCCATTACGTTCAAAGCTACCTACCTCCTTCCAAAACTTTGCTTCTCAGAATCTGTAGCTGTGGGACCCTCTCTTCAGTTCTAGAAGTGAATGGGTTTGAGGGGACTGGAAGGGACCATATTAGCCTGCTCTACTACTCCTGTAATAATGTGAACCATAGAAATGTACCCAATTGTTGTAACTAACCTGGAACTAGACAGTGATAGACATGGAATTCTAGGCCTATTTGCAGGATTTGGCTTTCGTGAAAGGGGAAGGCACCACCGTGCCTTACCTCTGACATATACCTGGGGGTTTACTACTTTTTCCAGAGCAGGCAAGCATATGTGAATTCAGTTGAATATGTGAACATTTAAAGTAGCTGACTTGATTAGCATAGAATATGCTTTCTTTAAAAGGGGGGCAAGACTAAAAGCATCCAAATGACAACTTTGTAATTACCCTATCTCCTTGAATTGCTTGTTATGCCAGTGGAGTATCTCTGTGTATGTTTCAGATGCTGCAGAACGAGCCTAGGTTTGATGTTCCTGCTATATACCCGGAGCTGTAGCACCTGATGACTAAAAGCATTTCTTGCTGGATGCAGTTCAGTTCATCCTGGGCAGGTGCTTCATATTTTTTTCCCCGAGAGCAATTGTCCAGAGACCATCAAGCAGCTTCCCCTTGTATATGAGGAGCCAATCCAATCCCATTACTTTATCGGTATTAACTTTGACGCACGTTCCTTCACAGGAATCAATAAAATATAAAACATAGCCCTGCTACAGTAGCAATGAATAAAATATAAAAAACTGCAATGTGTTATAAAATATGTCCTAAACATTTCTGTTCTAAAGGACGTTAATTCCATTTGACAGGTAACATTAACTAAATGAACATGTGTCGCAAAATGAACTAATTTTCCGTTTCTAAGAAATAGAGGCCATTTCTGCAGTATGGATAAGTGATGAAAGAGACCTGCTGAGGGAGGGCGGGAGGCGTAATATTAAAAAAATTCTGCCCATACATTCACAGCACTAAGCCAGCTCCCCTTGCTTGCCCACAGTGATTCTGTAATGTAGTCGTCTGTGGAACAGGAGGAGCTGTGTTCACCACTAACAGCATCACAAACAATTTCCAACAGGGACACTGCCAAAACTTCTACACCCGATACAGCAATCTCAATAGCAATACATGTGCTACCTCAGGATGGCAAAACATTTTCCCAGGCACTAAATGCTGCCATTTGAGTGCTGGGGGAAATGTGACAGAGAAGTACCACCTTGAGGGAAGAAGTGTGGATTGTGCACAATGAATGAGGTGCAAAGGCACATTTATTGTGCAAAAAGACTGATTGTTAAGAAAGGGCCCTTGGACACCGTGAGGTTTTGTTCGTGACACGTTTTGTGGAACTGGAGTATGTATTTGACTATATTGCATTGAATGATGGTGTTGTACTCAGTGGTTGACTTCTTAATTAATGCTGCAAGCATACAGCCAAATAATGCACGTCTGCAGTGGTTGCACTCCCAGTTCAGGAGTGTGGGCACTTATGCACAATTTCTCTTGGAAGTGCTCTAATACCTTTTATGTGCAAATATGTCCCTGAGGGCCACAGAGTCATTAGGGAAATAATTGCATGTTTCTCAGAGCACTTCAGTAAAAATCCCTCCACCCATACTTCAGAAGCAGGAATCTATCACTGTGGGTCCAATTTCTTTACTTGCACAGGCACAGCTTTAGTCAGGAGACACTAATAATAATTATTATTACTATTATTATTATTTCTGCTAGAAAATGCATACTGATTTTATTATTATAGCAATAGCAATAGCACTTACATTTATATACCGCTCTATAGCCGGAGCTCTCTAAGCGGTTTACATTGATTTAGCATATTGCCCCCAACATTCTGGGTACTCTGGGTACTACTTATTGTAGGTTATGGCTGTGCCTATATGGACTGGGTTTTTTCTGTGCACTGCTAAGCACAGAATTGGTCATATAAAAATCATTTGTAGAGAGGAACCCATTTGAAGCAGATCTTCCGTTTTATTCACTGAGCAGGAGCGCTTAGGATGCTTCTAGGTCTACCAAGTAAGCTGGTCACGAGTGAAATCTTCCCTGCCACTACCACCACACATAGCACTGATGCTTAATAAAGGGCTACATGGAATCAAGCTTACTACACTGGTATTCACATGGTCCCTTCTTCTGGCCGCTGGAGATTGCTCAAACCTCACCTTGTCTTGCAAGAGTAAGCCAATGCCAGGAGTGATCCCAGGTCACCCCTGCTGGTGTGTACTAGCTGTGCTTCCTGCTGGTCTGCTGTGATAGACTGCTGTTCTCTCTTGAACAGACCAGTGGGCGGACTCCCATATACACCCTCACTCAGTCAGTGGAGGCAGTGAGGAGAAGCCATCAATGGCGAGGTGTCTGCTCTTTTGACCTCTCAGGAAAGCAGTAGCCACAGCCAGAGTGGGAGGGGAGGATATGTTACGTGATTGGGGGTCATGTAGCATATCCCCTCCCACCATAAGAGCACATGCATGATTCAGATCTCATTCAATCTTTATTGGCTTCTGATTTGCTCAGCTCATCAACAGAGACCCTGTTTCACATTCCATAGCCATCAGAAATATGGTTGGTGGAGATGTGAGATGGGGCTTTTTAAGTTGTAGCCACCCAGACTGTGGAACTCCTTATCCTCGAAGACATGATGTCTAGCCCACTCTTTATTGGCGTTTTCCTGACTGTCACCTCTATTTTGTTTCACTGCATCTTTGGGTTAGGTTGGTTTTTCCTCCCTCTGTGACACTGCATTGCTGCTTCTCTGTTCTGACTGTTGATTTAGTTCAATTTTAAATGGATTTTCATTATTTGTTTCTCGATGCCACAAGCAATCTCTGGCATTACCACATTTACGCCAGAGGCCCTGACTCTCGCATAAAAGGAAAGATTGTGCCGTTGAGTCGGTGTTGACTCCTGGCGACCACAGAGTCCTGTGGTTTTCTTTGGTAGAATACAGGAGGGGTTTACCATTGCCATCTCCCGCGCAGTAGGAGATGATGCCTTTCTGCACCTCCCTATATTGCTGCTGCTGGATATAGGAGTTTCCTATATTCTGGGAAACACACCAGCGGGGATTTGAACCAACAACCTCCTGCTCTCTCATACCACATCTGAAACTCCCAGCACCATAACTTGGACCTCACCAGAATGACCACACACTCCCTTAAAACCTTTAGTTCTCCACCCTCTGTACCTTCCCACCATCCCATAGGAGTTCTCTGTCACACACACACACACACACACACACACACACACACACACACACACACACACCTGAAGTGCTTAGCACAGCCACATTATTCCTCCCAACAATAAAGCCACGAGCATTCTGTCCTTTTCCATTCTCTCATCTAACTCCATCTTCTTTGTTGGTATAAGAAGATTACCTCTGTTCCTTCCTATGCACTTACCATTTTCAAAAAGGTATTAGAGCTGTGGCAACGGTGTGTGCTTGTTGAGGGAAGGGGCAACCTGTTACTAATATATGGAGGCTACAACCTCTTACTTTTGTACTCACAAAAGTACCTAGACAGACACAATTAGGTGAGAACTACAGACTTCAGCCTCCACCAGATTGGTGGCTGGTTGAAAATGACCCATTTCAGTCTCTACGGAATTATCCTCCCCTGCCCCTTCAGCCAGTGGGGCAAGAGGAAGGACAAGAGGCCGCTCTGTGATGGGAGGAATGCCTCAAGAGGGGGGCACCTTACAAACAGAGGGCACTTGTCTTGACTGGCATCACTTCCCTTTCTGTTCCTTTCTTCCTTCTCGCCTTGTCAAGACCTCAGAACCTTTGCTTAGGCTAGAGTGCCTAACTTTATGCAGGGAACAAAGCTTTAAAGTCGGCTGCATTTTTTTTTTTTAAATGAGGAAAGAAAACTGAAAAGGGGAGAAAAAGAAATGTAGTTCAGCTGCCATCACGGAGACCATTTAGTGGGTGAGTCTTTGGAGTGTGAAGCCGATAAAAGATGTGTTTAGTGGGTGAATTTTAAACCCACAAGGGACTGCAGTTGGACAGAATGTGATGGACATCAAAAGTCCCTGCTGCAGCATGAGTGACTGCAAAGAGTTGAAATGCCTCTAATTATTTCTTTGGTGCATCTGTGGTTTTTCTGTTGTGATAAACCTTCGCCTTTCCCAGATGGCAGTTTTACCTCTCTTCACCATGCTAAGCGTCGGTGTGCATTCATATATGGGGGGATTTACAGCAATGTCAGTGCAGAGATGGCAAGGTGCCGTTCATACATGGTTCGGCTTTTTTCTTGTGGACTGGGGCTTCACATGCTGTATCTCCGTGCTAAAATGTTACTGTCTTACAGATGATTTTTTTTTTTTTTTGTATGCTCTCTGGCATATCCTGGTTCTTCATTGCCGCCCCCACTGCCTTCTGCTTCCCTTTTCCTCTTCTACCTCCTTCTCCTCCTGTCTCTGCTGCCCGGCACCCACCCAGCCTCTCGTGGGCTTGCCAGAGCGGCCAAGCAGCTCAGAAGGAAACCTGTACAGCATCTCATGGGCTGTACAGATTACAGCGTCTCGTGGGCGCTTTCCGGATTACTCTCTGTTAAGCAGTAAAATGCTTCGACTTGGCAGGATCGTTTTGAAAACATAAATAGCTTCAGCAATCCTCCTACAGTGGGGAAATACAGCTAGTTATTTGCAACGCACATGCAACGTTGTAGGACTAAAACAGAAGGATAAAATCCGAAAGAAGTATCTGATCATTGATCGTAAATAATGTTCTTTTTCTAAAATCTGAAAGAAGGCATCGAAAATGTGCACGGCACCTTGCTGGCAGCGCAGGGGTTGCCATTTCAAAACACAGGCAGTACAGAAGCACACTTAATGGACAGTAGTGAGACCTTTGTAAGCGTGTAATCTGGAAAGCGCCATGATGCTGGTGAATGGGGCAGCACAGCAGTGCACAGCTTCTCTCTCCAGTGAGAGAAGAGGGGATCCATGCAGCCTCTCATCTCACCAACCTGCTGGCGAGTTGCAACTGTGCTCTGCCCAAGAGGCTCAGAGAAGGGCTGCTCTCCACCCCTCGGACGTCACGTCGGGAGGTCAGTGAGATGAAAAGCTGTAGGATTCCCCCTTCTCTGGCTGGAGAAAGAAGCTGCATGCCACCCCACTGCCTTTCTTGCCGTAACAGGCTGCATAGATTCCCCCTTCTCTCACTAGAGAGCAGCTGCTCTGACCCACTGCCTGTCTCGTCAGCAGGTCAGCCAGATGAGAGGCTGCATGAGGTTCCTCCTGAGCGGCTCGGCAACTTGCGAGAGGCTGGGCAGGTGCTGGGCAGTGGAGACAAGATGAGGAGAAGGTGGAGGAGGAAGGGGGAAGCAGAAGGCAGTGGGGGTGGCACTGGCAGCAATGTAATCTGTAGTCTGTTTTTCCCATTAGTTCTTGCCTTGTAGACTTTTTAATTACCCCCTTAATTGCAAGCCAGGGCAGAAAGTACTTGGCTTTGCTAACTGGCCATTTTCATTAGATTTATGTATATTAGGGATGTTCACAAAACAGATTGCGCATTCGAGCTTGAAACAAAATGCAGATGGCCAAAACGTTCTGTCAAAACAACAGTCAACCCAGTTGTTTGGATAGAACAAAACTTGAAATTTTTCGAGTGTTTCAGCCATAGGGAACAATGGGGAAACTCAAAACACCCCATTGTTCCTCAAAGGTAGCTCCTAGGGACACCAAAGTGGGTTGGCTGGTAGGGCATGATGGGTGTTACCTACCACCCAACCCACAAAAGAAATGGGCAAGTAGGTGATTTTAATTTTTTTTTAACCTTTCCCCCAAACCCGCATAGGATTGCAAGCCAGTGCCAGAAAACCAATCAGCAAGGGGAAAACAGGAACCTTCCCAGACAGCAGGCTTTACTGTGGGCTTTCTGTGAGGCTATATTGCAAGTTCAGAGTTGCCCCAAAAAACCAATGCAAAAAGTGTATTTTTTTACTCCGGATATAAATCAGGCTACATTCTAATGTGTGCTGAAAAACCCCAATTATGTGTGAGGTGCTTCTTGACAGCTCGCAGGGACTTCGGGGTAAATTTGGCCGACATGAATGCACACCTCCATTCTGGGTGTGAAAAACTCCCACGTCTCCAAAATGGTGCTCAAAACATTAAAATGTTTTGAATCAACATGGGGTTGTATTGATCTGAGCTCAAAACAGGCCCTTTATTTAAAGGGCATTTTGTTTCGAGCTGAAAACACTCAAAATGTCAAAACGTTTTGCACATCCCTGATTTATATCAACATAGTTAATGCATTGGAATGCCTGCTGGAGCTTTGACTTCATTTACTCGGATAAAATCAACACATGTCAGTATTATTCACAGGTTCAGTTAGGTTAACCTGCACAAACAATTTAATTAGTTTCTGTTTCATGTGGTGATGGCTCGTAGCACTTGCAACACATTAGTGCTTGGTCATCTGCACTTTGTGGTGTTTCCATATCAGGAGAGCATCTGATGTTCATATCAGTTGGACTGTTCTGTGGTAACTGGGCTGTGTAATATTTGTAGGAATAATTTGGTTTCCATCTTCCTCCTAAACCCTGTCTCAGTTCTGAGATTTATCATATCTTGGAGATCCACCAGAAGGTAACATCCAGTTTCCTTCATGGACTTGGCTGTCCAAAGTGAAGTGACTATATTAATTCTACCTTGACACAGGTTGGACATGATTTTAAAATTGTATCAAAGTGTACTATGCTCTCCAGATTTAACAGCGACATCTTAGCCCCCTTCAAGACCTCCTCCCATAGAGGCAAACATGCTTACGATCCAGATTGCTGCTCACCAATCACTAGTGGAATCACCAGAGGACATGCTTAAGGCATGCCCCCCTGCAGACAAATGACCTCATAAGCATGTGCACCTGGTGAGAGGAGAGGAGGGACCAGAGGCGTAACTATAGGGGGGGCAGGGGGGGCACGTGCCCCGGGCGCCATCTTTTCTGGTCATGTGGGGGGCGCTGCCATGACCAATTTTTTTTAATTTTTAATTTTTTGTTAATACAAATGTTTCCTGCTCAGTGCAGCAGCGCTGCAGCAGTCAAGGGAGTGCGTCAGTGCCCCCTTCCCCACGAGCGGTCCCTTCTGCACCGCCTGCGCCCCCCCCATTGCTTTGCTGGCACCTGGCGGCCAATCAGTGGCCTGGTTTGGCGGCGGGCGCTTGTGAGGAAAAACATAAGTATAATGTCGTATGTTGGGGGGGGGCGGCGTGGGGGCGCCATTTCAGTGCTTGCCCCGGGTGCCGTTTTCCCTAGTTACGCCTCTGGGAGGGACAACAGTGGGCAGAACTTCCTCCCCGCTTTTGCAGTTGTAAACGTGAGCACCACTCTCACTTATAACATCTGAAGAGGGCTCTTTTTAAATCCAAAGGAGTTCCTGCCACCAATTTACTACATATGTAAAAGTAGGTGTTTAAATATTCATGGAAAATACAGCCCACAAGTAATGTGGGACCAAAATCAGTAACACACTTTCCCAAATCATCCCAGCAGCGAGGAGGAAGCCTTGAAGTGCTTACCTTCCCGCACATGAGCAGTTTCCTTTCCTTGGGCAGGCAGATCACCCGCCCAGACAAGCACTGGGTACTGCCAGTAGCACCAAAGGTTGCCCCACATCGCCCTACACCCCCAGAGCTCCAATAATGCACCATACAAGTGCACATGCATTATGGGGATCCTCCCTCCCCTCCCCTCCCCTCCCCTCCCCAAGTCTGCTAGCCGCAGCTCCTTGCAGCTGCAGCTGACAGACGATTGAAAAAACAAGGTTAAGGGAGTGTTTGCTCCCTTAACCCCATTTTAGAGGGAGGCTCCATAGGTGGGTTTGCCACCATGGTTCCATCAGGATCGGGCCCAATCCCGGCAGTACACATGTGCGTGCAAAACCAGGTTGGGCTTCCTAAACGGGGTTTTGCATGCATGTGTGAATAGCTTCACGGTCTTGCCTTGCTCTCTATCCTGATATTTGTATGCAATAGAAAAATTAGTATAAAGCAGGTAGGGGACTGAAGCTTACCCAGTCAAATAAAACATTGCACATTACATGTCAAAAGCAACACATTACAGGAGTGTGTCAAGAATCCTCTCATCTTGAATAATCAAATACAGACTTCCAAAAATAGTCACACAAGGGTTGTATCATATTAGTTCTCTTCAAAAGAGAATTTATTGCACAAAATATAAAAGTTGGTACACATCAATAAAAATGTTTTGATATGCATGCCATCATCAGTTAAACAAAGGAGCACAGAAAAAGACCTCTTCTGATCCCCTGCTGTTAAATTCTTTAACCAGATAACACTCTGTTCCATGACTGGAGGAGAGATAATGATTTGTGGCAAGACATTATTCTCTGATGCACTGACTCCCCAAAAGGAGAGTTCCAACTAGGATTACCAACTTTTTTTTCCTGTTAGGGCTCCTCCATTTCCAGCTGGGAATTCACAGAGGGTGTATGACTCTGTTGGTCCTTTGGATCTCTCGGCAGCATTTGATACTATTGACCATAGTATCCTTCAGGGGATTTGGGGTGGGAGGCACTGCTTTGCAGTGGTTCCACTTCTACCTCACAGGCAGATTCCAGATGGCGTCTCTTGGAGACTGTTGATCTTCAAAATCTGAGCTTTCATATGGTGACCCTCAGGGCTCCATATTGTCTTCGATGTCATTTAACATCTACATGAAGCCTCTGGGAGAGATCATCAGGAGATTTGGTGCAGGGTGTTATCAGTATGCTGATGACACCCAAATCTATTTCTCCATGTCAACCTCATCAGGAGAAGGCCTCCCTAAATGCCTGCCTGGAGACGGTGATGGGCTGGATGAAGGCTAACAAACTGAGACTGAATCCAGATAAGACGGAGGTACTTATTTCGCGGGGTCGTAACTTGAGAGACGATTTTGATCTGCCAGTTCTGGATGGAGTCACACTCCCCTGGAAGGAACAGGTATGCAGTCTGGGGGTGCTTCTGGATCCAAACCACTCCCTAGTGTCCCAGGTTGACGTGGTGGCCAGAGGGAAGAAGCTTTGTATGCTGGATTTCTGTGCATCGTGCAATAGGGATGTGAATGGAACTGGCTGGCTGGGTTCAATTCGAGTCCAGATTGGACTCGAACCTGACCAAACCAGTTTGGTCCGGCACCCCTTTGGTTCAGCACCACTCAATCCGGCGGGGTTCATGAAGTTTTTTGTTTGTTTGGGGGGGAATTTTTTTTAACCTTTAACCCTTTGGGGGATTTCCTCTAGGCCATGGAGGAGTCCACAAAGGTTCCCCCTCCTCCTACTGGCCTCGTTCATCACCGCTGTGGGCCGGTTTAGCCCCTTTTTTGGCCTGTTTGGGCCTATGCATGTTGGCGTGGCAGCCATTTTCTCCACCGCCGTGCATGCACAAATGGCCTTTGTGAGGAGAAAATGGCCACCACTCCAACATACGGAGTCCGAATGGGCCAAAAAAATGGGTAAAACGGGCTGCGGTGGTGATGAACGAGGCTGGCAGGGGGAGGGGGAACCTTTCGGAACCCCCCCACGGCCTAGAGGAAGCCCCCTGAAAGGGCTAAAGGGTTAAAAAAATTCCAAAAATCCCTCAAAAAACTTTGTGAACCACCTGAACCATTGGGGCGGTGGAGGGGGTCCGGTCTGAGGTCAGACCAAACCGAGGGGTGGTGGTTTCAGTTCGACCCCAGAACCATTGAACCAAACTGGTTCGACATAGAACCGTACCCCCCTCAAACTGTTCGCACATCCCTATTGTGCAAATGTTAAAGGCATTGGAAGTCTGCCAAGAAAAAAAAGTTGGCAACTCTTGTTTTAACTGAGCAGTAGGTCATATGAACTTTACAGGTGACTTGTCAGTAGTGCTACACTGAATGCAGCACAAAGGCCAGAAGCTGGGATTGTCAAGTGGGTTTAGATTTTGTCCTCTCTGTGAGATGGCAGCATCGATTCAAGCTGTGGGTATGGGGTTGCAAAGAGTAATCTGAGCCTCCTCTTTGTATTGTGGGATAAGGCTGGAATACTGTATTCCTTGGGAGCCCAGCAACACATCAGCAAATGAAGATTACTCTGGCTTTATTTTCTTTTCAGAAGGCTGACAGATCCCTAACCCTCGCATGAAACTGTGATACCTTTGGAGTAAAGTGTGCACTTCAAACGTTTTACCATCTTGAAGTTGACACTCTTTAGTTTGTTCAGCTTCCAAAAAGCCCCAGAGGACAAGAGAAGCAATAAAATATAAATGCGTACCTCGCAGCAAATTGCCCTGCGTGGGGGCTTGAAAAGCTTAAACCCTTTTAACATTGTGCTTTCTTTGTGTGTGTGTGTGTGTGTGTGTGTGTGCGCGCGCGCGCTGTTTGTTGGTTGAAGCAGCTCTTTCTTTCCTCCTCTTTGTGAATTGGTCCCACATGAAAAGAGGAATTTAATCACACAGGTCCTGGAATGTTATTGTTTTATAACAAATTGATACCAGGAACTAAAGCTGGGGAGGGTGTGGGGGGGATTTTTTTTTGTATTGTATGTATGTATAAGAATAATGTGATTCAAAGTGCACTTGAAAGCTGTTGGGAAATATGAATGTGCCTTTGAAATAAAAAGGAATTCCATTTGTTAAACAGAAAATGAAGCTGTGCACTTCAACTTAACAGTTTTACATAGCGAATAAAATGGCAGCCTGGGCTTTTCTTGTTTCCCTCTTCTTCAGATTCCCCCAACCCTGTTCCACCCTCTATCTTAAAAGCCCAGCATGACTTCGGAAAAGCTACCAAGCCAGCTGGGAATAAAGGAAGCAAAGCAGCTTAAAGAAATCCTAGATGGACTTTAAGCCCTTTTTGATATGCTTACTAAATAGCTCAGGTAGGAGCAGGGATAGCAGAGGGGTCAGAGCTGTCATTGTCAACTGTATGGCACAGATGAATGCTTGGTGTGGAGGGGGCCAGTGTCTCCGCTTGGAAAATATGGATTCAGTTCCCTCAGGTTTGTCATAATCCGCGACAGCCTTACAACCTTGCATATGTTTATTATGCCTCAGTTCCTTATATACAAGATGCCCAGTGATAGCAGTTCCCTCCCATAAAGGAATAAAGCGAAAAGGAGGCCAGTTCACATTGGGCAAGGAGTTTGGTTTGGTTTTTGCTTTTTAACCTGGATTGCAATGTGCTCATGGTGAACTGGTAATCTGAGGTATTTCCACAATCGAGATAATGTGGGGTCATCACTGGAGAGTTGCAATGGCACCCCTGGCCATCATCTGGGCATGTGGCTGCCCCTGTGTCTTGTTTTCCAAACCAACAGAATGCAACAAGCAAACTGCATTCTGGGTGGAGATTTAAAAAAATCTCAGGTGTGCATACATGACAGTTGTCATCTGAATTGGCCCTGAAAATAAGCATAGTGAGTGTTTCAGACATTGCAGCATATATATGGGAAACACCTTTATCAGGCAGCAACAATATAGGAAGATGCTGAAAGGCCTCATCTCATACTGCACAGGAGATGGGCCATGGGAAACCCCTCCTGTACTCTACCAAAGACAGCCACAGGGCTCTGTGGGCGCCAGGAGTTGACAGTGACTCGACGGGACACTTTACCTTTACCTTTTTATACCTTTAAATATCCATGAACAGTAGAGATGGGGCAGGAATTCAAAGCAGGAGTTTTTAAAATGCCCGTGTCTCTGATGAAATTATAGTCCTGCAAGCAGAATTACATGGGTGTGGATATGGCCCACCTCAAACAAGGCCCCACCTCAAATGCAAATGATGCACAGTGTCCTTTACTGCTGAGGCATCATGGGGCTTGTAGTCCAGCCACATATTTTCCTTTTGGTGGGGGGGGGCACTCTGTGTGTCCTTTGCAGCCAGTCTGTTTTGGAGCCTTCTATCTGCTAACTATCCCTTCTCCAAAGGAATGTTTCTTTTGTTTTGTTTTCTTTTCTTGGAGGAGCGAGATGATGGAGAACCAACAGAATTGGATCCTCTGAGCATTCCTTATGAGCTTTAAGAAACTTCAGTGACTGAGGAGATTATGCCCAATTTGGCCACTAAAGCGTCGGTTAAAAACACAACCAGCATACCACTGCCTGTTCAGTCTAGGTTGAAGAATCCATGGCTGAAATAGTCCAATTTGCTTCAGAAGCTATTCAGCTGCTTTAGCCCTTCCCCCCTGCCTCACTACCCTCCCCTGTCCTCTGTTGGTACTTAAGGAGCATGGACAGGAGACAGGCCAGCTCTTTAAAAAAAAATAAAAATCTATGAGGCAAGGTAGCAGCATCTTCCACAGCATAATTTTAAAATAACTCCTGGAAGCAGTTTTTCCACCTCCAGTCCTGCGAAAAGCGCAGGATTTCCTGGAAACTATAGTCTTTTCTGGGACTGCTGCCATTACCGCAGACCCAGAAAACCCTACAGTTCTCAGGAAACCCCACCCCTTTCCCAGGACTGTACGGGAAGAAGTCAAAACAACTGCTTCTACGAGTCATTTTAAAATGGCACAGTGAAAAATTCTGCTACCTTGCTGCACTTGGATAAAAATAAGTATAGAGCCAGCCTCTCTCTTGGTTGTTTCTGACAAGTACCTACAGAGGTTGTGGGAGGGACCAAACCTTTGGCTCAGAATCAAAGCTTCAGCTCCAAATTCAGCCAAACTGAAATGAGACCTCCCCTTGATGTGCTGATCTGAATCAGGGGGCCTCTGAGGCACCAAAGTAGTCCCTAAGTCAAAACAGGGCTCTTTTGCACAACCTTAGCAATTATGTCTGTGCTGAATACTCAGTTTTTAAATATGACACCTGGGCGTTTTTCACACAGCAGGCTTTACCATGAGTTTACTGCAAGGCTTTATTGCACGTTCAAAGTTGCCCAAAAATACCAATGCAAAAAGTGGATTATTTTACCCTGGACATAAATCAGGCTACACTCTAACCCACGATAAAAAAACCCAAATTGTGTGTTAAGTGCTCCCTGATAGCTTGCAGGGACTTTGGGGTAAATCTGGCCAATATGTGAACTCACACCCTCCATTCCAGAGGAGATGCAAGCTAAAAGCCCTATGTGAAAACACCCTGGGGAATTCCTGATCATCTGAATTTTTAGTAAATAAAAATCCTGATAATATTTGAAAACATGTAGGCAAATAGCTACATTGTGCATTTGTAGAGGTGAAGAGGGAAGATCCCAAGCCTGTAGTTTGTAACTTGTCTGGTTTCCTGTTTTAAGGAATAATGCTCTTGGGTGAAAGACCTCAGAGTATAGCAGGAGTTCTCAGTCGTGGGTCTTCAGATGTTATTGGACTGCAACTTCCATCATCCTCAGCCACAATGGCTCATCTATTGGAAGATGGGAGTTCTGCAACAACATCTGAGGACCAGTGATGTAGTTGAAAATTCAGAAGTGCAGGCCTTCTCCATGACAGCCTACCCATGGGCGCTTTCCAGATTACACCCTACAGCGGTGTCACTACATGTCCATTAAGTGTGCTTCCATACTGCCTGTGTTTCGACATCGCAGTCCCTGTGCTGTCAGCAAGGTGCCGTTCACATTTCCGATGCCTTCTTTGGGGTTTGATTGCTGTGTTACAGTACTACAACGTGGTTAAAAAATAGCTGTATTATCCCCTTATAGGAGTTTCACGCAAGCTAGAAAAGAATTCTCCCCCTGCTGGTGGCTTTGTGCAACACTCTGTATTTACGGTTTCAAAATGATCCTGCCAAGCTGAAGTAAACTACCGCTGAACAGCATGTAATCTGGAAAGTGCCATGGCCATGCCCACCCCAACAGCCAGAGAAGCTGAGAAGTACCGGCGCTCCATCCCTACATGTTCCCCCTCCACTACACCCTTGCTGAGGATCCAAGTTTGAGAACACTGGAATATAGAGTACCACAACTATTAGCATTCACAGGAATGGTTAGGCTTTAGATTCCTTCCTAAAGCTATTAGGAAGAGTCAGCTGGTTCCTAACTACTGTGTTTAACTCAATATGGTTTGTGCAGTCTTGCCAACCAGAGAGAATAACAAGAGAGCAGCATCCAGCCCATAACTGCATTGCCCAAACCACAGACCAGGGAGTCCTTGGCTTACTTGCTCATTCTCAGGACTTGAAGTGCTTGCTAAAAACAGAGGAAGACTTCCTGGTTTTTCCTGCTTCATCTCAGCAATTACAGTAAGCCAGAAGTATACAACACGTTTGTCGGTCAGGAGGGACAGCATATCCACATACAGCCAATGTCGGTTTGAACTAGCAAGGGAAGTAGATGACAGGCACAACTTCATGGCAGAGAAGCTTGTGTCCAGCTGAGTACTGGGAAATGATAAAAGGGACAGGAGCAGGGATTGATTCCATTTGACAGCCAATGCGAAGACAGAGGGCTTGGCAAACATTTTAAAGCTTCCATATATGTAAGTAAATGAGCACATTCAAAGGAGGGGCGTAACTACTCCCGTCCTCTTGGGGAAAGTAGCATTCCTAACCCCAACCAGTTGCCTTCCTCTCTACTCTTCCAGTTGCCTTCTTTCTTGCCTGGCTTCCTTCCTTCCATTTTGTTACAAATCCCTGTCCCTTCCTTACTCTGTTAATAGATGTATTTTTGCTTCTTCCACCAGGAGCAGATGCCAATGTGGTCTGACTGGAGTTTAAAACACTCATGGTATTTTCTCTCTCCCCTTGAAAGCTAATAAATGAAACTTTTAAGTTTGCATACACATGAATGCATTCATGTATGCAAACAGGCAATTATCTGCATCCCGCCCCCCTCCTGCCCCCTGTAAAAAATGGCAACGCTTTCATGGCAGGTTAGGAAAACAATTATTGGCTGTGTTTGCTGCTTCTGCTGGCAGGAAATTAAACACGTGGATTGCAGAGAATAGCGCTCTTTCTATAGTTTGTTGCTCCAGGAACTTCAAGACAGGACCATAGATTGTGTCAGCATTGGACTCTAAAACCAGGGGTAAAAGAGAGTAAGGAGAACAATATTTCCCAGAGGTATTTGGGGACAGAGGGGACAACTTGACTCAAATTATATGTCTTTTATGTGTTTATTTTACAGTTTATATACAGTACTGCCTTTCTACGATAATGCACCCCAGGCAATACGACAAAAAGCAGTTACAATATAAATAACTTAAATAAATTAAAACAATTGACCGGTGTTAAAACCCCAGTTGAGGATCAGGGGCACTTTTAAGGAGTATGTGGCACAGTTTGTTGTGCATGAAATAGCGGGTAGGCTAATAAGAACTAATAGAGCTTAGTGGCTAAGAGACTGAACTTCAGGTTCAAATCTCACCTCTGCTATTTCCACGCTAAAGTAAAGTAAAGTTGTGCCCTTGAGTCGGTGTCAACTCCTAGCGACCACAGAGCCATGTAGTTTTCTTTTGGTAAAATATAGGAGGGGTTTACCATTGCCTCCTCCCGCGCAGTATGAGATGATGCCTTTTAGCACCTTCCTATATCGCTACAAGTCATTTTCCTGCTGCACCATTAGGTGGCCTCTGCTTTTTAGCCTCAGCCCCACAGCTCCAGTATATGCTGAGGTCATTCACATGACCAGGCGAGTGGTGTGGCACCTTCCCTCCAGACTAGCACTGCTCTGTTGCTCGGAGTGTGAACCGCACTCCCAGGTGATCCAAGCTGTGTGGCGCAGCATGGCACTCCGGAGGCCGGGACAATGAGTCCTGGCCTCCAGATATCCCACAATGCACCGTGCAGCATACGCGATGCATTGGGGGATTCCCCCACAAGACAGGCACACTAGATGACCATCTCTGTGTCTGCTGGGACTGAACATAGCCCCAGAGAAGTCATGATCCCAGAACTCACATTAAGGGCTAGCTCAAGCCCTCAACCCTGGCTAAGAGCCGGGTTTAAAAGCAGGGCTAGGTGGTGCTGCCCCACCAGGATCAGGCCCGATCTGAGCAGTTCTCAAGCGCACCTTAACCCAGGTTGGACTTCCCTAGCCTTGGTTAGGGTGCGCATGAGAATAGCTTCACTCACTTACCTTGCTGGGATGTTGTATGAACTACAAGAAAATACACATGAAGTGCTTCAAACACTCAAAAGCACTGTACAAATAATAATAATAATAATCAATTTTTAAATTATTGTTATTATTGAAATGGCTAGTCTGGCCTTTCTCAAGCTTCTCAAGCTTTTCATCTCATTGCCTAGGCTCTAACTGCCCCTATTTATCAGAGAAAGTTCCTGCTTTCTGGAACCTGTCCCTAGTTAATCACTGTCTCTATTTAGCCCCTGTTTTGGCCCCTTGGGGATAGTGGTGTGCAAACAGGTTCGATGCCGAACCAGTTCGGTTCGACCATTCACGGTCAAACCGAACCACCCCCTGTTTGGTCAAACTTCAGACCAAACCCCACTGGGGATTCACAATTCCCCCCCAAAAAATTCTTTTGGAGGCCACCGCACCTGCATTATGGGCCTCTCGCAGAGGCTCATTGCGCAGGTGTGAGAGCCTCCAAAATGGCCACCACGCCGAAGGGAAAACAGCTGGTTAGAGTGGCAAGGAGGCCACAGGGGAGGGGGAACCCCCACGGAACCACCACCACCACCACCCCGCAACCTAGGGGGAATCCCCCGGAGGGGGGTAAGTGATAAAAAATGGGGAGATTGCAGAAACCCCCCAGACCGGACAAAACGGGGGGGGTGTTCGAGGGGGTGCCATACTGAACTGTCCCGGTTTGGATCTGGTTCGGACTCAAACCAAACCAGGCCAGCCGGTTCCATGCACACCCCTACTTGGGGATGCCTTGTTCAGTTTTCTGTGCCTTTCTTCACGACTCAACTCCTTCCCCAGAGTTTCTAAAATTAAACCTCCAAATGAGTAGGTGGATGCATTGTGTGTCTAGTGCACCTGCATGGAAGCAGGTGCCCAACTTAGGTTACTAAGGTGCTAGGGAGTGCATAGTACACACTGGGAGGAATCCAATCTCCAGCAGTGTGTAATGTGCATGGGGGGCTTGGGCAGTAATGCTTCCTATAGGAATTCATTGTTCCAAGTGCATCTCTATTTTTATGTGCAAAATATTGGAGGGTATGAACTTGGCTCATCTGTGTTGGAAACCTGGAAAAATGTGCTCTGCATGCACATTACTATCTGCTTCCCATTTGGGGTATGCTGGTATACGCCACACCTCCCAGGTGGCTTGGCCATAGCCCCTGCAGATTCCTTATTTTCATCAATTAAATGGTGAAGGGTATATAGTCTAGACAAGTCTAATATTTCCTTCATGGGAAGCATTGCATCCCCCTGGATGTCATTTTCTTCCACGGCAATGTTATTTTTTTATTTTTTTAAAAAAAATTGAGATATAGCTTTGAGCCTTTTAGGGAAAGCACTTGAAAACATGTGATGAAGAACAACAATTGTGAACCTTTTTAAAGCTTAGCACTTTATAAAGCTTCAGAGGACACCATTTCCCCATTCCTCTCTTCTGCTGAGTCTTTCAGCCGTAGTTTTTCTGTTGTTTCATTCCATTGATCCATTGCTGTTTATCAATTCCTTTGGGTCTTGTTTGCAAGCTGAACTTGTTAGATTAATGAGCAATGTTTGGGCTGAAAATGTGGGCTGGTGTGGGCCTAACTCTATTCTGTTGCAGGAGATTGGGCTGGCTTCACTTTATAGGTGTCTGTGTCACACCTGTCTCAGTTCAGTTCCACGATGACTGGGAAGAGAATTTGCATCATCTAATGCTGCCTCCTTTGGGTATTAAAGCAACCATGCAGCATGATGGGCAGAATATTATCTATTTATGAGCCCAAATGCATTAAGCACCCAGTATAAATCTGATGTTGGGGCTATTCTCACAATCTGCAAAAATAGGGCTAGGAGAGCCTAGCCCGATTTTTGCAGATCGTAAGAACCACCGGGCTAGAGCGGGTAACCCGCTCAAGAACCCCTGCCCTAAAACCAGGTTTGCGGAGCAAGCGCTCCGCAAACCTGGTTTTAATAATCATGAGTAGCTGAGGAGACCCCTGGAGGGGAGGAGAAAAGCTGCCTCCCAGCTCCAGGGGTCTCACCAACATGCCCTGCTCCCCCCAGCCCCCACTGTCTCCGCTACAGAGCCAGCAATCGTGTGGGCGGCTGATCCGGTCACCCAGAGCTCCCTCCCCGCTCACCCTGCAAAACCGGGTCTCACGGATCGTGAGACCCGGCTCATAGACTAATTCTGTATTTTGAAACCAATTTTATGTTTTTGAAAGAAAATGTGGATGACCTTGCATTAATTTTTTTGCCATGGAAAACAAACCACACTCTTCAAACCACACTCTTCAGGCAATATGGCAGCAAGTCCATTACTGCCAAACTTAGGTTCCTGGGAAATGGTTCCTGGGCGCTTTCCAGATTAGACCCTACAACAGGGTCATGGTGTATCTGCTAAGTGTGCTTCCATACTTCCTGTGTTGTGATACCACAGTCCCTACGTCACTGTCAGCAGGATGCTGTTCACATTTTGGATGCCTTGTTTTGGATTTAATTGCTGCGATATAGTGTTATAACATTGTATGTGCATCGCCAAAAGAAAATAGGGGAAATCCTATTTTCTCATTGTAGGATTTTTTGATTCTGGGGATTGTCGTGAATACGATTCTTTCAAGTCGAAGCATTTTACCGTGGTTGTAGCGGGTAATCTGGAAAGTGTCCAGATTACATAAACCTGGCATAAGCCACTTGTTTGCCTTCTGTGTTGACCAAACCCCGAAATATCAGGTTGCCAAGCAGCACTTCCCTCCACCACTCAGTGGGGCGATTCTCACGATCAACAAAAATTGGGCTAGCAGAGGCTACCCCGATTTTTGTTGACCATAAGAACCACCGGGCTCGCAGCCGAGCTCGGTGGTTCTTGAGCAGGTAACCCGCTCGAGAACCCCTGCTAAAAAGCAGGTTTGCGGAGCGAGCGCTCCAGCAAACCTGCTTTTTAAGATCGTGAGTAGCCACGGCGCGCCTTTGCGGCGCACCTACTCATGAGTAGACCCCCGGCCAGGAGGCAAAAAGCTGCCTCCCAGCTCTGGGGGTTTCCCCAGTATGCCCTGCACGCTTGCGCAGGGCATACTGGGGCTTGCGGGGGCCACGCAGCCCCCGCTACCCCCACCCCCGCCGGCTCCATCATGGAGCCGGCCATCGTGTGGGTGGCCAATCCGGCCGCCCAGGGCTCCCTGCCCGCTCATGAGCGGGGAGAGCGGGCTTAGCCCACTCTTCCTGCTCACTGCCCCAAACCGGGTCTCACTGATAGTGAGACCCAGTCCAGTATCTCTAACTGAGATTTGAAGTTGAGTAGTGGATGCCAGGTGGTGGGGGGGAAGTGCTTCTGCTCATTAAACAGACATTTCTGGGTTTGGATGACGTGGAAAGTGGGGAACTGGTGGCAGTCGGCAGCACTGGACTCGCTGCCATGTCATCTGAACCCTCCATTTGCCTCACTGTTCTGCATGCCACCTTTCCCATTTTGGTGTACAAAGCGTGTTCATAATCCTTGTTCATCTTCAGAACAGCTCCATGTGTTGACATTATTCCTATTGCAATAAGCTCATGTACTGAGTCATTGTTATTCTTTAGGGGAACCTGAGTCTGAGATTGGCTTGTCTGATGACAGAACTACATGGTCCTTTGGCAAATGCACATTCCCAAATGCATTTGGGTCCATCCTAAATGCATCAGGAGGGCCATGAAATCCAGCGTCCCACACCCTCCCATTTCAGCCTCTTTCCCCATCACTAGTGAGCTTCATAAAGATGTCTAGAAAGTAAAGTTTCACAAGTAAGGTTGGGGTTTAGGGTTTGTGATAGGGCTTTCTTCCAAGTAAATATATTTAGGATCCAACCATTAATATGAAATGTAGCAGTGTGTTGGTGTTGTTTTTCTGTTTAGGAAGATTGCAGGATGTGATGTGGGGTTTGTCCTGCTAGAAACTACTATGCCCCTTCTTTCACATTCTATTATTTTTGTCTCTGAGAAAGAGTATGTTGCTCTACAGTCTACACTGTTCTCCAATTTTGGCCCTTTAGAGTGTGTCCACATCAGGAGAATCTTTTGCACAGCATGCTAGATTCACTAGATTTTACCCGGAATATCTTTTAATACCCTTGAGATCTTTTAGTGCCAATATGACCTATGTGAACCAATAGCTGCAACTGCATTTACAAATATGTGGCTTGAATGGTACTCAGAAACATACAGGGGTCCTCACAGTTGTGAGACTGGGGGAACTGCCCATCCATCTATCTATCCCTCTAGGAGAGAGGAGCTGGTCTTGTGGTCTAGGAGGGGAGAGCTGGTTTTGCAGTCGCAAGCATGAATTGTCCTCTTTGCTAAGCAGGGTCCACCCGGGTTGCATAATGAATGGGAGACTACATGTGTGAGCACTGATGGAGATGCTCTGGGAGGAGCACCTGCCTGCTTGCATGCAGAAGGTTCCAAGTTCCCTCCCTGGCATCTCCAAGATAGGACTGAGAGAAACTCCTGCCTGCAACCTTGGAGAAGTTGCTGCCAGTCTGTGTAGACAGTACTGAGCTAGATGGACCAGTAGTCTGGCTCAGTATATGGCAGCTTCCTGTGTTCCTAAGTTCCTTTTTGGTAACCTTTCCCCCTTTTGTTAATTCACGGAAGATGATCCACACCTCTGAGATAGGATTATCTGAGATCCATTATTGTATATGGAATGCCCCTACCTTTCTGATAAGAGCCTGGGGACACCAAGGGTGGGGAGAGATACAGTAGCTTCTCGTTCATGCTTCTTGGAAACATCCATTGAGTGTGTTGCTGAAGAAACTATGGGGCTATTCACACGACCAGGTGGCAAGGCAGGGAAGGCTACCTACCTTCCCCCAGACGATCATGTGCAGCCCGGTTCAAGGTGCATCTGCTAAGAACTAGAATCTGCAGCACTGCCGGGATCCACAATGATCTGGCAGTTCTCACAGGCAGCCAAGCCCAGGCTGGGCTGGCTAAGCCTGGGCTTTGATGCTCGTGAGAACAGCCTCTATTGGTGTTTAACCCAATATGGAAACTCTTGTGCTTTTTGTACACCCGGAGTCCTTGGGAATAAAGCACATTTTTAAAAACTCAATCCTTTGTCTTTGCAGACGATGTTTCCCCATATTTCAAGACAGAGCCAGTGCGCACCCAGGTCCACCTGGAGGGAAACCGCTTGGTCCTGACCTGCATGGCAGAAGGCAGCTGGCCTCTCGAGTTCAAATGGTTGCATGATAACAAGGAACTGACCAAGTTCTCACTGGAATACAGGTACGTAATGACTGGCCTTTTTTCACTCTTGGGGGTTTGTGCAGTTGCTGTGAATGTTCCTCCCTTGAGCCTCCAGCCCTGTCCCTGCAGGCGCTGTCTGTCACTGTCCCCATGGTAGCAAAAACCCTTGGGGCATGTGTCATCTGCAGCTCTCAGCTTGTGCACAGGAGCCACTCTTGGTCTTTAATCAATTTATTTTCTTGGTGGAGCTGCTAGACGGGTGGGCTGGGGGAGGGGGATATTCAATTGTTGTTTGACGCATGCAAAGGTCATGGACAGAATATAGGAAGCATTTACTCATTTTTGCTCTCTGGAAAAGCAAGGAAATCTGGAGAGTGGAAACCACATCCAGGGTAAACAGTGATGCCAATGATTTTCACTATTTTTCAAGCTATTTTTCAAGGGTATTTCACTTTGGCAAAGAAAAAACAAAAAACTTCAATGTGGGAGCCATTTCCCACTACACTGGCCTCTATGCAGTGCTGCACTCTTCCCACCACAGGGGCGGGGGACTCTAAAATGCTAAACAGAGTCCTGCCCAGCCCCTGTGCCATCTTGGAAGGTCCTCACAGAGCGCTGGGAAGTGAATCCTTCTTTACCCATAGAGCTCTCTGGGAAAAGTCCTGGGAAGCACTACACTTCCCTGTGCTCCGTGTGAACCTTCCAAGATGATGCCAGGACTCAAGAAAGAGGGCCCTGAAAGAGGCCCACTGATGCTGGGGAAAGCGCAGCAGCACTGCCTGGTGGAAACATCCACCTCCTTGCTATGCCAAGGGGATTTTGTGATGTACTCGACTTTGGCCAAAGCTTCACACGGGCCTAATAAACAATTAGTCAGAGAGCCACGCTTAGGGTTCATGGGAGCCACCACTGGCTCCTGGTCCTTGCGGTGAAGAACACTAGGTTAATCTGTCCATTTTTGTAACCAGGGGATAGCTCATCAATTCTGCAAGCTAAAATGGATGAAATTCCTGGTGCAAGCTACTTGTGTGCCTTATTTAGCCCAATTAAAACTGCTCCACCCAAAGCTGCATGCAGTTTCCCATGCTACCATGCACCAATTGCCCAACAAGCACCCTTCTTTCCACATTGCTGACTATTCCATACTACCTTGGAACAACTTTTCTTTCATAGTTCTGGCCATTGTGATAAAATATTTGTTAGATGGCCTGGTCTACCACAGCTGATTTCTTATGTCTCTGGTACATAAAACATCTGGTGCATAAACATTTACTCATCTGAAAACAAGGGCCCTAAAACCTTGCCTCTCTCCAAGATGGAAGCCAACTGTTTAGATTATAAGCAGGCCCCGAACCTTCCAACTGTGGACTGCAAGCAGAACCTGATTTTAAGCTCCATTTGGTTACAGTCTATGGACTTCAGTTCTTCAAACATGTGTGGGTCATAATATCAAGGCTTCAGCTGTGAAGGGAGGGAGAGTACTTTCAGAAATACTTCACTGTTGGATGACTGTTGGGTGTTTGTGTGTTTGTTACTTTCAAGGTTTTATCCTTCACTGAGGTTGTGCACACAATCTCCTGGCCACCACTCTGGAATGCTACTGGGAAGGCTGGAGATTGCCTGCCTTCCCAACAGATGAGCTACGGCAGCCCTTGCCTTTCCCGTGCCACGTGCCCACATGAGTGGCAGTGCAGCAGTGGCAAGAGCTGGGAGCTGGAGGACTTCCCCTTCCCGCATCCCAGAGTGCCCTGCACCACAAACGTGGCAGCTCCTTTCTCCCAGCTCACTGCCAGAAATGGTAGCAGGCTGGGACAAAGCCTTTTGACCCAGCAGCAATTGTTCACATGATTGCCTGCCGAGGTTAAGTGAACCTGAGGTTGGCTTAACCTCACTTAACAGCTGGGTCAGAAAGTTGGGCTAGTGGGGACAGAAGCATCAGGATCAGGAGCAATTGCAGTGCTCCACACGAGCAGCCCATCCCAGGCTGGGATACCGTAGGCTGGGTTGGGCTGCTCGTGTGAATAGCCTCATTGTCTCTCTATCCAAATGTGGCTTGTGTAACCTAAGATATTTTGCACAAAGACATAGGCCTAGTCACATTAGATTGCAGACTTCTACCTCCTTTTCTCTTTTAAGACTGAGAAAAACTACAGACAGAACTTAATACTATGCCCTTAGAAATATGTTTTCCTCTGCTTTTAATGGTGGGGGGGTTGTTAACATGCAGCCTGAAGAAGAGTTCTGTGTAACATGAAAAACTGTACAGTACTGTGACAAAACTCAGATTTCAAAATTAGCTCCAGAGCTCCACCTAGAGTGTCTGGGATTTCAACTTCCCACAGAGTTATCTGAATAGGCCCACTCCTTATCCTTTTGTCACCAGGTAGATTTAGAAATCCCAGTACAATTTTCATTCCTTTTTCACAAAGGATAACCAGTCTGGTCCATACCACCTTTAGACCTGCAAGTCCAAAACCAATTAGGAGGAAGAACCTTAAGTTTGGAGGGAAACCTTAAATTCACATTGGCCAGTGGCCTAGATTACATCAGAGATGGAGAAAGCCCTCTCATTGGACCAGGACTTGTCCATCTTTGGGAAAAGTAAGAAATATCCCATCTTTCAGCCCCAGCTTAAGAAAGTTGTCACTAGTTACCAAAAGAACATCTATAGCAGATGCTGTTGGATTTATGCTCTGGTAGTCAGAATGCTCAGAACTCTGCTTCAGTTGCTGAAACAAGATAACTATGGCAAGCTAATCAGTTGCTGCTTGTATTTTCTTTCTTAATTCCTGTGCATTTCCCTTTACTCTTTCCTAGTTTCCCAATTCCCTTCCTGTGTGCATATCTTGCTTTTAATAAATTCATATATTTAGAAGTGCCTTCAGTCTGGTTTAAGAGGTTCTGATGGGGTGCTTTCAAAACTCTTCCCTACGTACTAACACACATTAATTATACTATTATATGCAACTGTCCATAGAAGCCAGCATTTAAGCTATAGTTTGTCTTGAACTAGACCTTGAGATTCTGGCTGTGCTGTGTCAGGAGTTCTCAAGCTGGACAGTTCTAAGGAATGTAGAAGATGTGTTTGAATCTGGTTAGTTACTCCAAACTAGTCTTCAGCTGGGACTTTTACACACAGCAGACTTTACCATGGGTTTACAGGGAGGCTTTACTGTGAAAGTGGTCCCAAAAAAAGACACAAATAGTGGACTTTTTTTACCCCGGATGTAAATCGGGCTGTACTCTAACATGCAGTGAAAAACCTGAATTGTGTGTGTACTGCTCTTCAATAACCCACATGGACTTCAGGGTAAATCTGTGAGTGCACTCCCTCCATTCCGGAGGAGATGCGAGTTAAAGGGCTTTAAAAGCCCCATGTGAAAAACTTCCTGGTGTCAGCCTTCTTTGCAGGAACAGTGTGCTCCTAAAGTGGAATTTGAGCCTCCCCTTATTGAGGATGGGTCCGAGAAGAACATAAGAGTTCACCACAAGTACACTGTGAATTTTGATTAATCCCACAACACAGACACCTCCTTTTTGTTTGTTTTCCCCCTTTGGTCCCCTCCTGCCCCTACCTCACCTCTGTTTGGAGAACAAACTGTTCAGGGATGAAGGGAGATGTTTCCCCAGGTAAACATCAGGGACAAAGCATTCAGACTCAGTACATCATGGGGAGTGCACCTCTCATAGCATTTCTTAAGAGCCACACATATCCACCAGGGCTTGCAAGCTGCTAAGTGTCCATTTGTGTAAAATGTGTTTCCTACAGACAGTAGTCTTGCTTAGCCACTGAGGGATTTCATAGCTTCATTTTCCTGAAAATCAAGAGGGCGCACAAAAGATCCTTACTGGCACAATATTCTGTAAGTTGCAAGTGTGGCAGCCAACTACATGTTGTGTTAAATGTCTAGATTGCCCTTGCGTTTTTCTTTATAAATAGCTGTCTGTCAAAAAGAGTGTCTGATCAGGATGTAGACCGCAGCATGAGCGGAGGCAGGATTTTAACACTTGTTTCATGCCACAGTCTTAATGAAAATTGGCCACCCCCTATTGGTAGCAACTTCTCCTCTGGGGCAACTTTGGTGAGGGGGACAGTTTTCATTGGATGCATTCTAATCCTGATTGCATCTCCTGCAGTTACTATTTAACAATAAAAATAAAAGGCAAACACAAGATCAAACTGCGTGTTTAATGTAATGCATAGTTTGGTCCTGAGATTCGCCCTAGCTGGATTAAACCATCCCAATTAGGAAGACATCCAGTCTTGATTTACAGACTTAAAGTGATCAGGAGCCCTCCCCACCTCCTCTGGTGAGCAATTCTTGTGTTTTAATTACTGTCACTGCTAGGAAATGCACTTATTTTAAGCTTGTCCAATTACTTCTCCCAGATACTGGAACTTGTTAGCCCTCTGATGGCAAGATTGAATAGCATGCTATGAAGCTGCGGCTTTCTCATGTTCAAATATTTATATAAATTGATCACATCAGTCTTCTTATGGTTAAGCCATACATCAGGTTTTCAGTGAGAGAAGATGGGAAAGTTGTGTGTACCAACCAGTTGGTAAGGTTACTGACTGACACAGATCAGGGATGCATTGTGCAGTAAAAGAGCAGCCTAATAGAATTTTTTAACAAACTGCACTGATGCAGTGGAGAAGCGATAATTTTTGACACCCTCCCCTTCCCCAGGTGCACAGCCTCAGGAATATAAGTTTGAGTTTCATGGAAGTTTTTCACAAGGGGCTTTTAAAGCCCTTTAACTCGCATCATCTCCGATATGGAGGAGGTATGTTCACATATTAGCCAGATTTACACCAAAGTCCCTGTGAGTTATTGGGGAGCAGTTCACACACAATTTGGGTTTTTCACTGCATGTTGGAGTGTAGCCCGATTTATATCAAGGGTAAAAAAAATGATGATTTGTGTCGATTTTTTGGGACAACTTTGAGTTTGTGGTAAAGCCTCCCAGTAAACCTACGGTAAACCCTGCTGTGTGTCCCTGAAGAAGGGGAGATCTTCCAGGATTGCCCCTGTTCTGCAGCACTGGTGTCATTAGTTGGGAAGTGCTGTTAGCCTGCTTCTCTCACTGCTCCGGTGCTTTTCTTGCTCTGTATTTCAGCCATTAGGCTGGTTCTGACGACAAATCTGGATAAGACAAGTGTCCTATCCAACTTAGGGAGCTGTGTGGTCTCCTGATTTCTGATCATGTGTGAGCAAACAACCAGGGGCGGAGAGAGGCCAGAGGTGGCCCCAGTTTGGCCACCACAGTGGCTCCTCTAGCCCTGTCCCCTGCATCTGACATCAGATGCAGGGAGCATTTAGCCACACCCCCACACCTGACGTCAGACGCAGGGGCATGATTTAGCTCCCAAACAGGGCCACACAGCCCCGTTTGAGAGTAAGATCAGCATTGGCAGCATGGGCTGGAGCGACTCTCCCTGCCTTTTAAAGGCAGTGTGAGCCTCTCTGGCTGCGCTGCCGATACAGTGCAGGCCGATCTAACCTCCAAACGGGATCGTGCAGCCCCATTCGGAGCAAAATCCGCCTGCTCTGCATTGGCAGTGTGGCCAGGAGTGGCTCGGATGACTCCGGCTGCACTGCCAATGCAGCGCGGATGTATTTCACTCCCAAACGGGGCCGCACAGCCACATTTGGGAGCAAAATCACCCCCCACGTCTGATTTCAGATGCGGGGTGTGTGTCTAGGGCCGCGAGGCGCGGCCCCTGAGGGGCGGTGGCCTGGATTCTTTGAACCCGTTCGCCCAATGGTGTCCCCACCCCTGCAAACAATTAGGTAAGAGGAGGAGAGACTGATTGTGTGTGAGGCAGGAGCTGGGTAGGAGAGCTTTCCCCACATGATGTTGAATCAGTTGTCTAAATTCACCTTTAGTAATTGCCACCTGTGCAATTGTTACTGCCTTTTGTCCAGTATAAAGCAGCCATTGTGCAGCAGCCATCTACAGCATAAGTGGAGTGCGTAGAGGAAGCATGACAGGACACTAACTCTAGACCTTTTAAAAATGTGACTTCATTCCTTCCAGTATCTGTATCTCTAGGCTGCTAATGTTTTTGTTTTACTTTTACAAGTAGAAGAGCTAAAATTAACTTCGTTAACCAGGGGAGAGCTGAGTTTCTTTCCTAGTCCTATGACTTCCATGAGACATCATTTTATGCCTTTGTAAAATATACATCACAAGATACCAGACACACAAGCACAATTGGCAGGCTGGATTGCACAGGTTATTAATTTCTGTGCAATGTGTCTGTTTCTGTTAATTTGCTACTGTTTTGTCTGGGCACACTGAACATAAAAGGCGCTTTTCCACAATACTGTTCTAGGACATGGTGCTTTGTAGAGTTTCTCCCTCTTCAGATAGCTTGTTAATTACCCTCCATTCTGATTGCTATCATTTCTCTGCTGGTAATTCTCCTTCCTGGCTTGCAGCAGTCTCCTTACCACTCTACCTTAGAGACCCGTCAAAAACTTTTCCTCCGTATCTTTCTCTTTCACTTGGGCCCTGCCAGTAATTTGAAAAGAAAGCCAGTGTCATGGAGTCATGGCCACTGGAGGCTTGTCTTTAAATCAAGCCAAGCACTTCTCCGCACATCTCTGTATGTGTGTGTGCCTATGTGTGTCATCCCATTTTAATCAATAATTCAGCCCAAGCCAAGCTATTTCCCCGTTTAAAGGCATCAAACTTGAAGGCATCTGGCTGTCATGGCAACGCCTCTTCATTCTAGGACCCCAGGAAAGAAGGCAATGTCACCAAGTGTGCAGTCCCCTCACTGACAGCTACTGAAAGGGACTTCATTGGTTGCCAGGCCCACACCACACGCTGTGGACAGCAGCTTCAAGTCTCCCCTTGGAGAAGCAAAGGAAAACCTTCCTTTCTAAAGGCAGCATCAGACGGCTATGTCTTAATTGAGCTGGATATCTGAGTGCCTCTGTCAAACAAAACCCCTTCAAAGTGGAGCAGGAAAGCCAGGCTGTTTTGCCAAGACACTCAGTCAATGAACTGCCCTCAGACTCTTGATATAAATTACTGGTTGTTTTCATTAATACCAAGCCAGGAGTATACAAATACTCTATTTGCCTGAATCCAAGACTAGTTTCCCTCCTCCAACTTCTTTGATATTAGAAATCTGGGGGTCAACTTAAATTAGAGTCCGCTTCCTTTTCGGTAAATATGGGTATAACCTGTATTTAAGCTGTGTTTTTAATGGGGATTGTCTTAAATTCAGTTATCTTCTGTTCAGGTAAATATGGTATCTGATTGGCTTACTAGCCAGTGTTTATTTGTGCAGCCACAATACCTCTCCCACCCCACCCCACAAGACCTCTGACACAGGGTTTGAGAGATTGGTGAGGCCTCATTTGCATTGCACTATGGAGAAGATAAGAGTCTCCTTTTGCTTCCTACCTCTTCCAAACCACAGCACACATGCAAGCTCAGGAATGGTTGTAAACTGCTTGATTATTTCTCATCAAATGAGTAAGGCATTTGTCCCTTGTGGCTTGTGGCTGAATTTGTGGGTGCCTGGATTAAGCTTAATGCACTGGGATTAGTTTCAATTTTCCTTTTAGGTACTATATACTAAACACTGAAATGCCAAACAATATAAAAACCGTGTTACAAAGACTGCCACACCTTTATTCCAATCATTCCTTGCCCTATCCTTCACCATCTCTTTGGCATTCCCGGTGCAGTCACGGCACCCCATCCTGATCTGTTGGTGGCCAAATTATACTTACTTATAGTTACACTTGTACTTATTTTTGGAAGATACCAGACTGCTGCACAAAATAGTTAAGCCTTGGACTTCCCACTGACTGACATGATGCGCAGCATTATGTGTCTGTAATGCTGCACTATGGGGCAGCTGAGCCCTTCAAAGTCAGCGATGGAGCAGTGCAAAATGGGTGGCTACTCAAGCACTACTTCTACAAATTTACCCAGATTTGTGCAGCCCCAGTGCTGCCTTTGAAGGGCACAGCAGCCCCACAGTGCCGCTACAGATATGTAATGCTGTGCATTGTGTCAGCCACTCATGCTAAGTATTCCTCAAACATGTGGCAAATAAATTTGCTTCCATGGTGAATAAGGCTGGTGGGTGGAATTTGCCCTTCATTAGCACAAAATGTTGCTGTAGTCCTTTTCCTAGCTTTCCATGTGGGCAGAAAGCAGCAGAGCAAAACACTCAGATGGCCTGGTCAACTGTAACCAGCTTGAGTTGGAGAAATAAATCAAGGAGACATCCATGGGAGAAAGTGTTGCAATGGGTGGCTTCAGTTTACCCATAGAATGAGTAAATGCAGGTTTGGTCCATGACAAAGAGACCACCCTTCTAGATACCCTCCATGACTGTGCCATAGAGCAATTCATCATGGAACCAACCAGAGGTCAGGCAACTCAAACCTAATCTAAAACAGATAGGGAATAGTGACCATAGTGCTATCAGATTCAACCTTCAGTAAGCAGAAAATTACCAAGCAAGTCCAATATAGAGATACCTGAGGGACCGCCTGCTCCCAAGGGTTGCTGCCCGCTTGACAAGATCATCTGAGGGGGCTCTGCTCCGGGTGCCAACAATGAGGGAGGCTCAGTTGTCATGCACACGGGACAGGGCCTTCTCTGTTGCTGCCCCCAGACTTTGGAATGCTCTCCCAGTGGCTGACTCCATCACAGTTTTTAGAAAGCTTGTTAAATCTTGGCTTTTTATCCAGGCCTTTACATGATTGTTTTATTGCTGCTTCTGTGTGTTTTTATCCATGTAATTTTTTGTGTGTTTATATATTATATATTTTAAATCAGATTTGTTTTCATATTTTCTTATTTCATATTTGTTTTCATATTATGTTTTTTAACTTTTGTAAACCGCCTTGGGATTGTTTTTAATGAAAGGCGGTATATAAATTTAACAATAGATAGATAGATAGATAGATAGATTTGACTTAGAAACAGGAAACCTCTCAGAAATGAGGGGATTGGTAAAAAGGGAGCGGAAAAGAAAAGTAAGGAGGACAAATCTCTCCAGAACTCATGAAAGTTATTCAATAATAGAAGCTCAACTAGAATATATGCTACAGAGTAGAACAGGTACCACAAGCATAGGAAGCTGCCTTATACTGAGTCAGACCATTGGTGTATCTAGCTGCTAGTATTGTCTCTACACTGATTGTCACAGGTTCTCCAAAGTTTCAGGCAGGAGCCTTTCCCAGCCCTATCTGGGATTCAGCCTGGGATTTTCTGCATGCCAAGCAGATGCTCTGAGCTATGGCCTCATCAGAGTAGAACACCTGGCCTCTGTGCATGTGAAGTGGGCATTAGCATGGTCAGCAGGTCCTTGCTGAACATGCAAAAGGCCACCGCGCAGCGGCCAGGTGAGTTCTGTAGCTGGGGCAGCCGCTGCCCGGGATGCTGGGTGGGGTGCAGCTGCTCCCCGCAGCTCGCAAGTGCTGGCGGGATCGTCGGTAATTTTAAAGATACCTCTTGCCACCCCCCCAGCACTGTTCTCACTGGCTGCTTCTGGCCAGTCAGCAGCAGGTGGGAGGCCAGTGGGAGCAGCAACACACACTGGATCATCCCACCACAGACCTTGCAACACTTGGGGCCAGGAGGCAGGTTGCATGCCCTTCCCCTTTCCTGCCTTCTCTAAGCAGCTAGTGGGACACAAGGGGCTGGAGAAGGAGGCACCTGGTGGGAAACAGAGTGTCAAACTAGATAGACCTTGATTTGATCCAGCCGAATTCGTCTCATATTCTTGAATCAGCCTAACCTGCCTCTAAACTAAACAAATCCTCTCCTTGCTGCTAAAGCTTTCATGTCTTATTCTGCACTATCCCAACGCTCAAAAATTATCTATAAGCGCAAGGAACATTATAAGCATGTTCACATGAGGAGCCCAACCCAGGCTAGGGCAGCCCAGGATCGGGGAGCACCGGGATCACTCCCCATCCTGGCGCCTCTGCCCCTGCTAACCTGCAGTTAATTTAACTTCGGCGGAGGGTCGCCACCAGGTTAAAAGGTTCCCCCCACCCCAGCCCACTGCCATTTCCGGCAGCGAGCTGGTGGGAAGGAGCAGGCCGCGCTGAGCATGGCGACTGCTCCAATAAGAGCAGCTGCTGTGCTCATGGAACGAGGCATTCTGGGGTGGAGGAGGGGGCTCTCCTGCTCCCACCTCTGGCCTTGGCTGCTCCACGGCTTATGTGGGCACGTGGCACAGCAAAGGGACAGACAGCAGCCAATGCTTGTCTGCCGGGGAAGGCAGGTGAGCTCCTGCCATCCCCGCAGCCCTTCCGAACAGTGGCCAGAGATCATGTGCATGACCTCTGTGTGCTACAATGAGCTAGAGTCTCTCCAGGCTTCACCCCATTTTGCCTTTGTGCATTTAGCCTACATAGTGATAACACATCAGAGTGGATGGTTTGCAGTTGGAGGGGAGGAGACTCTTGTTTTTGTTTCATTTGTTTTTCTCATTTGTGGTGGCAGAAGACAACCAGGTGCCACCACAAATGAAAAAATCTGGTCTTAATGTTAAATAGTAAATGCTCTGCAGGTGTTATTACAGCATTTTTAACACACAGGGGGGAGTCTGTTTGAAAGGCAGCAGATGTGTAATATAAAAGATCCAAACACTGTAGGGACACAGTGCATTTTTTTGTTATTGTTAGGATCAAAATCTTTTAAGCAATCCTCAGAGGCGTATCTAGGGAAAATAGCGCCTAGGGCAATAGCAATAGCAATAGCAATAGCACTTACATTTATATACCGCTCTATAGCCGGAGCTCTCTAAGCGGTTTACAATGATTTAGCATATTGCCCCCAACATTCTGGGTACTCATTTTACCGACCTCGGAAGGATGGAAGGCTGAGTCAACCTTGAGCCCTTGGTCAGGATCGAACTTGTAACCTTCTGGTTACAGGGCGGCAGTTTTACCACTGCGCCACCAGGGGCTCTTCAGCAAGCGCTGAAATTGCACCCCCTGTCCAAGCATCTGGCACCCATCTTTCAGATAACTTTACTATAATATCAGCTGAAAAATATAAGTCAAGCTCATTAATCTTTTAAAATTTCAAAAACTATTTAGCAGTGGACGTAGCCAGACCAAAAAATGCTGGAAAACTACAAATTTCAGTATTCTGGGGCTCATGAAATACTCAAATACTATGTGGAGGTGTACTTGGAAAACTAAACAGAAGTGCCTATCTAATTCTCTACTGTGCATTGTAGCATCACTATTACATAAGTTTCAAAAATAAATGGAGAATTTGACTTTTCCCAGATACTCTGAAAATAATTAAAGGATATGCAGAGTAAACTGTGTCACTGCTTGGAATATATTCTAGTATTTCAGAAAGACAGTTAAAAGAGAGAAAGAGAGCAAGAAACTCCCAGTGGGCCTTAATACTAAGGATTTCACACTGATTCAAAGTCAAACTCACCATTAATAGCCATATGATTTAAGACACCACTTTTAACTCACTTATCATAAGAAGCAAAGTAAGAGCAAATGAATACAATCCTAACTCATAAGCTTCAGCTCAGTATTCACAAGCCCTGATTCTCTGTACATAGTGCCAAACTGAATATGTGTACAGTGACTTATATTATATTAAATTAATTTTTTTTTAACCTGTAGGCCCTTTGGGGTGCTTCCTATAGGCCGTGGGAGGGGGAGCATCTGCAAAGGTTACCCCTCCTACTGCTGGCCTCTAGGGCCTTGCAGGGACCATTTGAGCATGTGCTGTGGCCATTTTAAAAAATAATTGGTTTTTTTAAATGGCTGCTGAAAACAAAATGGCCACTACACATGCTCAAATGGGCTCTGCAAGGCCTGGCATGGCCTAGGGCCTCACAGAGGCCATCTGAGCATGTGCAGTGGCCATTTTGTTTTTGGTGGCCATTTTGTTTTTTAAAAAAATTTAATTTTAAGAATTTGCACCCCCTTCAAGTGGCGCCCAGGGCATGTGCCCTGCCTGCCCTACCCTAGATACGCCCCTGGCAATCATACCAAATGACATCATCATAGATTTGAGTACACACAAATAACCTGGAGTGGTAGGTTTGGCCATCATCTTAGCTAAAGTTAGTTTTGCTGCTTTCTTTGATTGCCTTTATGGGTTAGAAAGTGGCAGACTGCATTAGGCAGACTAAGCCCCTATGGAACTGAGGATTGGATAGATGTTGGAGTGACCCCCATACATTTGCAGAAGTTAAGCCACAATTTGATCAGATTGCTTGGGCACCTTTCTTGATGATCTAAGAACAGCTCCTACTTGGAGCTTGGAGATGTCAGGGATTGAACATGGGACTTCCGCATACAATGCTGATGCTCCTCCACAGAGCTACAGTCGTATCCCCAGATAGGATTGCCAGGTCCAGATGGTGAAAAAAGTCGATATCCATCACAAAAAAGTGGAATAGAGGAGTCTTTTCACAATAAAAAATGCATAAAAATTGCATATATATGCATATTTTGATATAAACTGGATAATTTTAGAATAAATAAGGCTCATGACTGTGAAGCTGATGACCAGATGAGCTGTGTGTCTGCTCAGTCTGCTGTGTAGATGCAGAGTTATCCAGGCCCCTGCTTCTTAACCATAAATTCAGCTCTTGGTTAGGTTTACCACACACACACAGAGTCCTCTGTCCTCCTCCCCGTGGGTCACCCAGCCTACTCTCCCCAGCCTGGTCAGCAGCTTCACCTCTTGGCTCGAGGCAGGGTAGCCAGCTAGTTACCAAGCCAGCCTCTTTGCATGCACAGTCTTCCACTCGCTTGCTGTTCTCTACAGCTACAAACATTTATATAGGCCTTTTCAACACACAGTTTCACTGTGGTTTTCAACGAAAAATGAATAATAAGATGTTCCCCTGTCCCCAAAGGGCTCACAGTCTAAAAGGAAACTCAAGTACACCAACATCAGCCATTGAAAGAATGCTGTGCTAGGGTAGGATAGAGCCAGTTGCTCTCCCCGTGATAGATAGAAGAGTTTCGCCACTTTAAAAGGTGCCTTTTTACTCAGCAGGGGGAGCTGAGTAAAGCTAGCTAACTGCTATCAGAGTAAAGTTAGTTAGCTAACTGAAGGAAGCAAGCTGCACCTCCGGACCCACCTCTCCGTGCTCCTGCATCACGTGGTTCTGCAACCTGCCACTGAAGCCGAACCTCCACTCTGACCCTCCCTCCCATTGGATGGCTGGTCAGTCGGAAGGGGAAGGAGGCAGAGGAAGAGAAGCTGCTCATGAGAGCAAAGTGTGCTGAGCCAACAAAATGTTCCAGCTGCTCCCCAGAGCTTTAAGCACAACAACACACACACAAAAAGTTGTTTGGTCCTCAAAATAGTCTCTGTTCCTCCTAACGTAAAAAGAAAGGTCATTTGGTCCCCAAAATAGCATGTCATATATAAAAGTCCCTAGTTGGCAACCCTAACCCAAAAGTGGCATACAGGGTTCTCCTATGCAAGCACTGGCCACTCCAAGACCTGCTTAACACCACCAAGGTGGCTGTATAGTGTTCCTTTAGACCATGCTCGAGGGCCCAATTTGAAAAATTGCTTTCTTGATTGGCACCTTTACAACTCTTGTGTAGCTTTCTAAATATTTGCCAGTTAACACACTACTCCCTATAAAGACTGCTATCTCTTACCAAGGACTATATGGAATTCCTCATTCATATACTAGTTCAGCCTTGGATACAAGAGAAATCCTTTCTTCAAAATTCTGAAGCATCAGAGTGGACTGCCATATTGCCTTTCTGCCAATGGGTGTTGCACCGCTAGACAAAATTAAGGCACACAACACTTGGGACGTTAAGGACCCCCTCTTTCTTTAATGAGACTCCTTCAGCATTCTGGACTAATTATGCTCTGCCTTTTCTTCTACTCTGTTTCCATTTATTTCTGTGCAGGTTTGATAGAATGAGGGATTCAAGGATGAATACAGTTGTCCCTCACCAACTGTGGGTTTCCCAATTGCGGATTTGAGTATCTGCGACTGGGAAATTGTGGCAGGTCTCACCAACTGCGACCTGAGTATCCACAGTTTGGCAAGATTTTTTGGAAATTGGGGGGTGGGGGTGCTGGGGGAATTTTGGGGGTCAGGAGGTCATTTCTGGGTGTCAGGGTTATTTCTGGGGATTTGGGGGTGATTTATGGGGGTTCGGGTCGATTTCCGGGGGTCAGGTGATTTTCAGGGGTCAGAGGGCAGTTTTTTCCAGTCTTTTTGTGGCTGTGATTCCCTTAACCCCCTGTTTCCCATTGGTTATAATGCCTTGTCAACCACAAATTTGCCAACCACGAGGTTTTCCAGGAACGGAACCCTGCGGTTGGCAAGGGATGGCTGCACTTTATTTACCAAGATAACCTCAGGAAAGATGACAGTGGCAGTCTCTGTTACCATGGGTTGGGGTGGTGGAAAGAGTCAGGTGGAGGGTGATGGGTATATGCCAGCCCGTGGAGCAGGTCATGTCCTTTTCTACAGTATTTTGGGCCCTGAGAAAGACAAGCTTATCGTCTCCTCTCCATACATTTCTCATGCCTCATGAAAAACCCGAAGAAAGAGGCCGGGGAAGAAGTTCACACAGCAGCTTCTTCCTACCAGACAGGACTTGGAACACATGGCTCTCATTTCCTTTACCAGAATGCATAAGAGGATGACAAAAGCAGAGAAGAAGCTTGAGGCCTCCTTCCCATTCCAAGTCCATGTGTGAGCACTGTAAGACATTCCCCTCAGGGGATGGAGCTGCTCTGGAAAGAGCAGGAGGTTCCAAGTTCCTTCCCTGGCTTCTCCAAGATAGGGCTGAGAGAGATTCCTGCCTGCAATCCTGGAGAAGCCACTGCCAGTCTGTGTAGACAATACTGAGCTAGATAGACCAATGGTCTGACTCAGTATATGGCGGCTTCCTATGTTCCTGTCTTCTCCCTGGTGAGCCCCTGGTGGCGCAGAGGTAAAACTGCCGCCCTGTAACCAGAAGGTTACAAGTTCGATCCTGACCAGGGGCTCAAGGTTGACTCAGCCTTCCATCCTTCCGAGGTTGGTAAAATGAGTACCCAGAATGTTGGGGGCAATATGCTAAAATCATTGTAAACCGCTTAGAGAGCTCCGGCTATAGAGCGGTATATAAATGTAAGTGCTATTGCTATTGCTATTCTCTCCTGTTCCTTTCTCCTCTCCTTTTTTAGACTATCTGGAAGGTGACTGGGCCCAAAAATCCTTCCAGCCTTTTCTATCCTCTCCCATATTATGTTACTGGCAATGTCAGATTAGAATTCATACTGTACTTTTTGTAAGGCTACCATAAAGTAATTCAGCCTGGCGGAGACAAATTATGTAGACATGCTACTTTCAATGTCTTGCATGCAAACTTGGTTCTTTCCTCTTCTTCTTCTTCTTCTTCTCCTCCTCCTCCTCCTCCTCCTTTTAAAGCTGAACATAGACAGTGAGATTTCTAAATTTTACTCCTGAGGAAAGTGTGGGTTTTTCATACTGTTTCAAAAACTCTACAAATCCTGTTCCAGAGCAGACAGTAGTAGGACAAAAGAAATAATAGGGTAGCAATACAGTGTGGGGAATGATAACTCTATCATACCACTAAATTTCTGGCTTAAATCCTCAGCCCCCAAAGCTCCAGGATCATTCCAATTTCTCTGGGATATAACATGTCACATCAGTATTTTCCACAGCAAGCTTGTAATATCTGGATGTCACACATATACATGTAGCTTTAAACATATTAGCTTATATTCTGTGCAGCGGCCCACTGATCCCAGAGTGGGATGTATGCACAGGTTCAATTTGACTCGACAGCCCATTTTCACTGCTAGTAAAGGCAGAGAGGCTCCATGGCTACTAAGGATTGCATTATCTCTCTAGCGACGCTTCTCACATTGGGAATGATGGAAGAATCGTTGCTAAAGCAAGGACACAGTTTTTAGTAGCTGTGGAGCTCCACCTTCGCTGGCAGTGAAGATGGGCTAGAGTCACATAGAACCAGCACACACACCCTGCTCTTAGATCAGCTGGGCCCTGCGCATAATGTAAGCCATTGTACACATATGTGGGAAACATCATTGGGCCAGGTTTCCCAGATGAACATACACGGGTGATTTAAAGATGCTCATAGATGCATGCGTGACCTCTACAAGTTACTTTTTGCTTATAACAATTGTTATATGCCTATAGAGCTGCCCATAGAGCAACTAAACTGAGAATAAGTGACACATAAGAACAGACTATCCAAATGAGGCAATCATCTCTGTGAAGTTAATTAGGCCGAGGGGTTGCATGCAAATCATTCTCAGAGCCTGGTCCATTTCCTCTTTCCCTCAGGAGGTAGCCTGCTGCCATCTATTTCGTTCAGCCCTGTAGCACGCATGTACACACATGCGTGCGTGCACATGCGCGCACACGCACACACACAGATGCTTTGCCCCTTCAGAGATTTAATGCAGTGAGACGAGGCTTTGGACATCTTGTCTGGAAATTGAAGGCTGCCGGTGAGAAAGCTAGGGCGGCAGAATTAGTTATGATGGGCATAAATTGAATTTTAATAGAGATGTAGATGGCACTCAGCCAGCTTGCTCAGGCAGTAATTAAAAGTTAACGGGTTTAGAAACATATTAATCCTTTGGGGAAAGAGAGGACTGCCTTTGATCACAGGGGAGGTTCCTTTTCTGCACAGGGCATCGTGTCTTGACGTTGCTACTCAGCTGGGTTTCCTATTCTAGGAACTGTCTTGGTGACTAGGAGGTACATGAGAGAAATCAGAGGTTTCTGTGTTCCTCATTTGGACCCCAGAAAAGGGGTAACGTATCAAGGATGTCTCACAAGTGATTGGAAGAATGCTCTTAGTGTCTAGTTCACCACTCCTAAAACTTGTTAATATGATACAGAATGTGAAATACACCATTTTCCAATTGATTGATGGTTGTAATCAACATGGTCTTTTTATTCAGACTACAGATGTGGGAAATTGTAATGCCATTCCTCATGTATCCTTTGAAGACACTTTTAGACCACACCAGACATATGATAGGTCACTGCATGAACACACACTCCTGTCTCTTACACCCCTACTTGGAATGATTACATAATGGGACCTTGCCTCACTAAGGAACATTATGCACTGAAGATGATAATATTACTGTATTATCATCATGTATCCTAATATCATTAAGAAGTGCTTTTTGTATGTTTTCAGAGCCGTTTACACACATATATAAGTACTCCTTGCAACAACTCTCTAATGGCCTAACTAGATGAATTGATGGAAATATGTGAAAAGAACTCCTATCTCTTTACAGTTTAGCAAATAATTGTGGGGAGGATTTTGATCATGACTGTGGTCCTGGGGGAGGGGAGTTAACCCTTCCCCCAACCCCAGTGTTCTTGATCACGTACACACACATGCTCTGTTGGGGTAATCTTATGTGCATAACTTGTGTACACACATATGTTTCCCATAATAGGGCAAGCACCAGCTTTGGGGGCACTTTTTCTTGAGAAAACAGAACTGAGGGAAAGGATTACTCCTCTCCTTCAGCAATGGAGCCCCAATCTTTATCGCCTTCCCCTGCTGCTATTTGCTAAACTGTAAATAGATGGAAGAGCTGATCACTGACTTCTGTTGTCTCATCTAAATAGATCCTACAGTAGGTCAGTACGATCATGCCACATAGCAAATGTGGCTAGGAGCAGTATTCCCTGTAATAGAGATCCCCAGATGTTGTTGACATTCCCATAATCCCCAGCCAAAGGGCATTACAGTTGGGGATGCTTGGGAGTTGTAGTCAACAACATCTGGGAATCCCTGTTGCAGATAACACTGGCAGGGAGTTCATGACTTCCCCATGAGGTCACCCAATGAATGAATAGTTGAAGTTAAGACTTCCCGGATCACAGCTTGTAAGGTAAAGGTAAAGTTGTGCCATCGAGTCAGTGTCGACTCCTGGCAATCACAAGGCCATGTAGTTTTCTTTGGTAGAAAACAGGAGGGGTTTACCATTGCCATCTCCCATGCAGTATGAGATGATGCCTTTCAGCATCTTCCTATATTGCTGCTGCCCGATATAGGTGTTTCCCATAGTCTGGGAAACATACCAGCGGGGATTCAAACAAGCAACCTCTTGCTCCCTATGTAAGTTACTTCCCCACTGTGCCATTAGGTGGCTTCACAGCTTGTACCCTTACCTATTATGCTAAACCCAATCTCAGATATTTTTACCCTTTACTTCATGAGAATGCTCCATAGAATGCAGTTCTCTAGATTTTGGTGATATACTTCATGGGAGTGTTGTAATGAGTCTTTGAGAATCCTTCCTGTTCCTTTGAGAGGAGATGGGATAACTGGTTGACATCCTGATCTAAACTACTCAGGAGTCACTCTAAAAGACCACTGAATTTCAATAGGACTTCCTCTAATAAATTTAGTCAGGACGTCAGCCACTGTGTATGCATCCCAAGATCAAATATGTGATAGAACTTATTTGCGTTTAACAATGTTATTTGTACTATTTCCGTTGACAATGAATTAGAAGGTGGTGGCTTAAATTCACCCAAATGCCAGAATTTCAGCAAGTGCAGCATATTCCCAGAATGTCTTTCATTATGTTCTTCCTTTTAATACATTGCATGTAGAGTTTCTTGGGCCTGCCAAGCTGAATCCTAGAGTAGCAGAATAGCTATTACTATACTATACTTCTATATAAGAAACTAGGAGCCAAGTATCCAAATTCTGTTCTTCGGGAATGACCTTGGGGAAGTTACTTTTGCACAGCCTTGACTGCCGAGCTAAAAAATGAAAACAATGGGGACCACACTCGCAGGATTATTTCTGAAGGTGCTGTTTGCATGGAAAATAATACTGGGAGCATGGTGCGACCTAGTAAATGCCCTGGGAACACCAGATGCTATAGTGTTACAGAAGCGAAGGGTGGAGTTAACCAGCAATCTGGTTAAGAAACAAATTGTGTGTGTGTGTGTGTGTGTGTGTGTGTGTGTGTGTGTGTGTGTGTGTGTGAGAGAGAGAGAGAGAGAGAGAGAGAGAGAGAGAGAGAGAGAGAGAGAGAGAGAGAGAGAGAACGAACCATACCTAAGGCATGGAACATGCAAAAGCAAGAAAGACGTAACAGAGGATTACTTCATGCTTGTGGTTCTCTTGGCATTTGTAAAGGTGGACATGGCTTAGACTAGGTTTTCTGAGAGGTGGGGTAGCAGTCATTAAACACCTTGCAGGCTTCGCCTCTCAGGCTGTGCCATATTGGTATTGGACACCAAGCCATGCAGCACACAAGCTTACAAATTTGTGTTGCTTTACAGCCACACATTTCCCCAAAGGGCTCCTTGCAAGATGCAGGAACGTGACCTGAAATCCAACGTGGCAGCCTCCCTTTTCCATCCAAAGCGGGCAGGTCCTGCTGCTGACTCTCTTCCTAGCATTTTGCAATTCTTGCATTTGTGAGGCATTTTGTGTAAATAAGGAGAATCACTAGGGGTTTGTTTCAGAGAACAGTGGGGGTTTTTTGTAGGGAATTTTTAACTATTTTTTTAAGGGTGAGAGAGGGAATAATTGCACAAGTCAAAAGTGTTTAGTGCTCCCCTTCTCTTGATTGTTCTGCGCTCAACGAAATTGCTCTGTAGTTGTCCCTTAGCAAAGGCGCACTGCAATTAGCAGTGAATGGTGCTGCCGACGGCGAGATTCTTTTTGCCTCACACGTGCGTCAAACAGATGTAATTGCATTATAGATTTTCTTGGGCTAGTGGTGAGAATGAGGAGGGGGATGTAGAATGTTCTAGAAGCTTTGGTACCAAGACTGAAAAATTTCCCCTCTGCTCTTTGTCCCTTAATGTCTCCACCTATAATGTAGAAGCTGACACAGTCATGGCACATTTTGTGTCAAAGTTTGTGATAGCCAGCATGGTGTAGTGGTTAGAGTGTCAGTCATTGGGGAGCCATGGATCCAATTTCCACTAGGTCAGGAAGTTCGCTGGGTGACTCTGGGCCAGTTGCTGTCTCTTAAACTACCTCACAGAGTCCTGGAGAGGATAAACTGGGTAAGGCGCAGGCCATGTACTTCATCTTGAGCACCTGGAAAAAGCATGGGATTAGAAATATATAATATAATCCAACACTTGGGCCATTTTGAGGAGGGGATAGTAGTTGGAGGGCGAGGTCCCATCTCATCCTTAAAGTAGTCTTGCCAGTGTGTCAGACTGCCACAGCCCTCATGCTCCCCTGTACCTACTCCTTTTGGTGGGGAGAGATATTCTGCTCTTGCTGGACTTGGCTCTGAGGCTTCTAGTTACTGGTTCCTACATTTAAAGGGATGTGCAAATCCATACCAACATGCGCTAAGAACCCTTTCTACATTTTTTTTTAAAACGTGGAGATCTCTCTCTCACCAGGAGAAGGGGGGGGACACCATAAAATGAGATTTCTGTTCTTTCAGAAAAGTATCACTTTTCACCCCTACTTTCACAGTATCTAAACATGTTACTATTTTTAAAGTATTTTTCCCCACCTCCCACATATTAAAAGCTAGAGATTCTCTCTGTGGACACCAAATGCAAATGCAGTGGTGCTGGGTTGCTCCTGATGCAATTTTGTAGAAATAGAGTTGCCAAGTTGAGATTTCCTCTGTACCCTCTCAGTTTGCCACTGAACTGAGAGACAAGGTGGTCTCCTACCTGCCCCAGTGCTTTTGACCTCCCCATACCAAGTGTCCTGCTTACTACAGTCGACAGGAGAGGGAAGACATTGAAAGGACAGGGAAGGGCAGCAAATGCATGGGGAAGTTGCCCTTGCCTTCTCTCCCAGTTCAGCAGCAAAATTAGAGACTGGTAGGAATCTCCCGATTGCAACCTGGCAAACCTAAACAGAAACTAGTAAGTCAACAAGAAAAGTAACTGAATGTGTTAAAACAAGCTGGTATATTTCCAAAGAAGACCTGTTAATTTCACTGCCACCTGTAATTGGTATAACAATGGTAAGTTAAGCAAGGAACGTGGACTACTACTATCTTGTGTACACCAAGAAAAGCCAGCCTTTCAACATTAGGGCTCCTGTGCCTTTAATAGTTGTATAGATGTGAGGTACTTAACCGGTACCCTTTTTTACTTAATAGGGTACTTAACTGGTACCCTTTTTCATACCTCAAAATAGTTTGCAGCCTGTGACATGACAAGCATCACCTTCCTAAATTCCTTCTTCTACACAACTGTTAGAGTGGTACAGAAGCACCAAGTGTTGAAAAATTGGCCATCCCTGGAGTACACAATCCAGGTATAAATGAGGATGATGTGCAACTTCTTTAGTTTCAAGTCTTTTGTGAATTGGATTGTCTTGCAGAATTGACTCCAGGATGCACAATCAACTTGTCACAATCAGCTTGAGTCAAGTGACTCTCACTGCAGGGAGTTACTGAAGATAAAATGCAGAATTTCTGGATTGGATGCTGTGGCTTACTCTTGACTCTCCAGTGATTTGGCAGAGAAGTAGAACACTGGCTTATATACCACACAAGGAAATGTGGGTGATTACAGCACTACCCACACTGCTGCGTCTGTGTAAACACCGCTGACGGTGACACAGAACAGGGCAGTTGGACACCATCGTAAAGTTGCTCAAACACAGTTTCACAGTGCAACACCCACAGACGCAACAGTGTGGGCAGTGCTCCAACTGCCTGCATTTCCTTACATGGTATGTCAGCCATTTCCCCCCATTTCTGTAAGCAGAAATGGCATAATGCCACCCCACTCTTCCTTCTATTGGCAGCACAGAAGGGAAGGGAAGACCATCGTCAGCTCTAACTGAGCATCAGAAAATGAAAGAGGAGGCTTACTGTTTAAAAGGCCAACTAATACAGCACATTGGTGCAATATAGAAAGTATCTTGTTTCATATTTCCTCACTATTCAGAAACATATTAGCACATAAATCCTTTTAACTGCAGATTTGATGGTTCTGATAAGAAGCAACTAGTACCAAGAAGAAATAAGATGGACTCTAGCTAAGTACCCTGCATTGTTGTCAGAATGTGATATCTGAAACGGTACAAAAACAACATACATGTGTATTCACATAATTAACAATCACATAGAACAACAGGACTTCATAACTGATCATCAGGTGCTTGGTAGAAATCCCTCTGGTTATGTGCTTGAGGTCAGCAGGCAAATAGGATCCAGGAGGATTCACCTGGACATTTTCCAGGAAGAGATTATTGATACAAATCAAGAAATTTTGGTAGGTTTGGAATTCAAAGGTATTGCAATGATGTGTGTAGGTATGAAAAATATATGCAGTTCCTTAGAGACTTGAGTTAGTGGCTTGGTTTTTTTGTTTTGTTTGTTTGTTTTTGCTTGTTTGTTTGTCTCCCACCTCCACTGTTTTTGACCAAGACCCATTTAGCACAATTATAATGGGCCTTGTGAACACATCAGAGCTTTAACACATATCAATAATTCTACCTGGATTAACTGGCAAGTAGGGATGTGCACAAATCAATTTTTTAAATTCAATTTGTGCCCAAAACAAATCACCCCTGATTTGTTTTGTGTCCAAAGCTACCCGCCTCAAATCACCCCAGATTCTATTTGTATTTGCTTCAATTTGATTTGGATTCAGACCAATTTGGACCACTTAACAAGGCCCTAGGGGCACCGAATTTGGGTGGTGGGTAGGTCCCCATGGGTGCCACCTACCACCCAGATTTCTAGGCAGTGGGACACTTGGTTGATATTTAATGAGGTTTTTTTAGTTTTTACTTTTTTTGAACATTTCTACCATAGGAAACAATGGGGATTTGATATTGCCATATCCTAACCCTAACACAGATCCCCAGCTTTATTTTTAAAAAAAAGAAAAGCTAAGCTCTAGCTCTTGTAGAAGTGGGGTAATGGAGCAAAATGTGCAGTGAATATTTTTCAAGTGTTTGGATTCTTTGGTGTATAATAACTTTTCCTCTTAATGACTGCTTATGAGGATTCATTGCACACCTTCATTTCTTCTGTTCATTTTGACTACCACTGGACAGTACCAACTGTCAACTGCCATGTGCCAACTACCCCCCCCACACACACACACACCTGCAAGGCAGTGGGGTACTCATTTTAACTTTTAGGAATATTGAAATGTTTAGATTCTTTGATATCTAATAACTTTTCCTCATAATAGCAATAGCAATAGCACTTACATTTATATACCGCTCTATAGCTGGAAGTTCTCTAAGCTGTTTACAGTGATTTAGCATATTGCCCCCCAACATTCTGGGTACTCATTTTACCGACCTCGGAAGGATGGAAGGCTGAGTCAACCTTGAGCCCCTGGTCAGGATCGAACTTGCAACCTTCTGGTTACAGGGCGGCAGTTTTACCACTGCGCCACCAAGGGCTCTTTTTTAATGATGAGGATGAGGATGAATCCCTATGAGGATTCATTATATGCCTTCATTTCTTCTGTTCATTTTGACCAGTGATTTTCAAACTTGGGTCCTCAGGTGTTATTGGACTTCAACTCCCATAATCCCCAACCAAAGGCCACTGAGGCTGGGGATTATGGGAGTTGAAGTCCAGTAACACCTGAGGACCCAAGTTTGAGAATCCCTGATTTTGACTATCATTTGACAGTGCCGACTGTCAACTGCCATGTGTCAACTACACCCCCACCCCCATACACACTGGGGTAATCGGTTTATTTTTTAGGTATTTTTGAAGTGTTTAAATTCTTCAGTGTCTTTATTACACACCTTAATTTCTTCTGTTCGTTTTCACCCCACTGCTTTGCAAGTGGGGGTGGGGAATTAGTGGCATCCCATGTTCCAACTGCCCTGCAACCCATAAGCCACTGGGTACTCAGTTTATATTTTAGGAATTTTTGAGGTGTTTAGACTCTTTTGGTGTCATAATGAATCAAGAAAGGTTATTAGACACCAAAGAGCCTAAATTCTTGGGTGGGGGGGAAATCCTAGAAAATAAACTGAGTAATACCCCACTGCCTTGTGGGTGGGAGTGGGGTGTAGTTGGCACATGGCAGTTGACATTTGCACTGTCAAAAAGACAGTCAAAATGAATAGAGGAAATGAAGGTGTGTAATGAATCCTCATAGGGATTCACTGAAGGAAAGTTATTATACACCAAAGAATCCAAACACTTGAAAAATACTGACCACACATTTTGCTCCATAACTCCACTTCCACAAGGGCTAGAGCTTAGCTTTAAAAAGAAAAGAAAAGAAAGAAAGCTGTGAATCTGGGGGAATTAATAGGAGGGATACAAATCTTGAATCAATTCGAATCGAATGAGGCGCTATTTGATTTGGACCTGAATGTAGCCAATGGGCTACAGGGGTGATTTCTTTTGTCTCCAAATCACCTGAATTAGCTAGATTCAGGTACAAATCGATTTGTGCCCAAATCAATGTGTACATCTCTACTGGCAACCACTGGAAGGTGTTATTGTATGACTGTTGCCTTAGCATGGGCATTGATTCATATCTTAATGACTTTTTGCTGTGACAATTAGATTGTTAGTATGGAACTTGTGCATACACACTCCCAGCCCAGTTATTGATGGCACCACAAACAGCTGGGGATGGCACTACATGCCTGCCCATACTCTCCCAGCATTTTGTTGGCATTGGTGCCTTCAATGAAGTGAGTTGCCATCAAATGCACCACTATGGTAGCCTTTCAGGTCACAGTTGAGCAGTTCTCTTCACGGCAATTCAGGGAAGGAATGTATGGAATCATCTGAGCATATTTCACTAGTCCTATTGAAAACTCCTTTCATTTTGTTTGTGAAAATATTGATACCCTGCCTTTCCATGGGAAAACCCTCAAAGTCAAATTTGAAAACAGAGGTTTAAATGCTTTGCAGAAAGCTGCACATCCAAGAGGGATGCAGGCTTACTGCTTCCATGACTCCAGCCTGTCGACCCTCCTAGCAATGGCAGAGGAGGCTCTGTAAGAACAATGTTGTGCATCATCACTGCAGCGCTCTACCAGAGGCACTCTTAGCCTTGGACTTCGGGACCGAAGTCCAGGGCCTCCTCACTCCCCAGGGGCCCCAAATCCTCCTTAGACTGTCCCGGGTGGTGTGGTTGCCCAGCCGAGCATGCTTATGCTTAATTTGCAGGGGAGAGGAGGCCTCCAAAGGCCTTTAGGTCCAGGCTTTGAAATTTGTTAGGTGCACCTCTGTGCTCTACTCCCAATAGAAGTAGGGCACTGCAGCAATGGCACACAGCAGCATTGTCACAGAGCCTGCCCTGCTAGGAGTGCTGAATGGCTTTTGCGGGGAGAGAAGGAAAGCGCAAATTGCTTCTCCCTCCACTCTGTTCACCCCACACTCCAAAGCAAGTCTCACACACTGTTCATTTAGTCGCTCTTTGCTCCACCCTTGTGAGGCTGTTCAGCTGTCTGCCACTATTACCACTACCATTACCGAGGAGGAGGAGGAGGATGCTACGCAGTCTACCAGATGTTATTGATTGGATTTGGTACTTTAATTATCGGGCCTTTCCAAGGGTCTAGGATAACTAAAGGAAAACTAAAGATAGCGTTGTAGTACTCATGCTGTCCCGAGTAGTGTGGCCTTCTGCAGCTGATGTGTTGTAATTTTCTCAATGCCCAAGGTGTCAAGATGGTTATTATTATTATTATTATTTCATAATTACATCCTTTTCGACAGTGGCATTTCAAAGCCATGTTGATTTAGGAGCCTTTGCCACCATCTGCACATGGAAGAATTACTCAGAATTCTTTTCTCTGCTCTCTGCTCCACCCAACTCACTCTTAGCCAGATAATGTAATATATATTGACTGAGCTGAAGTTTATAATCCAAAGATTATTACTTCACAGGAAGAAAGGCTGCATATATGAATAGCAATGGCTGCCAATGCCGTTCACATTATGCAGATTCATGAATGACCGACACAAGGAAGAGAGATGTGCAAGGATGAATTTTGCAGTCACATTATTTTAAAGGATTGTTCTGGGGTCAGGAGTGGGCAAGTCAACCAGTCTCCCTGAGCTGAAGGAGTTCACCTGTCCTGAAGGTATATCATATGCCCAGGCAGGCTTTATTGCTTTGTTATAATGGAAGAGGTTTGGCGGTCTTTAGAAGGAAAGAGCTCTAGAAAGAGGAGATATTTTTCTCAAGTAGCCCCCAAATTGCCAAGTGAAAGATTGTGAGGATCCTCTCACTAGGAATTTAATAGGGTTGTCAACTGACCAACAGAAGACCTGGTCTAGTAGTTGCTGTTCGTTTGTTTTTTCCTTTTGGGTCAACTTCCAGAAAAGGAAAAGGCAACGCTGTGAGGTTGTTCTCATGACCAGCCCTACCCAGGTAGGGCAGCATTTGTCCAGGGAGGACTGATTGTAAGAACCACCAGAATTGGGACCGATCCCTGTGCTCCTCCTCCAGGTAACCCGGGGTTTGTACCCAGGCTAAACATGAGGTAGAAGGGCACACACACACACACTCTTACCTCACCATCTGGTCTTGTGAAAGCTTAGGCTGCTGGCAGCCAGAGCTTCCATAGAGCCAGGTGGAAGGATCCAGTGCACTCCTCATGCGGTGCATTGTGGGATTCCAGAGAATACAGCCAGGTTTCCCCCATCCTCCTTACCGCTCCGGGAGCACTTGAGCCACTTGTGTGGGCATGCAGTGTGGCAAGGATTGTGGTGTGGAAGGCCAGTAATCTCCTGCCTTCCTGCCCCAGCTCTCCCCAGCCCCAGCAGCTACGGTCATGTGAACAACCTTAGTGTTTTTGCCTAGTCTGGTTTCTTTTTTAACTGCTAGCCTTAGATGAAAAGGCAACTTTTGTGCTGGACTCTGCTCCTAGCTTGACTCAAAAACCACTGAGATCTGCCCCTGCCACACTCTCAGGCCTGTTCCATAATGTGTCCCCAGGACCCACCTAGGTAGCAGGGTTTTTTTAAAAATTTTGACTCTAGTCTTGAATTTTTGGGTAGGTACCAGAATACCCAAATCTGGCTTTGCTTAGAGCTTGAATACATTATTATTATTATCTTATTACTATTTCACATTTGGATTAGGTTTTTGCAAAATATACCTCAAGTTCATTTCATTGTGTGATTTGTTTGTTTATTTATTTATTTATTTATTTATTTATTTTATTTTATTTATTGTTACAGCCCAGAAAGTTGCATATTTTACCAATCTAGGACATACACAGGGCTGATGGGAAACAGGAAACAGTTTCCCATTAGTTTTAACTTTCATCCTTTGTATGTAACGATCAGTTTTACCACTTTTGGTTTTGTCCTCTCATAGACATAAGTGGCTGTGCTTGATCCAGCACTGCAGAGGCAGCCCAAGGTATTGCAGAGCCTGAGGTGAGGTGCCAAATGCTCTCGCCTGGCCTCACACTCCTGGTGGGGGCCAGCCCCCTTCAAAACTGATCCTTGCAACACTTTGAAAGTGTTGTCGGGGGTGGGGGGAGAAAAGCTTACCAGCGGTCTCTTCTTCTCCCCTTTTGCTTCTTGCAAATTTTGCATAGAGTGTGAGCACTTCTCCTCACACTCCTTGCAAAGTTTGCAAAGATCAGGTTGGTCTTGAAGAGCTGCTCCAATAGCAACAGTGGAGTGTCGCACCCTGCTGGTACCCCAAAAATCTGCTGGGTGAGGTGACTGCCTCACCTTGCCTCATAAAACGATCACCCCTGCAACACTGTTACCACACAAGTCGACATTATGCACACGTGTATCTATGTCTTTGGACTGATTTGGGGAAATTTAGCTCAAAACCAAATTGCAGATGTGAATAACAGACTGCAGTCTGGACATAGGCAAGTGTCAGCCTTAGGGCACTCCAGAGGAGCAACAGACGCAGAGATAAGGCTTTTGAAACAAAAATAACAATGTTTGGGTTTTTGATAAAGCTGAAGCACAATATAAATAGTGGTTATTTGGCAAACCTGATGCTGTCACAGTTGTGCAGGGAAGGAAGGCAGCTCCCAGAAACTGGATAAGTTTCTGATAAGGAGGAAGAGGGAAGGAAAGAGTGAAGGCTGTAATAGTCTAGTAGCTGGTGGCAACACTGGAAAGTGGGCAGAGGAAGGAGGATTGTTGTGGGAAGAGGAAAAGGACAGAGCAAGGAGAGAGAGAATTAAGAGCAGTTTAACATATGTTCGTATCCACCAGGGAAAGATTTAGGGTGCCTGATGAAGGTTTTTCCAATACAAGGACAACGAGAGGGGGCAAGGTATTTGACTGTGTATGCCCATAGCTAGCAAAAAGGAGGACTGAAATTTCCAGGCAGTCAAGTGCCAGGGTTAGCTCATGGCAAGCCACATGAAAAGGCTCTAGGATTCCTTTCTGGAGTCTAGGGGCTCTCAGGCAAACAGGCATAGGGAGGGTCCCATGGCAGGCCCTTGGAGAGCGTAATTTAAAGATTGAGGGTGTGAAGAGTGTCCAGGGCAGTCTAATGCAGGTCTCCCCGCAACCGGCCTACACAAGGAGTGCTTAAGGTTAGTGATTGCTCTAGAATGCTCTGTCGCATTCTAGACCTCACAGTCAAAGGTTTATTCTTGGGGCTCAGCAGCTCAGTGATCAGCTTAGAAGGGAAAGAGTTTGAAAACACAGAGGGTATTCAGCTGGGGGTAGGCTCTGAGGCCGTGGGAGGCAGCTTGTGCCACCAGGCTCCCACAACAGCAATAGCAAAGACGTCTTCCAGGAACCTGCTCACTAGTGTCTAGGGGATAGGACCTTTTATAGGATTATGTCCTCTGAGAAGTCCCAAAGGTAGGAAAACTATAGGCTTCAAAGTGGACTTGGGAAGAGTGTGGGTGTTGGGTTGGCTGTTCAGAGGAAACACAAAACATTACAAAAGGGCTTTATTATATCTACTTGGGACTTGTTTTGATTGCATTCCAGGGTGTTTGATTTCCAGGAGGTTCTTTTAAATGTATAGAGTCTCCTTTCTGCCGCCTCAGGATTTCTGACCTCATTGAACATGCAGGACAGGTGCAGGACCATTAGCTTCTGCACTACTCAAGATTAGCATGCACCAGTTGTTTGATCCAAATACTGTAAGTAAGGGCCACATTTTTTCTCTTGGCAACAAATGCTAAGTAGTGCTCTGCCTCCCTGCCTTCATAGGAATCCAGAATTTTGTGGAGGGGGAGGCTGTCTGCTAACACACTTATTCTGTGTCAGTCTAGTCCTGGTTTTATAAGCTGTTCCCAACTGGAATCCAGTTCTGGCCTAATAATCCCATTATGATTATTATCCCATTATGAGTCCTATTATAATCCCCTGCTAACTGGGCAAAGAGGCACCTTTTAACATGGTGATTCTCTTATTTGGCAGGGGGAGAGTAACTGGCCCTATCCACCCCCAGCCAGTACCTCCAGTGACTGTTGCTGGTGTCTGTCTTATGTTTCTTTTAGATTGTGAGCCCTTTGGGGACAGGGAGCCATCTTATTTATTTGTTATTTCTCTGTGTAAACCGCCCTGAGCCATTTTTGGAAGGGCAGTATAGAAATCAATCAATCAGTCAATCAATCAATCAATCAAATAAATAAATAAATCTTGACCCTCATCCTGTCTCTGAAAGGCTGACCAAGGTTGTGATTTATTCTGCTGGTACTGAGGGATCCCAACCTCATGGATGAGAAAGGGAGTGTATTTTCCTTCTGTCCAGAAGGTTACATAAACATACAGGCACTGTGTTATGTATGCCTCTGCAGCTACCTTATTTACCTCAATGAGTCATTGGCATCTTTGGCACTCAACAAGTATCTGCAATAATAGGATGCTTTTCAGATGGTACATGCACTGCACATTTGTCACATATTGGAACGTGCACCCTGCCACCTGGACATAGTCATCTTGCTGACATCCAATGTGACCCTCAGGGACATCTTTTCTGGAGGCACAGTGGGCTTCAGAGAGAAAGGGAGATGGGCAAAATCCAACCCTGCTCCACAGCATGTGTGCAGCATTATTCCAAATGTCAGCCAGTGTCAGCAATCTCTCCAGCCTTTGGATTTCATTTCCCCATCACTGTGTTACTCTCATTGCAGCTTGTTGTGAAATAACTGCCTTCTTCAACTCAACAGGTGCTGGTTGCCTCTCAGTAGGGAGAAACTATTCTCATCTCCACTTTTAATCCCACAAAGCACACAGGCATCCTTTGGGACAAAAGCAACTAGGTGATATCTTTAACCCCTGCTCTACCACACAACATCAGGTCTTTAATGCATTACATGTGCACATAGCCCCTAAATGAGAAAAATACTGCAGTTTCCAGCATTGATCTAATGCAGGCCTGATGCTGGACTGCTGCCAGATATAGTCTGTGAAGGCTTTCCTGTCCCCACGTGTTCTGCCTTTCTCCCTTGCTGCCTCCTCTTCCATATGCTGCTTCTCAGCCCCACAGGGAGAAAGGACTAAGGTATGGTAAGCCAGGCAAAACTCTCACATTGTTGGGAGAAAATAGGAGGCCTATCCTTGCCTTCTTTTACTTCCTCATAAGCAGTGAGGCTGCCTAGCAGTGACATGACTGGGCTCCTCAACATGACACTTGCTTCAGAAAACGGCCTTTCCATTTCTTGTTCTTGCAGGCCTGGGCTTTGCATATCCAAGAGAGTGCCTCTCCCTGTAAGAATCATCCCACGTTGGGATCAGCTAGGGCGGCCCCAATCACAGTTGCGGTACAATGATGCAGTCTGAGGAGAGCTGGTTTTGTTGTAGCAAGCATGACTTGTCCCCTTAGCTAAGCAGGGTCTGCCCTGGTTGCATCTGAATGGGAGACTTGGTGTGTGAGCACTGCAAGATATTCCCCTCAGGGGATGGAGCCAGTCTGGGAAGAGCAGAAGGTTCCAAGTTCCCTCCCTGGCATGTCCAAAAGAGGATTGAGAGAGATTCCTGCCGACAACCTTGGAGAAGCAGCTGCCAGTCTGTGTAGACAATACTGAGCGAGATGGACCAATGGTCTGACTCAGTAAAAGTCAGCTTCCTATGTAGAGCAGAGAGTTCAAAGCAGTGGCCCCATGATTGCAGAATATGCTGCAAAATGAGACCCACCAGTACCTCTCCAACAAAACCGTTAGAAAGAAGTGAAAAGGAAAATTACAGGACATTCTAGGATAAAGCTCTGCTGATGATGATTGTATCTGTTTTGTCAAATGTGTAGTGCTGTTTTTATTATAATATGTAATATAATAAATACTCCCTTACATTGTATAAGATACTTTGGGTGTAAGGAGTTGGCAGGGTGAAAATTTATAAATAAATAAAATGTGTATAGGGAACATGGTTATATTTTTCTATTGTTTTTGTTTCAAAGTAGTAACCTGGAACATTTTCTAGATCATTAGGTTTAGTTCTTTAAAATATCTTTGGGGAAATGGGGACTCTCCGACCCAGTTCATACATAACAGGAAACTGGAGGTCAGTGAATCTGCAGTTTCAGTTTGGAATTGTAAATTGCACCGCAGACATTCGTCAAACCACCAAACTACAGTTCTGGGATGGAGTAGCCGCTCAGCCACTATGGTTGATCCCAACTAGCTCCATGGCTGGACTGTGGGCAAAGCGTCAACACGGCAGTGGAGCAGCCGCAATTGGCCACAATCTCAAAGGGGGCATGCCTAGCACAATCATGCATTTTCAGAGTGCATTGCCTGCCCTCAGCAGGGAAAAGGCATTTAAATCCATTTCAATGCCATGCCATGCCATGGCAGGGCTTCTTCTGGCAGTGACGGCACCAGCAGCCCACAAAGAGCCCTGCACCTTTATAGTCCTGCACAAGCACGAATTCATGGTGGGGTCGGGAGTCCAGGAGGGGGATATTTCCCTGTTACTCTGGGACACGGTTCCCTCTAAGGTGTGCGCACATGTGTGTGCTTATAATTTTTCTGATGTCCACTCAGTTAATTTTAGATCCCGCTCAGGTTGAATTAGGAAGGCCCCACTCTGAATGCATGTGTGCATACAGTGCCTTGATACTGCTGCCCAGAACAAAACCTCATTCCACACAGAGATGAAAAAAATTAGAGGGACCACTGCTCTGGAAGGGAACATTGAGACTTCCCAGGAGGGGATTTGCAGATGAGTCAAGGAAAAGGATGCTGGGGGTCTGTCCCACAGTAACCTAGGATGATGTTGCGAGGGGTCACCCTGCCAAAGCAGTTCATCCAGACCCAATGAACATCCTTTTCCATCAGCAGCTTGCTACCGGTGGGCTCACCCTCTCATTAGAGAGCCAGTAGACCATGCAGCTGTGAGGGCGCTGGTCAACCCCAGACTGTGAGCTCATGAGTTCAGCCCACCTACTTATCCAAGGGCCCCCCGCTTGTATGGGCTCCCCAACTCTCCATGGTAAAAGATAGAACAGAAGATCTGTACCCACCACCACCATTCCCTGTGCAGACTTGCATGTACCCAAAGGAGATCTAGACACTCCATGTGCCATAGCCTGGCCCCATGCACAGATGGGGGAGACACTGGAGTGGACCTTTAAACCCATTCAGAATTCAAGGCCCAGTCCAGCATCATGCCATATGTAGATCTGCCAGTACTGGGAATCATGGGAAAGGGAAACCCCCATTTTCCAGCTACCCTGGGGCAGTAGGGTCGCCAGGCAAAGGGGTGGAGGGGCTGGGAGGAAGCACGTCTTGACAGCAACTTGGTGGCTGTCACCGAGAAAAGGGGTACCCCTCCCCACGGCTTTCTTCCACACAGCAATGGCTTGATACAGAACCCCAATGGCCTGTCACTCCCGTGAGGGAGCAATCCATGGGAGAAGGAGATGTTTTGCTGTCAGGCATCATCATGACTGAGTTTGCTCAGCATTTCTCCTCCCCCCCCCCGATGGTTCTTCTCATGATTTGTAGGGGGTTATCCGCACAGCGTGACACTCCCGTGAATGAGTGGTCCGTCCCAGGTTGGACAAATCTGGCTTCATAAAAGTTGGGCAGTCTCCTAAGACTGGTCAACTATTGACCTTGACGACTGGCCTTGCTCATGAATAGAACTTGAGCGCTGCAGTGCCGCCGGCCCCCCCCCCACTTCTCTGTAAAGCCTTGTGCACACCCATAAGGGATTTTGACACCCCATGTGTCAAAGCCTGCTCATGTGTGCGGACGGGTTAAACCCATCCAAAATTCCCGGGCTTGATCCAGCGTTGAGCCGTATGCAGATCTCCCAGTGAGGGAATTCACAGGAGAGGGGAATCCCGGTTTCTAGCAGCCCCAGGAGAATGGGGTCACTGTTTCAGGACACGGGCAAGGGTTCACATGTCCACATAGGCGGAGAGGCTGACAGGGGCGCACTGTTTGACCGCTATTTGGCAGCAGTTGCCAAGACTTGGAAAGCAGTCACCATGGACTCAAAATTCAGCCAGGATGGCTGGCACTCTCATGAGAGAGTGGTCCATGGGGTAATGGGTAGCAAGCACTCGAGTACCACCTAGTCAATTTTAAATTAAGTGCTTCAAGATAGCCCTTCTCATGAGTCGGCCTAGGAAGTAAAACCCGCCCCCAGGAAAAGGGCTGGCCTGGCCCCACTTCCCCAACCTTCCTGTGTAAGAAATAGAACTTGGCTGCTTGAGAATCCCTGCTTGGGACTGCCTTTTAAACCCAACCCTGGGCACATACACCTGGCAAATGTTCCCCTCCCGGTGCTACCCTGCTTATGTTGCCACCTGGCGTGTTTGTGAGCATACATCATTGTCTCTTCCTTCTCTGGGAGAAAAACACTTAGTGCCCATCCTGTCATCCCATCCCCTTCCCGTCCTGCTTGCAAGGTGGTGGGGGGGGGAACAGGGGGCAGAGTGAGAAGAGGAAATGCCCCTGAGTGACTGCACAGCTTTACAGGCTGACAAATCTGGGATGGTGCATGGCGGCATCTCTATTGCCAGGCAACTCCATAGCTGCCTAAGTGACACGAGGGGCAGGGCTGGTTCTCCAAAAGGCAGGCCCATGCGGAAGGAAAGAAGTGCTGCTGGCATAGAGCTGCCACATCCCTGAGCTGGTCTCCACTGCCACCTCTATGACTGCGGTTTTAAAATGGGAGTGAAACTGCAATTATGGCATCCAGAGTTGGACATGACACTTTGGCCAAACCAGATATCTCAGCGGTGAACCCTTCTGCAAACTGAAGGTTCCATTTGGAGTTTGGTGAGGCAAACATGAGGTCACTTTTGTCGCGAAACCACGGCTTAATGCATTTGGATGTACTGGAGTTCCAACCTCTGCCACAGTTTGGCGTTACATGAGAACCAGGCCTCCGTGAATATTTTGTGACTAGGGAATAAAGTTGGTTCAAAGATACTCACCCTGATCTAACTTTAGTTGATTCAGCTAGTATGCATTATAAATAGTGGCCCCAACTGGAGATGCATATTCCAGTCCACATCAAAAGATACATCCTGCCAATACACATCTGGATGGCCTTGGGTATCTGATCAGCTGCACACATGGAAGCCTCCTTCTGTATGCAGATCTCCTGTGTTGGACTGGAAGGACTGTGATCTTGTGACTAAGGTTGCTATTTTGTAACTAAGCAAAGGGGTACATTTTAAATATGAGAGTGATGAGTAGGGGAAGAAGCATTTAGTAGAGAGAGAGTAACTGCCCCTATCCAAACCCAGCACAGCATTTATCCAGAGGTTGTTTCTGATGTCGAACTTACGTTTCTTTTTTAGATTGTGAGCCCTCTGGGTATAGGGAACCATCTTATTTCTTCTATGGAAACCGCTTTGGGAAATTATTTATTTATTGTTGAAAAGCAGCATGGTAGTAGTAGTATCACCGTCATCATCATCTCTGAAACTTCCCATGCTTATGAACTATTTGGGGATGGGTGGGAAAAAGCTTGTTTTCTCTTTCTTTGTTGTGAAGCTCCTTTGGTCTGTTGCCCAGAAGGAAATAAGCACGGCACACCAGCTCTTCCAAGAGGACCGTTTTATAAACAAAATAGGCAGAGCATACACGCAGTAGGCAGCTGCATATTGGATTTATGTAGCTTCCTGTTACACCTAATGTGTTTTAATGGTGGTTGCCCACCTTAGGTTCCACTATAAGGAAGACTAGATTCCAATTTCTATTTCCAAGTTTACTGACTACTTGGTATATAACTATCTGAGAGGCTGCACACAAGAAATTGTTATCCCACCAGTACTTTCCAAGGGTGCCTTTTAAATTACCAGATTTTGCAAGAAGACTGTATTTGATCTCACTGAAAGTGGAGATCTCCTCTTAAGCATCTGATAGTGACCACAGCTGGAGACTTGTCTGAAATTGGGCCCATCAGCCCGACAGTGGCTATCGATGTTTATATCAAAATCTATCCGAATTACACTGCTTAACAAGCTGAACCAACTATCATTACTGTAGTGCAGTGCAAGTGATTTCCCTTTACTACTAGTCTTGGTCCAATGACAGTGGTTTGATAACCCTACAATTTAACACAGGAGAGGGGAACCTTGCTGCGTGGAGAAAAGCCTCTTCCTTAAATCTCAATTGCAACTTCTTCCTGCATGAATCAGTGAAATAATGAAACTAGCTTGACTGGATTTGGGGCAGAGTCTTTCTGATGTGCAGCCTAGGATCGCCAGCTGGCTGCTTTTGTTCAGCTTGGTTGCTATGGGGCACCTGGAACAGCTTGCAAATAAGGATTAGCCCTAAAAAGAGGAAAGCCATATTTCCTCTGCCCCAGCTTCCCATTTCCCCACCTGCTTAGGTTATACATCTGTGCACTAGGCATGGGTGAGGCTCAGAAGGAAATGCTGGGCCTATAACCCTGAGGAATAGTCAGTGGGGCCGTTCACACTACTGCGTGGGCGGGTGGGAAGGGAGGATTCAACCTACCTTCCCCCAAATGACTGTTCACAGCCCCTAAAGCATGCAAGCCACACACCCATACAACCAGCATTTCCGGGAGCAGCACGGATGAATTTCTACAATGCTCGCGGCAGCACGAGTAAACAGAGGCCGGGACTCATTGTCCCAGCCTTTGGAGATCCCACAATGCACCACACAACATATACGATGCAGCACGCGCAATGCGACACATGCCGAGAGCACCTGTCTCTGTGTGCGGCTGGGCTAGAAGCAGCTCAGCTCACACTTGAGCAAGTACCCAGGTTAAGGGAATGCTGGCTTCCTTAACCTCGGCTCTGAGCTGGGCTAAAAAGCAGCGCTAGGTGGTGCTGGCCGGCTGGGATTGGACCCGATTCCGGCAGTTCTCATGCGCAGCCTAACCCAGGCTGGGTGTTCCTAGCCTGGGTTAGGCTGCACGCGAGAACAACCTCAGTATCATCTAAGCGCCCCAATTACCTAGGTGCACCCCTGGGAAGGAGCCTTAAAATGCCTAAAAGGTGGGGAGAAATAAGAGTAGAACTTCACAGTACCTTGCTCTCCAGGGCTGCAGGGCTCCAGAAATGCCCCCCCCCCCACACCAAACCAGCTGAATTTTCAGCAAAATAAGTTTATTTTAAGAAAGAGCCTCAAAATGGCTCTGATCTCTAAAATGGTGGCCAAAGGTGACACTGAAAGTGATTTCCAGCCACTCCGTAACTGCCAATAGGCTAATTTTAGCCTATTTCCACCCCGCGGATCAAAAAACCAGGTCTCTAGGACCCATCCACAGATATGCAAAACCACAGTTGCCAGAACCATGGGTAATGAGGGCCACCAGGACTGTCCAGATATCTTGCGCTGATGTATTGCTTGGTGGCAGGAGGCTTATAAGTACATTCTGTAGCTCTACATATTCAGCAGTGAATAGAGCTTTTTCTGTTTGCTTTGCCCATGGGCCCTGCTCAGGTACCAGAAATTTTATTCAAGAGCTGGAGGAATCACTAATGCAGCCCAATTTTGTGTATTTTTACTTGAAAGTAAATTTCACTTACTGCCAAGAAAGTGTGGATGGTGCATACAATTATAGCCTTAGTCAATTTCATTCCTAAACTAAGAAAGAAAGAATGCTGGAGAAGGGGGCAGTTCAGAAAAGAACATTTTATTTCTTGTTCTTGCAGGCCCAGACCGAAAAGAAAAAGAAAAACATTCTTGAAATGTTTGATACTGCTATCTGAGAGCTTGTTTCAGCTTGTGTTCTTGGACTATTTTTTTTAAACTACATTTCCCAGATACCCTTCCACGGCTTCCTAGCATACCTTTCATGCCTCTCTGGAATCCGCTTTGCTTCCTCCCAACCTCGCTACACAATTTCCTGGCTTGCCCTGTGGCCTTTGATTCCATTGAAAAGCACCTCCCCACCACCACACACACACCCTCTCCAGGCCAGATATAGAGGATGCTGTATGAGGAGGGCCACAGTGGGAATGCCCACCCCACTCCTCTGCAGCACTGGGTGTGAGTTGCTACAGTTCCATTGGAATTGAATGTTCCAATGCATAGGTCTATGAGGTAGTGCAAATTTTGCCTGAAGTACTACAGAAACCTGTGAAACAGATTTGACCAAAGACCAGGGTGGGATAGAAAAAATAAGTATGTGTACCATGAGAAGTGATCCTTCCACAACACTGTTCACAACTCTGAGCATGTACCATTTGTATACTGCCATGATGTCACCAGCTGAATTACGTGATCATAGGCTTCTGTTCATTTAGAGCAGGGCTGCACAACTTCGGCTCTCCTGAAGATGTTGGACTAAAGGCCCATAATCCTTGACTATTAGCCACTGTGGTAGGGGATGATGGGGACTGTAGTCCAAAAACACCAGGAAGGGCCCAAGTTGTGCAGCCCTGATTTAGAGTGTCAGTTCTGGGAGAGGATGTGTGTGTGTTCTGTATGTTTTGTAGTGCATGATTTAGCCCTTGATTGGCTGCCCATTGCACTGCTGACCCCCATTCTACTGGGGGCACAAGGGTCTCGAGTAAAACTGCAAAATGTTCCTTCAATAAGGCGTGAAACAACTTCTGCCTGTGATTCAGCAATATTGTTTGACACTCGTGACCCTCACTGGACATGGAAGCTTGTCAAGTATCTCCTGAATGCTGTCATTCCGTCTTCCAGGATCATGGCCCATGTTATACTTTTACATTGGTTCTGTAGCACCTTTCATAAGTTGTGGATGTTGTATAAATAGCAGTGGTGTTTTGTTTTTTTATTGCAGTGAGGTAAAGAACAAAGGAGTAAAGCCAGGGGCGTAGCAAGGTTGGAGTGGGCCCAGAGACAAGATTTTAAAATGCCCCCCCCCCTCACTGAAGCTCAGCTCATGAAGTAAAGAAATCTTAAATGAGGCTGAATAGTGGTAACGAAAAGCATAGTTATATATATAACCTATGAGCCATAGAACATCATCCTAAATTATTTTTTAAAAGGTTCTGTAAATTGTGGATGATGCAAGTCATTTAATGGTACTAGAGAAAGACATGCTGTTCCGGTAGCTCCAGGTCTTAATACTCACATCAGTTTTGGAGAATGAATACAACTGAAGGAAGCCCGGGCGGGTGCACGGCTGGGGGAGTCAGTCATGTGACTTGCCTCTGGGGAGGCCCCCTAAGGCAGTGGGCCCCCAGACAACTGTCTCCCCTTGCCCTATGATAGTTACACACCTGAGTAAAGCACTGGAGCTTTACCAGACAGCAGGCTTTACCATGGGTTTACTGCGAGTTCAAATTTGTCCCAAAAACAGATGCAAAAAGTGGATTTTTTTTACTCCGGACATAAATTGGGCTAGGCTCTAACACGCAATGAAAAACCCAATTCATGTGTGAAGTGCTCCCCAATATCTTGCACGGACATCGGCACAAATCCGACTGGTGTGCGAAGACACACTGTCCATTCCAAACTAAAAGCCCCTTCTGGAAATGCTCCTGTTGTATTAACACAGCGTGAGGTCCAGCAGCCCCTCTGCAGAACCACCCTTTACTCTTAATGTCATTTGAAGGCTAATAAGTTGATTTCTTGCCTTCCTCCCCACCCCCCTTCTCTTCATTCAGGAAAGGAACCCGTCTTCCACCATTTGCGTTGTTCCCATAGCAACCACATTTTTCTTCTTTCCTTCGTAATGTGGCTCACAGACTACAAGTGAAGGGAGAGACACACTAAGAGGGGCTCAGAAGTGTGTGTTGGCTGGGAGCGTAGCTTTTGCGCAACTCGTTCATTCAGCAACAGCTTTGTGTCTGTGGGATTTTTTTTCCTTCCTTGCTGAGTAGCCTCTTTGGCCTTGTAGGGGGGAAAAAGCCCTGGTGAGACTCCCTGGTGACATACATGGGATCCTGCCAAGCTTTGCTCCTTGCTGAGGTTCTAACAAACAGACTTGCTGAGATTTGTCAAGGGTTAGGACCTAACAGAGAACACTTTGATCTAATTTTGTATACCACCTGTT